>NC_061090.1:45310587-45388087 GCF_015104395.2 Macrobrachium nipponense
ACCAATACCGTGACGTCACGCGCCCTGGTCTCTCACACGTGGTTACCCAAAACAATACTTTTGTTTGCTATCCATAGTCGTGAGGCAAACAATAGGACTTGCTGTGTGCCCATATATCTTTTTATTCTTTCATTTATTCTATCAGTGATAATGCCAAGTAACTACGTGGTATTTAGCTGTTCTAATACACGTGAAAAAAAAAAACTCCAATATAAAATACCATCGTTTTCCAAAAGAAAAGCCATACAAAGACCATTGGGCACATGCCTGTTGTCGTACAGACAGAATTAACGTTGTGCTCTCTGATGTTCCCAATTTAATCTAATTAGTAAGAAATAGTTTTTCCTTAATAATGGAGAGTGTATTTCAGATCCTAGCATACGAGAAATGCTTAGTAAAACCAGAATGGACTATGGGCTTGCATATAAGATCAATGAAATGCATTTAAATGTAACAAGTCAACAAAGACAGAGCGCTAAATTGGCAGTGAAACTGGTGTCAGCATCATGTGCCAATTCCATATAAGGGGACTGATGATGAAGTGTCAAAACTGAAGTGAAACGTCCGATTTTATTCTCTTAATAATGAATGATTGGCTCGACATCATGAATTCTTCTTGCATTTATGGAGAGTTTGGTAAAAACAATGCTTTTGGTATTGATGTAGAAAAACAAACAGGAAAATTACTCAAGGTCATCGAGGTAATGAGTATTATGAGAGTTAAAACTCTTAATGCAAAAAAAAGATATTCATTTCTGGAGAAAGGAATACTTTTTTCATGTAAATCCACCATTGCTGACACAAAGATTAAATCAATATTGCCTTGAACATTTCTGTGGGTGCATAAAACAAATGGATGGTCACCATGATCGTACAAAAGCAGTGAATTTTAAATTCAGGATTCAAAATTGGTGTTAGGGAAGGAAATGAAGGTAATAAGTGAAAAGTGTAATATCACCTCAGTTGAAAAATCCTTTGAATCTGCCAATGAAGATGAATATGTAATAAAAGAAAGGGAGTTAGTATTAGAAATATGTCTAACAACAGAGATGTTTAGAAATTTAGATTTTGATTTAGAAAAAGATGTTTTTGATGAGGAAGAAGACCTTTTGAGAGCAAACACAGAAATAAAAAGATATCAAGGGCGTAAGTGAGGAGGAGGCACTTTAATACATTGGGGGGATATATTGTCAAAATATTTTGTGTGATATACCCTGAGTTAGGAAATAAGAATAAATAAATACTAATGAATGATACTTGGATAGACTGTGTTAGTAGGGAGGAGTTTGCATGCACCTTCTAGTCGTTTTTTTAATTTTTTTTATATTTTTTGCAGTTAGTACTAATGCGAGAGATCTCTAATGCTGTACACTGGATAGCACTCATGGAGGGCAAACATTGTTTTGAAAAGCTTTACTTTGAATTGAAAAAGTCTGATATCCAAGTTTCTGGTGATGTTATTGCTTTTTTTTGTAAAGCTATCAGTATATTTTCGAATATCATAATAATTTGATAAAGTATAGGAAACGTCAAGAGTAACCATGCAGGTAGGCACTAGGAAAAAAAAATGAAAGTTGTAACTTGATAAAATAATTTCAAAAGGCAAATGTTTTATTTACATTTTTACACTTGAAAAGTCACATTGTCAATAACATTCTCTTCTAAAAAAATGAAAAAAAAAATAATAAATAAAATAAATTCTTTACGGTGTGTTAGACCTACATTCTTAATGGTTCTCACCAACACGCTCCCTCAGATGACGTAGGTGCGCAGAGGAGGCTTAAAATTGGGGAGCTGTCTGACTGACCTATTCTATCTGGACCGTGGCAGGAATGCAAGTGTGAGGAGGCAGAGTCGCATGTACGGGATGTGGCAACAACAATAGCGAGGGAAAGGGTCAGGTCAAACAGGTAAGAGGTCAGGTCAGGCGGACCACATGTGAGAAGGTACGAACTCTAGCGAACTATGGAGCAATTCTCTGTCAATGACTTTCATGAAATTAGACTCGGGACTGCAATACAATGGTAGAATGGGGGCAGCAGTCCTTTAAGTGCAGTCGTCCCTTCTCGGGATTAGGGTTGTTATTGGTTGAAGACTGGTAGCTGAATATGACAAGGGGATGACGAGCGATAAATCACTTCTGATGCGTCGGTAAAATGACATCTGACATGTTTTCCATCTACGAGCCGTTGTTGGGAAACAATGGGAAAGAGGCCAAGTCAAAAATGTCTCATGGCTTCCAAGATATCAAAACAATGTGGATTCGCTTTACTTTATTCTTGACAGGAGGCAGTTACTTTATTTCTTTCAATTTTTTGTAAATTTCGAATTCTCCCTCATTCGCAAAATTTCTCGAAATTTCCCAATAGTTTGTGAGGCTCCCCTCAGTAATTTCCCTCAGTTTATGAGTAGAAAACGAAATACACAAGTGTCAGAAAGATGCCCGTAGATGTATATGTATATATATATATATATATATATATATATATATATATATATATATATATATATATATATATATGATATATATATATATATATATATACATATATATATATACATATATATATATATATTATATATATATATATATATATATATATATCTATATATATATATATATATATATATATATATACATATACATCTACGGGCATCTTTTCTGACACTTGTGTATTTCGTTTTCTACTCATAAACTGAGGGAAATTACTGAGGGGAGCCTCACAAACTATATATATATATATATATATATATATATATATATATATATATATATATATATAAATATAAATATATATATATATATATATATATATATATATATATATATATATATATATATATATATATATATATATATATATATATATACAGTATATATTTATGGCCATATGTGTGCTCCTATGTATTTGTAGTTTAAATTTTACCTTTTGCTTTGAGATGTTATACAGTTGTAAAACCGTACTTTTATATCTGAAGCTAATATGGATGCTAAAATGACTTTGTAGTTTTTGTATGGTATGATATGCAGACCTGCTGAAGACGAGACTGTACTATTGAAAGGCTTTCCTTTCCAACGTAGTTTTAATGAGGAGTTAGAAGAGCTCATCGTCCCATTAAGTTGTGACTAATTAGCTGAATCAACGTTGCTATTATATTGAAAAAAATCATTACATGTTTTTGATTCATCACTAAAAATACTTGGGGGAATAAGTGATTATAATACCAGCTCATCACGAGCGCATAGTTTAGATATATTCGGTAATAGTTTATCATAAAAAGTAAGACTAAGACAAACTTAGTACACATTGACACAGGACTCTACTTTCTGGATGAATTACGTACCAAGAGTAGAATTTTACAAAATAAGTTAGTTTACCTCTCACAGCAGAATCGTTAGGCTACAAGACTTTTAACTCATGAATGATATACTGCATTCCATTAATGGTGATGAATCTACAATTACATAGGACGTTTTCCTGACTCTAGCGGATCCAGAAAATTTTCATCTGGGCACCAATTTCTATATCATACATACACACATACACACACACACACACACACACACAACACACATATATATATATATATATATATATATATATATATATATATATATATATATATATATATATATATATATATATATATATATATATATATATTTATATATATATATATATATATATATATATATATATATATATATTATATATATATATATATATATACTACTACATACATATACATATGTTCCTCTGCATATCATTCAGGATATAAGTAGAAATGATCTAAGTTATGTAATGTACAACAGTCGCCTGCTCTATCAGGAAATACTGAATCCATTATTACTATTATTATTCGTAATATTATTATTTTTTTAATATCTATGAAATATCTACAATAGATATTTAATTTTTTTCCCAGTTTTACATTTCTTATTTGTGTTATTATTATTTTGATTAATGAATATTGTCATCTTGAAAATCATTCAATTTTGTTACCTTTTTATCTGTTAAAATTCTAATACCAAAAACTGAAGTAATGGAGATAAAAAGTGTTGCATTTATAAACTCAGATACATACTCCAAACATCATCTAATTATACTGAAGTATTAAAGAAAAGTATTTGTTAAAAAAGAAAAATATTTTCACTGATGCGAAAAAATGATATCCAGGATAATTGAGTTAGGTTTCATGATCCTTTATGTTCGGATCTAGGATTTTTTTATGTATAGCATTTAGCCTATAAATTATTATTATTATTATTTTTTTTTTTTTTTGCTCTATCACAGTCCTCCAATTCGACTGGGTGGTATTTATAGTGTGGGGTTCCGGGTTGCATCCTGCCTCCTTAGGAGTCCATCACTTTTCTTACTATGTGTGCCCCTTTTTTTTTTTTTTCTAGGATCACACTCTTCTGCATGAGACCTGGAGCTACTTCAGCCTCTAGTTTTTTCTAGATTCCTTTTCAGGGATCTTGGGATCGTGCCTAGTGCTCCTATGATTATGGTACGATTTTCCACTGGCATATCCCATATTCTTCTTATTTTTATTTTCAGATCTTGATACTTATCCATTTTTTCCCTCTCTTTCTCTTCAACTCTGGTGTCCCATGGTATTGCGACATCAATGAGTGATACTTTCTTCTTGACTTTGTCAATCAACGTCACGTCTGGTCTATTTGCACGTATCACCCTATCCGTTCTGATACCATAGTCCCAGAGGATCTTTGCCTGATCGTTTTCTATCACTCCCTCAGGTTGGTGCTCGTACCACTTATTAACTGCAAGGTAGCTGATGTTTCTTGCAGGCTCCAGTGGAGGGCTTTTGCCACTGAATCATGCCTCTTTTTGTACTGGTTCTGTGCAAGTGCCGGGCATTGCACTTGCTATGTGGTTTATGGTTTCATTTTCGTATTGCACTTCCTACATATGGGAGAGATGTTATTTCCGTCTATCGTACTTTGAACATATCTGGTTCTTAGGGCCTGATCTTGTGCCGCTGTTATCATTCCTTCAGTTTCCTTCTTTAGCTCTCCCCTCTGTAGCCATTGCCATGTGTCATCGCTGGCTAGTTCTTTAGTCTGTCTCATGTATTGTCCGTGCATTGGTTTGTTGTGCCAGTCCTCTGTTCTTTCTGTCTTTCTCCTGTCTCTGTATTATTATTATTATTATTATTATTATTATTATTATTATTATTATTCAGAAGATGAACACTAATCATACGGAACAAGCCCACAGGGGCCACTGACTTTAAATCCAAGCATCCAAAGAATATGGTTTTCATTCAAAAGAAGTAACGGAATATAACGAGAAATACAGAAAGAGGATATCCGTTATTAGAAAATCAGGTAAATTAACAATTTAATAAATGAATAAAAATGTGAATCAAATATTAAAATACAAGGTAATTGTATTAGGGTTGCATTTTCACTTGGACTTCTAAAGTTCCAATAGCATGACATCCTCTAGAGCAGTGATTTCCAACTTCTATACCTTCAAGGAACCCCTGAAATAATATTTCATATCCTAGGAACCTTTATCTACAGGCACTATATATATATTATTATATATATATATATATATATATATATATTATATATTATATATATATATATCTATATTACTTATATAAATCATATAATATTTACCACTGCTATTCGAGCTGTGCAAATTCAGATCAACTTCATTTACCATACATTTTTATTTCAAGACTTCTTGCGGAACCCCTGATGATGGAATGAGGAACCCCAGGGTTCCGTGGAACCCTGGTTAGGAATCGCTGCATCTAGAGTCTGTTCCACATTGCAACGGTGTCAGGAATAGAGGACCTCTGGAACTGAGAAATCCGACAGCGAGACACATTTACTGCACATTAGTGCTGCTGTTCTTCGAATCTGGTTGCTTTCGGCAGAAAATTGTGATCAAAGATCAATTGCGAATGTGAAAGATCTCTGTTGAAATACAACTTATGAAAAACTAACAAACAAGAGACCATCCACCGATGGTCCAAGTTTTAACTGCAAGAACCATTCTATCTGAAAGAGATAAATCTCTGGCAGATGCAGACATCCACACCGGAGATCAGTATTCTAGTAAAGGAAGGTTAAATGACCTCAAACAGGTTGGAATGATTTTATCACTGCTATACATACCTGAGGTCTTAAGAACAATACGTAACTTTCGTGCCGCATTTGCTGGAACTTTCATTTGATTTTTCACAAAAGTAAGACGAGAGTCAAAAGTTACACCTAGAAGAGTTAAAACTTCAGACTCACTCAGCAAAGTCCCATCCACCTGAAGGGGAGGCTCGGATAGAAAATCTGTACAAGATCTGCCAATCAATAGTGTTTTCGTTTTACTGGAGTTCAGCCTCATACCCAATTGACTACACCTTTCACTGATCCGGTCCATGTCCCATTTGAGGCTAAGGGCAGCTTCATTTCTCATCAGTGGAGACTTTACCACACCCACAAGTGTTGCATCATCGGCATACTGAACAATCTTGCTTTCCATATCACTTGTGTACACTAAAAATAACAGTAGATTAAGAACACTGTGGAACTCCAGACACAATAGGTGTTGGTTCACTATAGATTCCATCAAAAGCAACTCGCTGCTGCCTACCTGTAAGGAAATTGTTAAGTAATCATAAAACATATCTACCCACTCCAAGATTCTGAAGTCTATAAGTAAGTGCCTTGTGATTTAGTAAATCGAAAGCAGCACTAAAATGTATTTGAATTGCTCACTGAAAACCTTTATCAAGATTCTATTGTAAATAGCATGTCAAGTCTAAAAGAGCATCGTGGGTGCCTAACTGTTCCTTATATGGATGTCGACTATCAGCTATCAATCCTTTAGATTCCGCATACTTAGAGGCTTAAAGATAAGTTTTCAGCAACTTTGGACAGTCTGTAGATATGACACTCTTTGTAACAGGCAGTGTAATACTAAGCTTTCGCTCATCTTCAAAGATACTACGTCGACATAAGAATCCATAGAATCTACTGATCTTTGGAGACAACGCACTAGAAACTTTTTTCATTTTTTAACAGAAGGAGGAAACCATCAGGATCTCCAACCCAGCTATCAAGATTATCCAGTCTTCTTAACATCCCTAGAGTGAAATGAAAAGTATTGAAGAATAGGTTCAGGATGACAAGTACCAGGGAGAGGGACATCTCCAACTGACTGCTTAGCTTCAAAACCTAGATGAAGCAGTTCAGCCTTTTCCCTGAAGCCAGAAACAAGTCTACCGTCATCTGTTAGTAGAAGTGGAATGGAAGATGAGTCTGACCCAAAGATACATGATGCCAATTTGGTCACCAGTGATGAGGTTCACTAATTCCTTCAAGCTTCCTCTTCAAGGAAATATTGTCATTTCTCCTTTTGCTATTGCCGTATGATAAGTCCTATTCGCAACGCGGCGAGACTCAACATATATGGTGAGATTTTCATGTGACCAATTTCATCTCCATTATGTTAAATTTAGTTTTTGCTTTTTCTAGACCTATTTATTCCTAATAGTCAAGGAATCACACACACACACATATATATATATATATATATATATATATATATATATATATATATATATATATATATATATATATATATATAGTTTCTGCGTAGTAAAGGACGTTTAACGTCGAAAGGTCTCGCAGATACTCCGTCGTTTATTTTCCTTCGTGGCATATATCTTTATTTTATGGATTTATCACGTTCCTAACTTTCGTGATTCAGTTATACATACATACATATACTATATATATATATATATATATATTAATATATAGTATATATATATATATATATGTATATATATATTATATATATATATATTATATATATATATATATATATATATATATATATATACACACACACACACACATATATATATATATATATATATATATATATATATATATATATAGAAACCTCGACGTAATCTTAAGAATGACTCCAAGGCGCAACAAAATGCGTTGGTTTTCAAGAAATCTTCTTATCAAAATACTTTTATTTCTACTTGAGAAAGAGAAAGAGAAAATATTAAGCTCAAAAAGTGTAATGCGCAAAAGAAAATGTCAACACACTGGAGACAAAGATCCCGATGACTGGGCACATCTGAATTGTGTCCTCTGGAAGAATCCTTCAAGTTTCATTTTATTTTATGTTGTGTGTCCAATTCTTGAAGGGGAAGATTCGATTTAAAAAAAAAATAGATAAATGAATAAAAAAATCCAAGTCCTAGTGTACTCGTATGTAGAGTAAGTTGAAGACGAATGCTTATTAAATTTTCCCCGACACGTAGAACCATCTCTACCAAGTAGTACAGCAGAATGTGTATAAAGTGTATTTCAGCTTTCCTGCTCTGTTATCTGAAGATGCGTTATGAATAACATATGACGACGGACAACCAACTTTTTTCTTTTCTTTTTCCGAAAGAAACAAGAAGTTGGTAGCCCTGCCAGTAGGTAGAGGGGAAAAATGTTAAAAGTAGGATGCGTCGAAAGGTCATTCCAATCACGACAGAACAGAATGTAGAGTCTGAAATTTGAAGAAAACTTTCAAAGGGGCTAATTTTCCAAGAGTTTGAAGCAGGAAATTGAGTAACTTACAGCGGACTGGACGGCTCCAAACTAACTCGCTCTAGTTCTCCCCCACTTTTCCAATTTTCTGTTTTTCTCTTTGCTCCTATCTTGCCCTCGTGTGCTCTTTCCCCCACTTCTGTCTCTCTCCTTCTCTCCCTCTGCTTTCCTTTTTTCGAGAAGTCTTTCTTTCTCATTTTTTCTCGTTATCACAATTTCTCCGACATCTTTACACCACCTTCCAATATTGTGGGCTTTTCAAAGCCTGGGATTCGCCCTCACCCTCCCACTTTCTTTTCGACGTTGGACAAAAAATGTCCAGGGATTGTCGCAATTTACAATTTTATTTACTTTACGTATGGGATTTTAGTAGTAAATTTTATTGGCTGATCATTTTTAGTAATAATAATCTTTATCCTTGTGTCCTGCAGTCTATCAGAAATGAAAACTGTTTATGGGCCTTTAACCTGAGATGACCTGACATACTGTCATAACCAGAGCTCTCAGTAAATAGCATACGTAAGTGAAAGTCAGTTATGAAAAATGATCTCGTAGCGACGTAATTAACTAATTATTATTAAATTCTGTTAGCGAGTCTTCTGTACGAGCTTCATCAACATCCACCATTTAGGCTACAAGGCATCCGGGAAGCAAGTCACAGTTTTATTTACAAAATTCAACAAAATCCTGTCATCCATACTTGACAGATCCTTACTAAGAAGCATATACGCCCTCCTACAAACACGCGCGCGCTCGCTCGCTCACATACACGTAAACTACTAACGTATAAATTTCCATCCAACTTCGTTGAAGGAGGCAAAGCCTTACCTCCAGGGATTCGCCTAAGGAAGACCATACTGCAGTGTAACATTCTCCTGTTTATTTACTAGAGGAGGACCCAAGAGAGAGAGAGAGAGAGAGAGAGAGAGAGAGAGAGAGAGAGAGAGAGAGAGAGAGATCCTGTTTGCTTATGTGAATCTTCATATGTACCTACTTACGCACGTATCCTGTACGTATATTCACATGTCTTCTCGTTAAATTAATTTCACTACAGACTATCACGAGACACAGGATCTGTTGTTGATCACACGAAAAGATAAGAAGTAGTTTATCTGTAAATAGAGGCCTAACTGCGAAAACGACTTTAAACTGTTCACCAAATTTATGCTTCCCCTGGGAGTCAAGTTCTGCGCAGATTCTCAAGCTTCCCCGTCAGAGAGGCTTGGTAGTATCTGACTTATTCTTATTTTATGGCAAGCCGGAAAATAAACAGTTCTTAACCTACTTTTCGTTCAGTCTTCTTCTCTTTCTATCAACTATTTAAATTGAAATCACAAATTTGGTTTACGTCTTCTAGTCTTTGCTGAAGTGGTAAGTCCTCTGCGAACCTTTATCAAGAGAAGTACGGTACAAGATATTTTTCTATTGAGTTATTTTTTTATCAAAATAATATAACGGAAGGCAGCCTAACCAA
Organism: Macrobrachium nipponense; assembly: GCF_015104395.2. Lineage (NCBI taxonomy): Eukaryota > Metazoa > Arthropoda > Malacostraca > Decapoda > Palaemonidae > Macrobrachium > Macrobrachium nipponense. Next base: position 45,320,658 of record NC_061090.1, read on the forward strand.
CTGAAAAGAGTATATCTAATGGTGAGATTTCAATCCATTTCATCGAGTTCAACGGAATTATTTTGATGAAACTTTTTATATGCGTCATAAGGAATGTGTATAATAAATTAGAAGGAATGTGTAGAACCAGGGAATATATATACATTATATTGTACGATTCGTACAATAACCTAGTTCTTCTCTTACCTACATCACCTATGGTGCCCCGTCCAGTATGATGTTCGAATGTCTAATAATTTCAGTGTTAAATGTTTTCTCTTATGGTTTTTAGGGAACATTTATATTCCCTCGGTAAAATGTGTATATTGAGTGTCAGCTCACGCAGATGCACAACCCCACTGCCCTTAAAATGGGTTAATGAACAAGTCCTTGCAGAATGATGTTAATAGCACCATGACCTTTTAAACTTAGTTATGTGCGACAGCAGTAGGCTCTCAAAAATCTCTTAAGGCTGTTGTTTCCCTGCCTCTGTTATGGAGTAGCTTCTCCACACTCAGCTGGGTGAATGTCATACCAAGCCAAGTTGTGAGAATGCTGCTACTTTCCTGTTTGCTGCCCCTACAAGAGTGAATACTATTGTCACCGATGATCCTCAGTCTGTCAACAACCATTCAGTGGAATTTCCTCTCACCAAGGGGTCCACATCTTTTACTTGGTGATCCTTTGCAGTCAGGTCACTATATACGTATGTTCCCCAAACCACTACATCTAATAGGGCACTCGTGTGTAAGTTGAAGACTGTTCCACAATAAACTGACCGTCTTGATATATGTAAGTTTCCCATTGGTCGCAAGACAGATAGGCTTTTTCACAGATTATGTGGCCTTTCCTTCCCCAAAAGATTCTAAAATCAACCCTCCAATAGGCGCTCCTTTGGGTTACGAAACTTCTGTGTCAGTGAATCAAGGGTTTTCTTCATACGAGCATCATTTATGATTAGTAGTACGATTATATGACATTAAAACTATCCCTCTGCTGCTATAACCTGATAGGGAAGCAGCTCAATGTTGAGGAGCATACATATACACACACATACACACATGCTCCAACAAACACAGATAAATAAATAAATAAATAAGTCAATCAATCAATCTTTCAATCAATCAATCAATAATTAAATAAATATATATATATATATATATATATATATATATATATTATATATATATATATATATATATATATATATATATACTACGGTGACTCATGTATATTTATGAATAGAAAAAATATATATAAATATATACATCATACATACATACATACATACATGTATACTCTTTTGTATACCAAGAGAGAGAGAGAGAGAGAGAGAGAGAGAGAGAGAGAGAGAGAGAGAGAGAGAGAGAGAGAGAGAGAGAGGTGACATTGTAAATTCATAAGAATTCATAGAGGGAGTTTTCGATAGAGGCTAGACGACAGGAAAGAATATTTTGAATTTGGCCCTGGCATCTATTATGATAATACCGATCATCAGAAGGTCTGAATACGGACACAGAAAACGGGTGAAAGGAGACGCCCAGGAAAACTGGGGCAGCTCAAGAAAATGGATTTGGAAAAGAAGTTTTTTGGAATTGAGCTGCAATGGAATGGAAGATTGAATATGGAAACAAGGAGAAAAAGCAGAGAGAGAGAGAGAGAGAGAGAGAGAGAGAGAGAAAACGGGGGTGGGGAGAGGGAAGATTCGGTGAGTGAAGCAAGAAGCCTGAATCATCTGAATCCAAATGCTGAATCTGCAAGACAACCCATTAGGTCAGTGTAATAAACTCTATTTTGCTCTGTCATCAATTGTTATTACAGTTATTGTTATCATTATACCTACAAAGCTTTTGTTTTCGTCGCTTGCAATAGTTGTTAAATTCATACAAAGTAAAGATTATCGTTTTCGCCCATTTGAAAATTATTAGCGAATATTATTTTACTGAAATTTCTAACATAAATATATGGATTATATTGTATTGTATAGAAATACTGAAAACCTTGACTTGATTCCCAAGATCAGGTGTCTATCATGAATATGAATATATGAATTACAAACAAAAACTTTGTAATTCAGAATATACACTGTAAGATTTTTAAGTGATAAAAAATGTGATCCCAGAAATATTCATGATATTGACTTAACTTTTAACATCACATCGTTGCTGACCAAAAGCATATTCAAGAGAATCTTGAGAACAGGTTGCCAAATGCCATATCAACTACAAACTCACCTGTGAACTATTTAGTAAAGAATGCAGATATACAGAGCTCCATTGATGGTCCAGATCTGGAGGGGATTTTTCGTATACTTTTATTTAACTTGACTTCTGCGTCTGTCTGTATGTTTATGTTAAAACTTTTAACTAAATTTTCGACCTATTCCCGTTGTCTAATGACCGTGAAATTTTGCATGGCTACTTAATTCTGGTAAAAATACAATATCTAAATTGTCAGTAGGTCAGCAGTGACCTCTAATGACCTTACAGTGACCTCTCCCCATGTCTCATAACTTCCTTGATTGGTAAAAAGCTTAATAACTCTACGGAATTTTATGCATTCTTTGATTCTGTAGGATAAGTTTATCACTGTGGACTTTTCAAACCTTCTTTGCTTCGAAAGGATATCAATTTCGTTAGCTACAATCATAAATCGGTTAAAATATTAGTAAAATCTAAAAAAGCATAATATAAAAAGTATCATTTTTTGAAAACACGCTTTTAATTAAATGCACGGAAAAAATGAAAAATAGATTTTTCTTAGACACACCAGGATTTTCTTATATTTGATAATTTCTACAAAAATAAATGTGTGGGCACCAAACATGGAAGGAAATTCTACAGGAAATAAAAAAAAATATATATATATATGTATGATATATATATATATATATATATATATCTATATATATATATATATATATATATATATATATACTATATATAGTACTATATATATATATATATATATATATATATATATATATATATATATATATATATATATATTTCTTTTCTTGTATTCTTGTAGCACTTCCTTTCATGTTTGGCGCCCACGCTTTTATTTTTGTAGACATGATTAATTGTAAGAAAATCCTGATGTGTCTAAGAAAAATCTGTGTTTTACTTTTTAGTGCATTTTGATAAAAGCATTTTTTAATTCTGTATGTACCTCTCCGTGTCCAGCTTGTTTGATCGAACACCTTTTAGGGATCTTCTTGAGGCCATACACATCGGTGGGTTCCCTGCAAATATCAGTGTATATCTGCAGCTGTTGAATTACACCATAAATGCTGTCCCTGTGAATAAATGTTGGTAACTCGTTCCTTAAAAGAAAATACCTTGCGCTTTGCAAGGACTTCTGTCCTCATAATCAGAGGAGAAGAAATAAATTTAATATACAAAAGAAACCGTTAATTACGTTAATCATTAAAAAAACGAGGCTATTTTTCACATTATTCATTAAGCAAAATGGCCCTGAAATTTTTATAGTAAATGCACCTATGACGGAAAATTAAAACATATCAAAACCGAACTGAAAATATATCTGGCGACTACAGAGGAAAGGCACAAAAAATGTAAATCAAACAAATAATAGGGGCAAAGAGAGGAAGTTATAGACAGACAGACGTCGTGGAAGCTGAATCAAACACTGGCACAAAGGTTAAGAAATAAATCTGAGTTGGTTGTGCCTCGAAACTTCTGATGAAGAATAACTGCTCCTTGGAGAATAGAAATCGAGGGAGTTCGCCTGAGAAGGTCGACAGAGGAGGGAGAGTGGAAATGAAGCGAGGGAATAGAAATAAACGATGAAACGAGAGGAGAACGGAGGGAGGTAAGAGGAACGGTAAGACTAGACAAACTGAGAAGAGAAGAGAGAGAGAGAGAGAGAGAGAGAGAGAGAGAGAGAGAGAGAGAGAGAGAGAGTAATGAATTATAACAGAAAAAGATCTTCAGATGATAAGTAAGGGAAATTTTTCAGGAAAAAAATCGTGGAAGGTGAGACAAAGTAAGCTACAGCGGAAGATAAAGATTGTTGACAAAAAAGGATATAAATATAATGAAAAGAACAACACAAAGGGAAACTAGCGAAGTGTTAACAGTACTAAAGCACCATGAATTGAATGTGCGCAGGATACACTGTGAATGCTTAGAAGTGAGAAAGGATGAAATGTACCAGATGTCCTAAGATTTAAGAATAAAACAATATGACATTAAAATATTGGGATGAAGGTAAGGCAAGAGAAGGTACAGCAAAATGAGTTAAGTTAGAATTGAATGGACAACTTCAACTCAGGTTAATTTACAATAAACAATAAAGGTCACCAGCACCAGAAAATAAAAACTCTTAAACTCTTATTTCATGATAAAGGGACAACAGTTATTCTTGAAAAAGTCTCCATCAATGTGCACGTAAGTTTCAAATATTATTTACTGAGGACTTTATTCACGCATTAAATCAAGTGTGACTACGTACACTCATTGTGAAAACAACATAAAAAAATCCTTTTATAACATTAAGAGTCAATCAGATGACATGGATACCAACAACTAAAACAAAGAAAAATTCAAATCTGACGAATGGGGCAGCTCCTTCAAGAAAACCTTACAGGATAAAATTTTTAATTTATTTAGTAATAATTATTATCATAAAGTTAAAGGATAATAAGGAATTCTTTCATTCGCACCAGTCAGCTGCTGTATGTGAGTAGTAAAACCAACTGAATTTAGTGCATTATAAAATATTAAAGAAAAAGTATACGAAAATCAGGAAACTTTAAAATACCAAATTCGAAAAATTACAACACTGACATCTTACAAGGAAGATCAACTAATACAACAAAATTTGAAATATCCATGGCCTTAAAAAATCCTCTGTGAAGCATTAGAAGAAAAATTTCCATCTATTCATATAGTCACTATGAAAAGAGTCCTCCTAAATAAGCCTGGGCACAATTACCAAATATTAAAGGGACGAAATATGTATGGAGTTGACATAAAGAGAGACAATATGTCACGTGAACAAGGTTAGGCCATAGGGAATCAAATTAGTCCGTTGTATTTGTCATACTTCATCTATTGTACGTAGAGGATAGAATCAAACTGACACTTTAAGGTGTTTTCTTGTATGTACTGATCAGATTCTCCCATGATACAAGTCAAGTTTCATCTATGTTTGTTTTGTTTCTGAGAGAAGTTCCCTGTAGAGTAAACATACCCATGGTTGTGTGAAGTTTCATAATGTCTGCTCTTTCTTCTGGCTGTCATGCCCGCACATTTTGGTACCTAGGATAAATGGCTTCATTGAAATCCTATGCATTGATAAATTTAATAGCATTCTAAGGTTGTAAACCATAAATGATCTGCATCATTATCGTTTTCTTTCCCAATTACTAGGATGTCAATGGCATAGTTACTAGAAAATGTTAATAAAATATCACATTATCAATTATCGTTTTAATCAGCTGGTAGCTAATGTTTTATTTAGACTCACTTTTAATGCCAGTAACAATGAAGAAAGCGATAAGAATATCCTGACAAAAGAGCGAGATCGGGATCTGGGATCCTTTCCCGGTGCGGCCACTCCTAATTAAACGTGAAAAGGTTGTAATCTCAAATTCATTAGACTTCACATAAACCATCTAACTGTCAGGCAGTTAGTACCAAAACCGTAATTTCCTTTGCAGAGGTAATAATCATTTCTAAATCTGTGAAACTTTTGATTGTTAAGAAATATTAGAAATAAACTCCTTAGAGAATAATTACAATGAACAATGTAATCACTGAAGATAATATAGCTGGTCTCATCGCAAGTTTACAATTCCTTTCATTATTCAGTCTGAAAATGGAAGTTAACTTGATCCGTTCGCTTGAATATTCAACGCGCAAAGTTTCAATAATGAAAGAAAGATTGTGTCCTTGTTGGATACTACTACTTCTCCCAAGAGAGGTTGACGAGCGCTCGCATCTCCCAGAAGGAGGAATTAGGTAGGAACCTCATTAACTAAAGATCTAAAATCAACAATAGGGGGAAGGCAGCACCACCTAGGGGTAAATAACCTGAATAAATTATTCACTTCCCTTCGTGATGAAGCTTTGCCACCAAAAGTCTAAACGGGAATAATAAACCTAAATGAATGGCACAGAAATAAATTCAACGAGCCGAAAACAAAGTTGGAAGAAAGCTTGAATGTCGATGGCAAAGTAAATAACAAAATCAGAAAAGGAAAACGCGGAGGATGAAAAAGTGTTGGTGCTAAATATGAGAATAAAAGTAAAAGGTGAGACGTAGTGTAGAAAAATAAGAGATAAATATGAATAAGGCTGAAAGAAAAAGTCAGGAGAAACAATAAATGCGGAGATAAGTGGCGAAATGGGATAAAAACTGGTCCTGGGACAAGATGGCAAAAACATGAAATACACACACACAAATAGAAAAGAAAACCAAATCATTAGACATATCAGAATATTTACCTAACAGAGATGTGATTAAAATACTTTAAAACCTTTGACGAAGAATCACTATAAATCTATATCTGAAAAATCATAATAGAGCAATAAGTAAACAAAATAAAAAAACACCATGCAGAAATATGTTTTTTTTAACCTATTCGTTTTCGTTATTCAGACGAATGTGTATTTGGCCGAAGGTGAAGTAAACAGCCGCGTGCAAAGGGAACTCGATTTCATGGCGAGAAGTATAGACTAAAAGGTTCTAAGCGAAAGTTAATGAATGAAAGTGGGTGCATTAGTGCATTAAGAGGGTGGGCGGAAATACAGGCAGCGAAATATCACCTTGGAATAGCGGGTTTTAACTTTTTCGAGAAATAGGTTAGAAATGAATTGGTATTTTAACAATCTAAACTGGAATATTGCTTTCAAAGGCCACAGGGAGGGTGGATTTTCCTTCATAACAAAGTGACTTGAAATCACGAGATCAGGAATTGTCAATACAGCGAGCTTCAAAGCTTCTTCCTGTTATGTCAAAATTTCCTTCCATCAAGATAGCTGGAGAAAGGTCAGTATTATAAGAGAATATACTAGACAGAGCGTAGAGAAAAGTTGTGAAAATCTGCCTATGATGAAATATTATCTGAAACCTCATTTTCAGAGAGAATTTAATAAAAAAAAAAATCATGCTGTGAAATACGACATAACTGTTTTCACAGAGTTTAAGAGTTTGTTGTAATTTTAACCAAAAACAGGAAACCCATTACAGCCCATTATTAGCCAGATTCCCGCCCCTACATAGCACCTCGTGAAGAAACTAAATGCTATTTTGACTCCATAAGTTCCAGACGACCACTGCTTAAAGTCCTCTGCCGAGATTATAGAAGCCCTAAAAACGACACCCTTGGGAGAAGACATTGCCTCGATGGGCGTGGAGTCCCTCTTCACGTATGTCCCCGTGGATGAAACAATTCAATTAATAGTGGGCCGTGTGTATGTGATGATTCCACACTTCCATTGAACATTCCCGAGCATGCCCTTCGGTCACTCCTCGAGATCTGTACCAAAAGGCTCCTTTCTCTACCCACGGAGGCCCAATGTCCATACAAAAAGACGGTGAATGGAGGATTCTTCCTTTAGAGAACTCTTCGCAAATTTCTACATAGTTATTGTGGAAATATCGGGTATTTACCGCCATTGAGAAAATCGTCCATGTATAGCTGATATACTGATGACACCTTCGTAATTGCCAGCAAGAAGAAAGTAGAACACCTATGACAAGCTCTCCACGACCAAAGTCGTTTCAACTTCATCAGAGAATATCTTGACTTCATCTCCCTTTCCTCGACATCTTCGTCAGGCAACTGGAGGAGAGCTTCATATCGCAAGTATATACGATACCCGTGAACCTGGGTATGTACCTGAATGGGGAGAATGAGTGCCAAGAAATATGCAAATGCTCTGTAATCAGTGCCTTCATCAGGAGTGCTCTCTCGCACTGCTCTTCTCTGAAAAAGACGCTGAATTATAACGTGTTGTCCAGGGCTTAATTAACAATGGGCATTCCAATTGGGATATCACAAAATACATCTGTAGAAATATACATCTGTAGAACCATTGATAAATGGTATCAGCTGGAGCCTTGCCCTGACGCCCTTGACAACATGACTCTCTTTTAAAAGTATTTCCCAAGAAATACAGAGAGGACAAGCATGCCCTTTGCAACATTATAGAAGGAAACGTCTGCCCTATGGACTCAGGAAAGAAGGTGAAACTAATTATTTACTACAAGAGCAAAAAGACCAGTGGCTTGATTATGAAAAACAACCCAGTCCCCTCGATGCAGGACCCCCTAATTAGTACCAACATGGTCTACCAGTGAAAATGCCTAGTATGAGAATGCCTCAGCACTTATATCATGAGTATGACCACGATGAAATTCTGCAAGAGGATCTCCTGCCACGTTCAGGAAGGCACCATATATAATCATGCCAAGTACAACCATAACATTAAAATAACATGGAGGGATATCATTCCTAATATCGGAATTATTGATGAGTGACCTTGCCAATACTACCCTCCCAGGATGCAGTGTCCACATGTGGAGATGGGTGCAACCATCAATGTCTGGAAGACGGCTTCGTTCAAGGCTCTAAATCCCTAGGCACTCAATCAAAATTCGGTACCCACCCCACCAACTACATGGGACCCTTTAATTACTAACTGATGACCTCAATCCCAGTTATTTCTTGGCTCTCATAGCAGTAACATCTCTCTCTCTCTCTCTCTCTCTCTCTCTCTCTCTCTCTCTCTCCCCCAGAGTGAGATTTTTTTTTAAAGTGAGCAGCAGCTAGCGATAGTACCAACCCACTTGGTGGCAGCTCATGATCAGCGAAGGTGAGGTTCTTTGTTTCAGCAAAACAACACATCACCTCCCTTACAGCAGTGAGAGAATCCCTTTCCCATAAAATATAAGCATTGATCTTTCTTCTAGTATCACCTCTCTTTCAGAGTCTTCTCTCCCCATAGACAGGCAGTGACGTCCATGCAGTCATGGACTCTGATCCAGCCCACAACCAGTGCAGCAGCCTTTCCATGCTTGGATCCCACATTTCCAGACAAGATGGCAGCCAAGAATAGAAATAGGGTAACATCTTTTCTTTTTCAGATGCACCCAAAACTGCCCAACCTCGTCTCAGTTCTGCCACCTCTGAAGAACAAGAAAACACTTCTGCCATAGACACTCATGATTGCTTTATCCTAGTCACCAAGAAGAAAAATAAACAAGGAAGATGACCAGCCCACCCTACTCACCCTGACACTAAGTATTTGGTTAGAACCAAGGAGATCTATTTACCACTGCCAAAAGATGAACAAACTGATGCAAGGATAAAAACAATCTTCAATATTTTGAGGTTTTAAACCCTGATAAAAAACACATCAATTGTATATTATGCCATTTTTCCTCACAAATTTGACACTAAAACTATTTTGGACCATCCACAGATTGCAAAGGCAGAAAGATGCCTCAGAAAAGGTTCAAACCCACAGCCAACCAAGAAGACACTAGTACTGTGGAAAGGAAAACAACCAAAGAAGATCACCCTGGGAGTATGGGGCACCTACCCAATCACTGACTTCATGCTAGAGCCTCTGAGATGCTATAATTGTCAGAGGTATGAACACCAGAGCAGTACATGCACTGCCCAGGCAGTGTGTGGTGTGTGGAGTTGGTAGCATTCCACATGAAACAGCACTGACAAATTCAAGGCCAGAGAAGGCACCAGGTGAGGTATCCAGAATGCAAGGGCAGCTACCATGCCTGGAACAGGATGTGCCCCATAAGGCTGCAAAAGATAGACAGACTCAAGGGCATCACATCCAGAAGTCTCCCTAGCTAAGAGCAGCCCAGCAATCACCCACCAGCAGAGGCCAAAGTCTATTTGGCAGCAGCTAGTGGGCCTTGAATGACCCCAAAGGATGCACGGTCGGCCCAACCACCCAAGCAGCCTCAGAGAACAGAAACCTCATCACAAATCAGACCCCAACCAGACCAACCTCACATGCCCAGGAAACCATCCACTAGCCTGAGGAGGAGAATCATCTTCCCAGATCCTTCCACTTATCTCCTAGGCCCACCATCTACATACTAACCTCTCCCAATCCCATATAAAGAACCACTGACCCCAGCTCCCCAAAGCCATACAACCCTGTTTCCCTTCCTCCTCCCCAATGTCGTACAAGCCCAGGAGTTCTCCAATTTCCTCATCAGTATGCCAGAGAAAGTCACTGACTTGTGCAGCATCCAGTGTCCTGACGACATTATCAGAGACATACACAAGAAGTCTCTTGACACAGTGACAGGACTTTTTACAGTTACATGCCAGTGCAGGTACGCAACAGCAGTACAAACTGTGCTGCTTCATCCCCAGTGCCAGCGTAAGGTTCATCGCAAGTGTCAGAGATCGGAGCACACCTGGTGCCAGTGTCAGTGAAATAAGAGAAAGTGAAAATGCAATGGAAGTAAATGAGTGCAGTGATACACATACCATAAAAATTCTGCTGTGCAATATTCTCATTGTAAACAATAAATATGCATTCCTACAAGCACATGCAACAACACAAAACTATGACATTATACTGTTACAGGAAACACTAGTAAGGGAAAGTGCCAAATTCTCAATTAGTGGAACACCATACACTTACACGGAAAGATGTTTAATCACACTTGGTAAAAGAACAGTTCTGTCTAAGAAAATAAAGAACATTCTGTGTGGGGAAAGACAGAAAAACAAAACTCACAATACATAACACATACAGATCTCTAAACAGCTCTTTTGAAGGGGAAGTCATTTTTAGCACAACAACATGAGAAAAGACTGTAATTACTGGGGATTTTAATGCACATCACCTTTTTTTAAAATAATTATAAAGCAATCCAATAGGTACACACCTACACCAGGTAACGTGTGAATTCCCAGAGGTGTGACTGTTAAACAGCAGTGCCAAATCATCTAAGAGAAAGAGGGCTGGACCTATCCTTTGTGAACTGAGCCTTAAGGGAGCAAGGAGTATGGAGGTTGCATAAAACCCTCAAAATTGAGCATTAGCCATTGATATTGTCCTACAGCTAGACAAACTGCCTGCTATACCACTGTCTTTGAAGCCACCATGACTAGATGGGCCATGGACTACCTAGAAAATCCATCAAACGACATGGAACTATTCTAGGAAGAGTTCTTAAACAAACTTAGAGAGGCATCATATGCCTCTATGTCTAGGCTCAAAAAAAAGCCAGGACCAACCATAAGGATGCAAGGTAGTATTGTGAAAGAGTCAGAGAACTCAAAGACAGAGTCAACAGTCAGAAAACTCTTTTGGCAGAATCCATCAGAATATATGCACAGAATTCTCAGAGGTAATAGCCCATGCCACAGCAGAGACAAAAGAGATTAAACAGTAGGCATGGTATGATTGGTGTGCCAACATTAGCAAACAAACACCAGTGATCCAAATCTGGAAATTCCTCAAAAAATTTCAGGAAATGGCAGAACATTGCAGAGCATCCATCCCAGCCCACGAGAAGAAGCCAACAACATAGCCAAGAACTTTGCAGGGAGAATAAGATCACACAACCTTTCTCGAATGACAAGGGAAAAAATAAGTATGCTTACCCCTTTAAGGTGGAAAGAAATCAATGCTGCCTGCAACATGCTGGACAACACAGACACACCTTTCACCATTGAGTAACTAAACATTGCACTCAGCAAAGGGAAAAGAGACACAGGCCTTGGTGCAGACACAATCACCTACAGCAGACTGAGACATGGGTAACCCTGCCAAGCAGGTATATTTCCTCCTGATAAGCAAGAAATATGCAGAGCACACAAGGCTGAAGATATGGAGGCAACAATACATGCAACCAATCCCAAATCCCTAAGGAGCTAGGCTCATACAGGCTTTTATCTCTCATCAGCTGCACAGAGAAAGTAGCTGAAATAATGGAATGGAAGACAGGACCCTTACACCCTAGGCTGTATGGCTATAGGGAACAGCTTGGCACCTATGAGTGCCACATGGATGTTCTATGTGCAATAATGGCAAAAGCTCCACAATGGTCTATCTAGACCTAGAAAAGGCATATGAGCTGGCAAATTCAGCAACCACCTCTCCGTCCTCCTTCCTAGTCTGGAAGACAATCAAAGGCAACCTACTTGCCTGGGCAAAAAGCTATATGTAAGGTAGAAAAGCCAGGGTAGTGTAATTAGAGTACTACCCTCTTGAAAATGGCACTCCTCATTGAGGTATTCTAAGGCCATTCCGGTTCCATGTCCTAATGGAGAATCTAGCCTGCCTAAAACTACCACAACAAGTAGAGGTCTTTATATATGCTAATAACATTTCCATCATCAACACAAGCCCTTGAAGACCACTTCATATGATGCAAGAAGCTTTGAAGTGAATAAAGGACAAATGCAAACAACTGGGACTTAAGATAAGCATAAACAAGACAAAACCTTTTGCAATAAAGCATGGTCAAACTCCACCTAACCTTCTGCTGTAGGGAGACACCATAGACTGGGTGGGCAGCTACACATACCTGAGAGTCTGCATTGCAAATACACTATCTTCTGAGGAAGAGATACATCTCCTCCAGGCCAAAACAAGAATGGAACTTAATGCTCTATAGAGGATCACAACTCTCCAAGCAAGAGCCACATATCATCTGCTTAGGAAGTTCCACATTCAAACTGTCAGGTCACATGTAAAATATGCAGCACCAGTCCTGACAAGTCTCAGGAAGGATCAGCAGCAGAGGCTGGAGGTCATCCAGAACAATACAATGAGACTAATGCCTGGGGGCCATGAGGTGGATGAGAATATGTCTCCTGAGGGGAGAGACAAAGCTACAATCTCTCACCTACAGGATATGCCAAATAAATCCTGCCATACTGTACAAAACTATCAGCAGTGACAGAGATGGACTGCTGAAGGATAAAATTCTTGCATCCATAAACCTATGTGAGGAGCTAAGTTCTCCTAAAATATACACTAGCAGTATACTCCCGACCCTGAGACAACGAGATGACAAAGGATGTCCCACCTGAGGGATGCGAAGAACCAGCTCAGTATAATTTCACAGTATTACGTGCAAGCAAAGTGCTGTGCACAGAATCACAGATGACAACTGCAGCAGAAGAGGTAATCAAGAGCACAGCAGGTGAAAACACATATTACACAGGATGGATCAACTGATCCACAAGCACCAGCAACGGCAGCGGCAAGATTTCAAAGAAAGTTGGAGGCAGTGGCACAGGCATTCCATTTTTACCCTGCAATTAAAATCTTTGTTGGTGAGGCATCCTCAGTGGAAGAAACTATTTAATTATATATATATATATATATATATATATATATATATATATATATATATATATAATAATATAATAATAATAATAATAATAATAACAATAAAAGGGGCCCATAAAAACGCCAAAATATAGAAAATAAGTACTTACTTTCTATATTTTGGCGCTTTATGGGCTCTTTTTATTAGATGGAATTCTGTTGTAACAGAACATTTTTACCGGTCATATATATGTGTATATATATACACATCTATATATATATATATATATATATATATATATATATATATATATATATATATATATAATATAAATTATATACGTGTGTGCGTGCGCGTGTGTCTGTGTGTGTCTGTGTAAAAGAGAGAGATAGAGAGTTTTATTACTAGAACGCGACTGTGTGCTTCCAAAATATTTCATATTGTTCAAACAAGAAAAATGCAAAAACAAAAAAAAAAGTTGCAGATGGTCGCTCTGCATGACAATAATAACTCTCATAAAAGGCGAGGGAAAAGTTCGAATTGGCAGCAGCAGACTGCTGTATCCCAGGCCATCATATTTCACGCCTGTTGGGTTGCAACTCCCTAAAAACTAATCTATTCGTAATAAGTAATTGCAACGGCGAGAGCTCTCGCAAAGGGTACAGACGCTCCTCCCGCCATCTCAGAATTGCCAAGTCTCGCCATTAAATTCACGGTGCTTTTTACTATAATATTTTCGTATTTTCTGCAAAATTAAATTCACGGTGCTTTTTACTATATATTTTCGTATTTTCTGAGCAAAATTATTTTCAGTTCCTATGCAGTGACCTTTCAAAATGCTTGCCTTCGTAAATCGCAGTAATTTCGCAAAATACGGCAGGCAGTTTGCGTCCTATTATTTTAAAAGATATTCAAGCAGGTACTCAGGAAATGTATATCTTTCTTGTGTCTCACGTATATTTGTTTATGGATGATTGTTACTGTCTGCGTTATCACAAAATATTTCGATTTTTTATGAATTTTCATTGATCGAAATATCTGAGAAGATTCTCCATTTCTATTTTCAACTGTTGCGATTCTTTTTACTTCTCAACAGCTTTACATGAATGATTGTAAAATAATTCATTTATACACACACACACACACACACATATATATATATATATATAATATATATATATATATATATATATATATATATATATATATAATATATATATATATATATATATATATATATATATATATATATATATATAGTTATATATATATATATATATATATATATATATAATATATATATATATATATATATATATACATACATGTATATGTATATATTTAAATATAATATATATATGTGTGTGTGTGTGTTTCTATGATTTTGTGTATTTCCGTAATATTGCGTGTACGGACATGTGCGTTTGCTTGTGTGCTCATTTTGCAGCCTAGTGAGAATACAATTTGGACGTCTGCAAGTCAAGATTCGCTGGGAAACTTCTTTCCTATATATACTGATGCTAGAGTAAAGTATTTTGTCCTCACCCTTCATATCTGTTAAAATTTTATAAATTCTCTCTTTACTCGGATAGCTAAACGCCTTGCATATGAGTTGCTCCCTAGGTCCGTGAACCCGTTTTAAATTATTACCTAGAGCATTACCTACATATGGTGGGGTTCCGCAGAGTTCGGTTTTCTCGCCCACTCTCTTTCCTCTCGATTTTTGCGATTTTTTCCATGTCCACCTCCTTCCGTTTTTGCTTACTTCATATTTCTTTTTGCTTAACCTATCAGCTATCAGAAAGGACTTGTTCTGCATCTATTAACCCTAATATTGACAGATTATTTGAACATGTGTTCTTATAAATTAATCCATCTGAATTTCTGTTCCATTTGGCTCTCTGATTTTGACTGGGGAAAGTTTTTAATCATCAATATTTTGTATAGTCAGCTTTCTTTGAGAGATCACATATCTGAGTATGTTCCTAAAACATTATACCAGTTACTGAAACCGTGTATTGACTTAATCCTCTTGAATATCGATAGTATGTTTAGACTGCTTGTTCCAGTATTTTTCTCCTCATAGAGATTGAATTTGATAGCTTGTGTAATAAATGTCCAACCTTCAGGGCTCCTCTTTAACCAATAATATTTCTCTCAATTGTTGCGTCTCAGTAATTCTTTTCTATAAGTGGTACTTTGATAACGGTTCCATCTAGCTGAAGGGTTAATAGTTTTCCCCATCACTTGACTGGGTTCTTATCCTTCCTTACTGCAATGCTTCCGAGTTTCCTCTTTTTTGTTTTGCTTTCCATGACTTTTCCATGAGGTTGTTGTCCCACTGGCAGATTCCTGAAAATGTTAAACATCCACATTTGCAAAATCTATTGGCTCGCTTCCCTAGAAACCTTTCACGGATGTCCACTGAATCTTTTGTAATGAAAGGTTATTTGTACCGGATACATTTGTACAGAATATAGAAAGGGACCCCTGGTGAACGTCCTGTTTAGAGGCCTTTTATTTAACATTTGAATACGAGCAAAAATGATACGGCTATCCTCTTTTCATCCAATATCAGAAATGTTCTACTGAATGGGTTCCATTATAATGACGACTTCGGTTACATTTTGAAAATTAGTTCCAGATTGGATGGCTGACTCGAGAAACTTCACTAGGGCCCTCTGCAATCATAATTGTAGACTCGTTTTTTCAGTAACATAAGGCTCTTTCCCCATTTCTCAGTAGTGTATAATGGTTTCTGTTCAGAAATACCTCTCTAATTTCAAGCGCACCCTTACTGTGTGCTTTTAAAAGCTATCAAACGTGTCTAGTAACATTTGCCTATATTGATATCGAAGAACAAAACCATGTACATATTTGAGCGTACAGACAAATCATCTGTAAATTATTTCAAAGCCATCAAGAAATAGCCAAACTTACAAACTTATCACTTAACTATTATAGTACAGATGAATTAATAGCTTAGAGGACAAATCAATCACACTCAAAATGCATGTGTTCGAATCCTGGTTAGGGCAGATGTAATTTTCATATATAAGTACCTTTTTGAATAAATTATTCACAGGGTAAAGTGAATTCTATAGTCAGGGGTATTTACTGTTTATTTCCGAATAAAAAAAGTTGGCAGGTGAATTAGTTGTAAAGTAAATCATCCGTACATAATACATATGCATACATACATACATACATACATACATATATATATATATATATATCTATATATATATATATATATATATATATATATATATATTCTAGGTGAACAATCCGGTGCTGCCCAGAAAAACTGAATGACATTCGATAAACTATCTCTCTCTCTCTCTCTCTCTCTCTCTCTCTCTCTCTCTCTCTCTCTCTCTCTCTAATACTCCTTCTCCTTTCTATTTTCCTTTCACTCTCTCTCTCACTCTCTCCCAACACACCCAAATACTATTATAGAATTTAACAACCTAATGCCATGTATTCGCGATCAAATTTACCTGTTATTTCGTATTACCTAAGTATCTTCCGACCGACTGACAAGTAAATGCACCTATGGGAACGTTAGCGCCAATTTCGTGACAGTTAGTCGCTGTATTTCATCTGGGAAGCATCTCAGATGCTCTGATCACATTACGAATAAATTATTGTTAGACCCTTCAACGCTATTTGTAGGCCGTTATAAGTCCAAATCATGCAATAAAAATCTAAAACAATTCCCTTGAGGTCGCAATACCCTCATTACCCTAAAGAGGAATCCCTGTGCCAAATGACACAGCTCCCCAGTAACTTTTGTCTTTCCCGCTAAATATTTCCTATAATTCGTACTCATCGGATTCAGCTGGTTGTTTGAAGGAAGTTCAGCACATGCTTTTGATAATGCAAAGTGTGCAATGTGCTGTTCCTCTTCATCCACTCTTGGTGAGAACTCATGTATCCAAACGGCACAGCGTTTCCTGATAAGATAGTATATGGTAAAAACATATTTTTACAGAAAAGGCCATTATACCCCTTGTGAATAACAAATACAATGTTTTGAGAGAGTGATATTCTTGTCACCCCTTACCTACTTCATTCATTGAAAGCATAAAGATATAAATTCCTCGACGACGAACTCTACTGGCTCATCCTACGTCTGAGTTCAAGTCCACTGACTCATCAGATTTACCAGCAATCCTGTTGTGTCCATCTGTGTGTCAAGCAACAGTGTTTTTGAATCATATGCCAAGTATATCATATTCTCAAATAATCATAGATACTGCATAAGAGTGGTGCAGTTACCTGCTGTTCTGTGCTGGACTCGTCGAAAGAAATCGTACTTATTCTTAGAACGTGTTAATCTTAGAAGTTAATTCCAGTTATTTAGTTACATCATTTCGTACCTGGTGTGGCACTAGTTAGTCTTTGTAACCTTTTTAACATAACAGTGCAACGGGGTTCTATAGAAGCCCCTGAAATAGCATTTTAAGTGAAATTATACTTTATTCTAGTGGACTCTGTGTTTCTCTTGAACCAATTTGGTAGACTAGTATATTTTTCACTACAAAGGCATTAAATTTGAGCCAAGTCATTGATTTACTTAAATCAACTATAATAAACCTAATGATCCAACGACGTGGCACGCGACTATAATATATATATATATATATATATATATATATATATATATCTATATATATATATATATATATATATATATACATATATATGCGTGAGTGTGTATGTATACACACAAACACACATAGGCATATATATATATATATATTATATTATATATATATACAACACACACGCACACACACACACACACACACACACACACACACATATATATATATATATATATATTATATATATATATTATATATATATGTGTGTGTATGTATATATTCTCACGTGTGTCAACAAAAATAATTAAGCAAAAGCAGAGAGGTGTCACAAGAGTACAGTTCTTAGAGTAGGGATGTCTAGAAGGAAGTCTAGCCTGCAGCATATAAACCCCCATGACTCACTGATACCGTACATCATCCAAGGTCAAGCTGTCCTATCTGCAAGGCTTTTAGGCCCTATGTAACAGTCTGGCGGGGTGGGGTGGGAACAGCGAATGTTTATAATATATATATATATATATATATATATATATATATATATATATATATATATATATATATATTATATATATATATATATGTGTATGTGTGTGTGTGTACATATCACACATATCCACCTGTGTGCTGAATTAATCACGTGCGAAATTGATTATAATCGTATATACTTACACACACCTATATATATGTATATATATACATATATACGTATATATACATACATATATCTGTGTGTAAGTAAGATAATGATGTATTAAATAAATGATTACAATGCAGGTTTACACTTAAATGAAGGATCAGACGTAAATGTATAATTACAAGAGTTTCAGAGTTTGTTAAAATTTTTTAAAAGAATGACAAAATTGATTAAAGATTGAAACTATGTGCTATTCTACGAAGATAATCTTTAACCATCTTAATCTTTACGCTTGCTCATCACCTTGGTGTTCCGTTCGTCACAAATCCATATACCAACATCGTCCGCTTCTTCTGCCAAATAAGATTTCAAAAATTGGAAAGCTTCTGGAATTTTATTTAATGGATGAAATGCCAAGAGAAATAAATGATCCCTCATTAAACTAAAGTTTTTTCATTGCTGTAACGAACTGATGATCCAGCTGACTGAATTCTTGATTACAAGCGGCGTTTGAAGATTCGCGTTTAGAAGCTTGAATTGCAGCCAGTTCCAAATCTGATATTATAGACTGTGGATTGAGATAATTTTCATTTCCATCAATGTGATCAGTCAAATCCTGAGACAATTGCTTATACATGACAGCCTCTCTCTTCCTTCCCAGTCATTAAAACGTAGTACACAAGTGGGAAGACCCTACCTACGATTTCGATATCCCACAGCTGCATGTATTGTGTACAGCTGGTCAAGTAATGTAACAACTACCTGAAAAGTACCATCCATGATCCATTACTGAGCGTCTGATAATCCCCTCAAATTTGCGGCAGTAATGAATTCCAAAAGTCTGTCATCCTCTGCTGTAGAATCTCTTGCCACAAATATCACCATTCAGTGCTGGTGCCCTCTAATGACTTTGGCTCTGATGGACGCTCACAGTCCCTCATCCGCTTTATACATCGTCTTTCTTAATTAACGTATTTTGGAAGATAGTAGAAGACACGGTACGATATGTTGAGGAGCAGAGGCTTGATTGAATAATCTGACACGGTCGAACTCTTGTTGATTTTGCTTGTATTTTCACCTCGTGTACGATTTTTGCAACATCAGCAGCAGCACTTTCAAAAGGAGAGTGGTTGTGTTTAACAAATTTTGTTAAGTTTAGTAACTGCTCTGCCTTTACAGTTGTTACTAGATTGACGAAATTCACAGCACCAGTAAGTAATGAGAATCGATTCTGCTTTTATCCTTCACCATCAAATATCCACTACGTTGATCCGTTTCACAAGATTCTTCCTTTTCTTTGGGAAGTTAGAAATAAAATAGACTTACAAATTATATGCTAGGTTTATACTATTTTCAAAAGCAAACTAAAGAACAAGTACACAGAGAGAACTATATACATAGTGTGTGAAAAGGGAAGAGATAAGAATGACAACGCTAAGCTACAGGAAGAAACATTAAAGACATAATTATGATTAGAGGGAGGTTAAATCAAAGTAAGGGAGGGCTGTATGGGTAAACAAAAAAAAGAGCCTATTGGTCTTTGACTTTTCGAACACAAACGTGTTGCAAACATAGCATTCAATATTACTTGTTGTCTGTTAACAACTGCCATCTCAACTAAACAAATGTTCGATACACACTCACATAAACCAACGTAAGCATAAGCATATATATATATATATATATATATATATATATATATATATATATATATACATATATATATATATATATATATATATATATATATATACGCAGTGCACATAAATGTCTCAAGCATTGCTAATGAGCTTTCTCTGTATATAGTTGTGAAGCTACTGAAAATCTGAAAATATGGTGTTTATCTATTCTGGGGTAATGTTGTCTGTTGACAGTACGATTGTATAAGTATATAAATTGCACTGTCTACACCACATCACAACACACACACACAACACACAACATACACACACATTCTTTATTTATTCAACAAAATTATTTTATGATATTATTATATATATTATATTATATATTATTATTTATATATATATTTATTTTATATGTATATATATATTTATTTGAAATTGTGCTCTCTGTGTGTGCGTGTGTGTGTGTGTGTGTGCGTGCATATAATATACAATCGTACTGTCACCAGACAACATTACCCCAGAATAGATAAACACCATATTTTCAGATTTTCAGTAGCTTCACAACTATATACAGAGAAAGCTCATTAGCAATGCTTGAGACATTTATGTGCACTGCACCATTCAATGTATCCTGTAGCCACTCTCTTGACTGTTTATGCTGAGGACCTTCATTTATAACAACTTTTGGCTTCAGTAGATCACTTTTCTTTCATTCAAAGTTTTCGTCCCCTCCCCATTATCAAAATTTCTCAAATGTGCATTCTATTCACAAACCTATTGTCCTCCCGCATTCATACATGAGGAAACCATTTCTAAATACTGGTCCATCTTTCCTCCTGCAATGTTCTTTTTATCGCTTCGTACAACGACATATCTTTCATTAATTTCAACAGCTTCCCCCTTCATCTAACATCCAGACTCCTCTTCCACTAAGGACTGCTGGTTTGATAAACCTCTCATACTTCTAACTTCCTTTCATACACTTAACTTTGCCTTTTATAGGCATTTTACTAAATATTTTGTATCTCTCTCTCTCTCTCTCTCTCTCTCTCTCTCTCTCTCTCTCTCTCTCTCTCTCTCTATATATATATATATATATATATATATATATATATATATATATATATATATATATATATATATATATATATATATATATATATATATATATATATATATATATATATATATATATATATATATCTTAGTGTATGTGTGAATCCGTGGGAGAAAACCTCCCTCGGCAGACGAAATTCCATTTCCGATTCAGAAGTGTTGCAAAAGTTCCCCTCCTATTGTTCTCTCTCTCTCTCTCTCTCTCTCTCAACTTACTTGTAAGAGTAACATCTACTTTGTGTCCCTAATCGACGTCCTTCACGCAAACCCACAGACACATCTTGAGAAATCTCCTGCTCCTCCTCCTGCTCCTCTTACTCCCGTAATCTTTCAAACACAAGTTTATTTCCCTTGCTATTCTCCCTTATTCCAATTTCCTTCCTTCGCCCTGAATCAACTTCCTTCTTCGCCTCTCGAACGAACTTGACAACACTGACAACCTTCATCCTTTTTTATCAATATTCTTCTTGCCTCGTCCGTGTCTGAAAGGAGACGAACAAGGCGGGAATTACGGTTAGCGGCGAAATTAAGAGGGAGAGGAGGTGAGGAAAAAACCGAGGGAATAGGAGGAGGACGCGAGGCACTAGGAGAAGGGAGAGAGGAAAAACTTCTTGTCCATCCACGAGGAGATGTGGGCGTGAGACAGCCCGCGATAAGGCTTAAGCCAAAAGCACTATTTGAATAAACATAACGTCGGATAAAAGTAAAGGCGGATGTACTGGGAAGCTTTTTTGGGACTCCTCGTCTGTCTCTTTCCCTCTCTCTTTCTTTTTCTTATCTCCTCTCTTCTCCCTGGTTTCAGTTTACGCTGTGTCAAGCAATGTTGGACGTCAAGGGAGGGAGGGAAGGAGGAGGGAGAGGGGGAGGGGTGTTGTGCAGGGGAAAGAGTGGTGCTGCTAAAGTGCTTTTATTTACTAACTTTGCGGTTCTCATCCCTCGTGACGGGAGCTTCTTTTTAAAGCACACTCCATAGTTAATGGATTCTCTCGCGGTGGGAGTTTCATGCGATAGAGCCAAAAGAACGTAATGCATATGTGCCTCCAATTTTTGTGTACAGAGAGAGAGAGAGAGAGAGAGAGAGAGAGAGGAGAATTCCTCATCTAAGCATAACTCTCTCGAAAAAAATATATTTCAAATAATCTACACTTCTGATCACAGCAAATTCAGTTTCTCTGTCCAAGAGCCATATGAAGTGAGTTATAGAATTTCTAGTAGCATAGCCAATGGTACTAATGAATCCCGAAGCAATTTATTCTTAGCTTTGACCTAAAAAAGAGAGGCCGATGCAGCGTAGGGAATGAGAGCTATGGATATGCTAGCTGAAGCGATATCTTTGTTCTGCTTATTTTCATCGCGCGGCTTCCTTTGTGTTGATTTACTGCCTAAATTCTTAAGGAAAAATATGAATTTTTTCACTCTTCATTTCTAGCAGTGTATTACCACACTGCAAGATATGAAATCCAAATCGTGTGTAGTGGTAACAGACAAAAGCGATAAGTGGCGATTCAATTTTTATGTTTTGAATTCTCCGCGATTATAATGATGAGTTACAAAGAAGGAACCTTGTCATTATGATCTTTCAAATTAGCAACTATCCCAAGGTACTGTGGATTAAGAATGATATTAGTCTTTAAAGTTTAGAATTTCGAAGAAAAAAGAAAACAACCGTCGATTGATTGGGATAAGAAAACATAGATTTAAATGTGAAAAAACACTGGATAGCTGATAAATTCTAAAATTAACATTAAGTTTGCGGATGCATGCTTGAGTAAGCACCATTAGGAAATCTGTGGACACGGGAAGATTTAAGAACTTGGGCAAACCATTGATAAGCATTGACACCACCAAAGTTTACAGTCACTGGCGAGCTGGAAAAAAATTAAATAATAGATAAATAAAAAAAAACAAAAAAACACGAGCCTATAGTTTTGAACAACTTAGACCCGTCATGAGTGCTATTGATGGAAGGGAGATATAAAGTTTGATGGGTTGAATGCGAGAAACGAGAAACTTTTTTGACAGTAATGCTCTCGGCACCTGATTTTAGCTTCCTAAAGTTTTCTCCCATTACAGAAGGTCCACATTTTATTCAGCGTCTCCCTCTAAACACATTTTCAACTCTATTCTCTTAGCGGGAATTTTCCCTGGGAGTGACACGAGTTTCTACTCCCTGTGAAATAATGTGTGACACTTTTTCCCCTGACCGTACTTTACTCTTACCTTTCATTTGATATGTAAATGGGCTGCTTGACTATTTCTTCTAAAACTCCTTCTATATTTTGGGAGAATATTCTCTCTATTTCAGCTTCGGAAGAACACAGCTTCGGTCTTTTCTAGACAATGTTAGAAGACTGTGGTATAAATAAGATATCAAAGGGAGTTTTTTTCTAGGAAGTCAATGATATAGTAACGTGATATGAAAGGGAATGGAAGTAACAAATGAAACTTGGGCGTGTGCCTGAGATCTCCTGTTGGTCCTTCAGTAGGTCTCACCTATAAGCCCAAAAAATAGAGTACCTAAGTTATATAAAGAGAAATTTATTAATTCTCAAACCTCGCCTACATATCTGACAGGCATATATCTTCACACATATCAGTTTATTTTGTTTTACTGTTTTTTTTTTTTGCGGTTTTCATTTCATATAAGACATCATCACTGTTTTAAAAGGTCACTGGTCTGGTCCTTCCTGTTTATGTACAAGTAACAATCATCACTGCATAATGTTGAGTTCCTCGGTCTGTGTAGGCAGAATCTACTGGTCACTTATAACCCATTCCGGAGGGGTTAGCTGGGCCCCATGACGTCCTTAGATCACGTGAACAGATCATGGATGGGGGACAAAGAAGCACTGTGTACTATAACGGTCATGTGTGGTGCCTAAAGGAGCAACACCGTACCCCCCCCCCCCCCCCCCCCCCCCCCCCCCGCACCCCCCCCCCCCCCCGTCATCCTCAAAGTTGTTGGACGCCTAGCGTCGGTACATCTGGACATCGGATTGGTTGTGTAGGTCTAGTAAATGAATTGTCCAATGACCTCTTACGGTCGTGGAACAGCTGGGGTATGAGGAAACGAGGAGAGTACCACAAGACACGCCCTTTGGGGCCACTTCGAATCGTCCCCCTTCACATCGGCGGATGTGTCTTGCAGGTGCACGTCACACGATCCTCCCCACTCGAACCTTCTCCTTCGCCTTACTTTTAATTAGTGGTAATCCAATAGGAAATGGGACCATTGTAAGATTCATTAGATTATACTTCTCTGTTATTAACTGATACCCGGTGTATTATATTTACGTATGTCCCACGGTAGCAGACGAGCCGGTAAGAGGACCCAGCATAGGTCACTTATACCAGATACGTATGAAGTATTTATTAGCCACAATGCCCCTTAACTTCTGAATTTCTTCATATCTTGGAAAGGCTTGTCACTACGAAGCCTAGACTGATGCCTGGCCGAGATTATCTCGGGTCGGAGTAGTATCAGCACTAGGTAACGATAATTACCTAGCCAGGTAATTATTATCGTTACCTCGTGACACTCCTATCCGAGATCGAATCTCGGCCGGGCATCAGTATAGCTTCATTTGGTACTTTGCAGTGACAAGCGTTTCCAAAATAAGAGATAATCGAGAAGATAAGAGGGCACTGTGGCTAATAAATACTACATGTCTATTCATAATTCGCTTTCCTAATGATAACTTCAGACCTGAAAGATATCGTGTGTTTGTTTGTTTGTATGGTGTTTTTACGTTGCATGGAACCAGTAGTTATTAAGCAACGGAACCAACTGCTTTACGTGACTTCCAAACCACGTCAAGAGTGAACTTTTATCACCAGAAATACACATCTCTCACACCTCAGTGGAATGCCCGAGAATCGAATTCGCGACCACCGAGGTGGCAGGCCAAGGGCATACCGATCACGCCACTGAGGCACTAAGAGATATCGTGTGAAGTAGAATAATGTATCCAACTAAAAATGTAACGCAAAAAAAAAAAAAAAAAAAAAAAAAATTGATGGTTACAGTCTCTACCACAGAGCATAGTCTCTACTGTTACTAATTAGTAGGAACCATCCGCTCCACTTAATGTATTTTAAAAATCATTTTCCTACTAACCGTGGCTATTCGGCAAAATGTTTGTTACCAGGAAAAGGTAACAACGTTTGCACCAAGGTTAATATGGAGAATTTTCTGTCTACAGCTACCTTAAAAAAAAGGCACCATTTCAAGCCCAATAAACTCCCCGAGTTTCTTCAGTACTGAAAAAATATTAAACTTTTAATTCATTACTTGAAGATAAAACCAATAATTTGAATTAAAACTAGTTATTCTCAACGACAGCATAGCATACTTTGAAAATGGGTCACATTGTGATTTCCAAACTTTTGATACGACACTTTCCTCTTTCTTACGCGTATTTTAGCTCTCGTGAGTAATGCTGTTGTTTAATTTTCACAAAGTAATTTCCTAATTCTCCTACCTCTGTTCACTGGGACTTTAGAGTTACATATTTCCAATTTTGCCACCAAGGATTTAGGAGAAATGTATACAATGACCACTAATATAGATGGTATACTTACACATTTTACGAGAGAGAAATAGAAAGGAAGAGTAATACCCCAGGGACTAAACTGTTGCTGCATTTGTTTTGAAAAGAAATTTGTTCCTCTATCAGTCTGAATAGTCTCAGCTAAACCGAATCGTGAGAAAAAGTTTATTAGAAGTTTCATTATAACAGGAGCCTTCGTGTTACTAATGAGAATAGCTTCAGGATACCTGAGTTTCCTATCCTGCAAAGTTAACAAATATTCAGAACCTTGTGATGACTTGGGTAAAGGACCTACAATATCCCATAACTATGGATCCAAAAGGCTCGCCCAACGATGGAGTAGGCTGCAGTAGGGCATTTGGTATTCTCTGATTAGGCTTCCCAGCCAGCTGGCATTCGTGGCAATGCTTAACTAAACCCTTCTTAACGTGAGACCAAATAGAATTTCAAAGTGTCTCTCAGTGCTCATTTCAGGGTCTTGCTCACCACTTCATGCCCTGAAAATCGATCAAAGCGAGCTTCCTCCAAAATATTATTGCGATAAATCTTAAGCACAACTAGCTTATTTGCAATTAAATCGCCTCTCGATGCCCTAATTGTCATAGATTTCTTATACAGGATTTCATCTTCCACGAAGAAAATGTTTTACCAGCCAATCCTTCTTCCAATCTCAAGCTAATCCTCTTTCTGAAAATTAATCAGTTTATCACGAGACCATCCGAGAGTTACCTCATTTCCAGCAGAATTATTTCTCTCATTATTGGTGTTTATATTCTCGCCACTTAAAAAACATGAGGGCCAAGATCATACACCTTACCTTCTACTACTCTGTTTATACTACTGGGATCCACTGTACCAGTCATTACCGGAGACTCTTCCTAGTTACTCTCAGTAAGCCTGTCTTCTAACTACATTTGCTCAGGGAGACAAAGTGTTGGTTCATCCCAAACTTTTCCTCCCTGCCAAATCATTTTCAAGAAGAAATTCAACCCCTTCTAAAGTAATACTATCAATCACAGCCACTTTAAAATTACCCGAAACAGTAGCAGAGCACAAATACACGGATGCCACAGGGAAAGTCATTCTTCCCTGTAATACTCTCTTGTAATAATAACTCACAGCTATGCATTAACATAAGTAACCTCCTTTGGCAAGACACTTTTCCATACCATCGACTGCGATGCATTTGTATCGCTTAAAATGAGATAATCATTAATCTTCTCAGGTGCCTCAACGGCAGCTATTTTCCCACCCAACAAAACCATTTAAAACTATCACCATCCTTGACATCAGAACTTCCCGACCTGATTGAACAACACCCTAGGCTCGAAGGAACATTAACTTAAATGACCTTTTCTACCACATCTAAAATTAAATTTGTCGTCACCCTGCTTCTTCGGCGACCCTGACTTCACATCTTTATGTTTATACTTCAATTAAATTTTACTGCACCTGAACTTTCGCCTTCCCCTCCTGTTTTCTTGGGACTTAACACCTTTAAAAAAGGACCCACACCTTCCTGAGAAACTTGTGCTTAAACAAACTTGTCTCGACATTCGAACCGCCATGTCTAATGTATCTACAGTGTTTCCAAGAAAGTTATGTCAAGAGCGAGATTATTCAAGTTCTCCATTAACACCAGTTGCCTTAATTTTGTGTTTGTTTATATGGTGTTTTTACGCCGCAATAACTTTTGTAGAACGCAGCCAATCATCAAACCACCTTTGTCTCTTCAGCACATTCTATTAAAGTCTTACCTGGTAATTTCCGGCATTTTCTAAACTTCTGCCGATGCGCCTCCGGAACTAATTCTAGGCTCTCAAAATAACTTATTTAACTATCATAATTTTTACTGTCCTCAAAACGATCAACCTGGCCACACCGTGGCGGCTTTCCTTTCAAAAACTGTTCGAGTCAAAAATACCCACTTATCCCTGGCCCAGCAAAAATTTTGTGCTACCTTCTCAAATGACTTAAAGAACTGGCAGACTCTTCTTGTGGTATAAAATTCAAAAGATGAGAAAATTCAAAATAGTTACTTCGATCACAACGGCCACCTTACCCAAGAACTAGAAGTTAATGTTTCGTTTCTTTCCCTGCCTCATGCTCTGCTTCTGCCCTTCTTCATAACCCAGTCTTTTAAACCATTTCGAGTTTCAGTAATGCTTCGTTGGTATCTAGACAAAACCTATCACTGTTAGACTCTTCGCTCAACAAGAATTCTCCCTCTTCACACACTTTCCTATCACCAGCTGGGTTCATTTCTCTCCTTATAGCAGAATTAATCTTTATTAGCCTGGCTGTATGGCAAATCCAAAAAGAGATTACCTAATTTAGTTTTCCATTCATTATCATTTAAGTAGATATCAAATTAGCCATTTTACTCCAATAGATTAAACTAGCTTCCTTCCACTGAACTGCTAAAAAAATACTGTCTACAACTAATGGCTTGTTCTTCGAGAGAACTAGCTCAGAGTGCCATCTATATTATGACTTCTTAAAAAGTAAATTCTAGATCTCTAAACATACTTTATAAAAATCTAGGATCATTAAGGCCAGCAAAAGTTGAAAACTTACTAGTCATGATAACTCTTTAATTGACGTATCTTTACACTATTACTAAATAGTTTTGGTAGTTATGCATGGATTGATGGACACACAAAGATAAAACAAATATTTTAATGAGAAAATTTACTACACATTCCAATATACGCGGAGTTACCTGGACAGCTTTATATACAGCGACGTGATGATACTAAGCTCCTCATAGGATCTTTGGTACACGTACATAAAATGAATGAATGTTGTTCTGGAAGTCCGGAAGTCCAGTGACTTCACATAAGCGATGAAAGGTAATATGACGAAAGGTATTCCATAAGGGGATGCAAAGTCTTAGCCAGGTTTACTGTTCCACTTTTAGTGTATGAAGTCCTCCACTTATGTTTCCAAAAAGTGGCTATGCATAGTCAATGGCCATTACTACAATGGTTGGTGGGCACATCAACATACGGAAGCATTGGTGGGGAGAGGTTGAAGGACTATACGATACGCAGGTGTTTGACTTCAAAAACAAGGGCAGATACCGGCCCCCACCCCCTCAATTAGCTATTTCAAGTCCACACAGGCCTCTCCAGCCACGACACTCAGTCGTACACACACTTGCTGGGTAAATCAAGAATCTATCTGCCATCTTCTGCTGAAATGACTGCTGCAGCCAGAACTTCCCGCCCATCCTTCACCGCACTTGCTTCCGTTTTCTTTTCGGCTAATGTGAATACTCATCGTTCTGTTATAATTATTAAAAAATATAGACAAATTCATCAATGTCTTTAGATATTAAAATCGCAACTGCTGACAGGGATAAACTAATTATTTATATATAATATTCGCACAAAAATTACAACCTGCCCGAAGTACTAACAGTAAGAATACCACATATATAAAAGCCTAGATGCCGCATCGGCGGCTAGCTGAACAGGCTGGCGCACGTCATCAGGTCCGCCATCTTGGCGCGGCAATTCAAACAATGCAGCAAGCTACAGTATATGACGTTTTTTCGCCACTATTCGCTTAATATTGCACGGATTTTCTTGTCTGATGGCTCGTTACAAAGCTTACATAATTCCCTACAAGGATCTAATAAAATAAAGTTGTTCCTTTTTGTTTGAAAGTTAACTTGCTATGACTGTTTTAGCAGGTAGGGGGAAGGGGGGCTAGTTGTATACAAAGGTTAATATTTACCCATAACTATTGCTGTAAACAATAATTTGAAATGCTGTGATAAGACTGATTACTAAAGTAGGCCTACAGCTATGGATCTGTGCAACTTAAGTAAAATCTTTGTCTCTCGAAGTGCTCTGTTAAAAATTCCCCCAATATAATTTTTGGCACAGGCCTACAAGTTTAGGTCATAAAACTGTAGGGTTGGGCCTAAAATAAACTACAGTAGGCCCTAGAATAACTAGGATTTCTGTATTATCTAGCTTTTGCATCTCTGCCTGCTCCTTTGAGCCTGGGGTTGGGGGGGGGGAGGTTCTTCCAATTTTTTGGAACGGGATGCTCCTCAGTGAATTCTGACATCTAGACCTGGCTTTGGAAAATTTAGGGGGGATCAAGAGACCTCGTCTAGTGGCAATTTTATATGGTGAAATAATTATATATAACTTGAATTTTTCACAAAGCTACCTTTAATTTGCTCAGACTAGGATATATCATTATGGCAAGCATTAACAGTTCAATATAGCTCATCTCTAGACTTGTGTTGTCAAGGTCCCATCAATTATTATACCTTATTTGGGATAAGGGCCTGGGTCATCACTATTTCGGCTGCCAATACTGGCCTAAATACTGGATCGGGTATCGGTAGCTGACTGTCGATCCAGTATTGGCCAGTGTAAATATATTACACCCCTTTTTTCCACATCTGGTTTATGCAGATTTTTATAGCTGAACCTAAGTGCAATTATGTGTTAAATTGGAGTTAAACTATGCTAACACCACTTGGATTTCAGTGACAACTGCTTTGAAAGGTAAGCAGAATTTACAAGGAGCTAGCGTAAAAATACAGAGGCAAACTCTGTAGCGAATCGGTACTTGGTGTCGGCCGATACCTAAATTTCTGTATCGGTATCGGTAGCTGAAAAGGTGGATTGGTGCAACACTTAGTATTAAATGGTCACCATCCCATACTGCACTTGCTGTAAGGATTTATAAAATACTATATCAACCTCCTGACAACACTGTGCTAGATCTGCTAGTTATTGTAAGCTCAACATAAAGCCATAACTTACAACTTGAAGATGCACTGGTAAGTCAAATATTGAGGGCACCACCCCTGACCTGAGGCGGACAATCTGGCCCGTGCGGTCAAAGTCCTGCTCTGTAAACTGCTACAGGGAACTGAATGGCTGCTAGCATGGAACCCTTCTCTCTGCAGTGCAACTACCCATCTCCTCTGAAGCTCCTTTTCATTTGGAAATCTACAATACATATTTAGATAAATAGATTAATAACAATACATGTACAAAAATCACATAGATCAGCAGAACCTTAGTTGCACTGACCTTGAAGGTGTTTAACTTGAACTTTAACATGATAGACAGTTAGAGCTGAGCAGAAAATATTCTAAAACCGCTCTGTATTATTGCTTGTATTACTGCTACAACAAATATAAAGAAACAGAGACCCTAGCAGATGGACAGACTACATTCTGGCGATTAAAATGATGTAAGACAACCCTAGCTTTCTATCAGAACAGGAAAGATAACCCGGGATTAACCATAACTACTTTTGCAACATTCAATTACATTGCAGAGATAGGGCTGTTGCTGCTGTTCCCAACAAAAAATGAGATTGTGTACATACTACAATAAACTTACTTATGAAATGTGATGCCCTGCTCTCAGCTACGTAAATTTCGTATGTTGTTACAGCCAAATGCAGCACATTATAGAGGCATTTTAGAAAAAACCACCTATTTACGATTACCGTGCCAAGATGGCGGATCTGATGACGTATGTCCGGCCGGCCGATGCGGCATCTAGGCTTTTATATCTGTGAAGAATACTGTTGACAATTTAGTAAAGCAAATCTCACCTCTCGGGTGACGTGACCAGCCCCACAAAGAACTGCCATTATTCAAGGAATAGTATGAATGTATCTGTGCCTAGTATTCAAACTCATTGCCTGTATTCATAAGAGCAACCACCCCACTGTCTGTATTCATCGAGCAATCGCCCCACTGCCCGTATTCATAAGAGCAATCACCCCACTGCCTATATTCATTGAGCAATCACCCCACTGCCTGTATTCATCGAGCAACCACCCCACTGCCTGTATTCATCGAGCAACCACCCCACTGCCTGGATTCATCGAGCAACCACCCCACTGCCTGGATTCCATCGGAAAAAAAGCAACCACCCCCACTTTGCCTGGAATTATCGAGCCAACCACCCACTGCATGGATTAACCCCCGAGCAACCACCCCACTGCCCTGGAAATTTTTCATCCCCGAGCCCAAACACCCCCACTTTTGCCTGGATTTCCATCCCCCGATGCAACCATTCCCACTGCCCTTGGGTATTTTCCATTCGAGCAACCACCCACCGCCTGTATTCTCGGCAACTACCCCACTGCCTGGATTCGTCGAGCAAACCACCCACTGCTGTATTCACGAGCAAATATTCCCACTTTCACTGCCTGGATTCATCGAGCAACCACCCCACTGCCTGTATTCATCGAGCAACCACCCCACTGCCTGGATTCATCGAGCAACCACCCCACTGCGGATTCATAAAGTAACAAACCCATTGCCTGTATTCATGGAGTAACAAACCCATTGCCTGTATCCATAGAGTAACAAACCCATTGCCTGTATCCATAGAGTAACAAACCCATTGCCTGTATCCATAGAGTAACAAACCCATTGCCTGTATTCATAGAGGAACAAACCCATTGCCTGTATTCATAGAGTAACAAACCCATTGCCTGTATTCATAGAGGAACAAACCCGTTGTCTGTATTCATAGAGGAACAAACTGATAGCATCATATATTATGCTATGAGTAATCTATTATCAAAACTAACCAACATACCTGGCAAACTTAAATTCACTACACCCCACTCAGAATAATCACACTTCTATTCTAAGCAAAAAATAGCCACCATTTAAAATTTCCATACTTCCAGAAAAAAAAAATTGCTTTCATGCTATCTGTTAACAGGAGCTGAAAGTTCCTAGCTAGGAGTTACCGACAAACTAAATATTACTTCCATCTAACAGCAGAAATCCAAACATTATTCTGGACAATCTCTGTCTTGAAGAAATTTGCATGGTTTTGATGATTCAAGAGGTTTGCTATTGTGTAAGCAATCTCTACTATCGTAAATTTATCTTAGAATCGGGGAGCTTCCTATAATCCCCATAGCCAGAAATTTTCTGGTCGCAAATCCTCTAAAAACAATTCTAAGTCTAAACGCCAACTTCAAGCTGAGGAATTCAAATCGGGCAAAACCGTTACGCATATTAGCTAAAACTTAACTAACTTAACCTATCAAATAAGCCATTTACATGAAGCTAAAATTCTAAAGTGAAACGCACTAGATGCCCTACTTGTACATAAATTTAATTTGCAATAATCTTGAATATTGGAATATTGCCGTTTTGATTGCATAAACAATTTCCTTAAACCTTCAGGGGTTAATGAAAACTTGACTGAGTGGGATGTAGCCAAGCACATTTACAAACCTAATAATTATTCCAGCTTGCAAGAAATCTAAACAATAGCATAAGTCCAGCTTACCACCGGAAAGAAAATTTATTGGTTAACTAAAAAAAACGCCCAAGAATCGGCATAGTAGGCCATGCGCCTAATATGCAAAACATGGGGGCTCCCCCACCCCTTTGGGGGCACCATGGAGGATAAGGTATATTTGTAAAAACTGTACCAAGAACAGTATACACAAATAATGAAATGTAAATTTATGACACAATGAAATTTAAAAATTAAGTAAATTTATCACGTTAAAAATATATATTATATAAAAAAACTAATCTTGGTAGAAAAAAATACTCCTACATACCTGTTGCTAAAGAACGGCAGCAGCTTCATCATGCGTGAAGTTTCACCGTTAGAACAGGAACTCAAAAGTCAAATTCTTACCAAAAACATCCTGGTAAATAAAAAGCTTTTAGAACTGTGCGTAACATAAGTTTAAAACTTATAAATTTTGGGCGTTTCCGTCAGATTATGGGTAAAGGACTGCAGAAATACTTAACCACTGCCAAAGTTTGGCAAGAGACTAAACATGCAGCAATATCAGAATATCCCCGGAGCAAATATATACAATATTAGCTATTGTAAAGTTCCAGTGTTGCTTACCTTGCAGGAGTCCGGAGTTTATTACAACTAGCCCACTGAAGTGACAAAAATCCATGGAAATCTCCAGCGCCAACTATAGTACACTAGCGTGATAAACGGGTTTTCGTAAAAACTAAACAATAGGGCTAATTAAGCCACGATAAATTAAGGAGAAATTGAATACGCCACTCAAGAGTAAACAAAAAAGGACCACTTAGCAAACTCCCGTTAAACATCTAACGCCCAACACAATGACAGTTACAGTCGAAGCGACATCTGCGGTGCAGCGCAGATGTCGTTTGGTAAACACCACTCCTTCAGTCAAGTTTCATTGACTGTGATGATATTTTCTAAGTCTCATTCAATAGCTACTTCTGGTATAAAGGCTGAAGACGTTAAAACTCATAGTATAAAATATAAATTATATTTAACAAGCTACATCACTGTAGAGCTGCTAGAAGGTTTTGATAGGTCTTCAAGCGGAGAGTGGTAGAGGAAGATTGAGATACAATAATGTTTACAAGATCATAGAAGAGCAAAACACTGCTCGATTTCATACACACAGATGGACATACGAAACTAGATCAATGATGTAGACACAGTCTGTTGGTGGGAACCTCAACGTGTTTTCCCAGAGGAGGCATCGTTGACGGTACATTTTTCAATATTAAATGATGACCCCATGTGTCTACAAACCAAGACGCTTATTCAAAGCGACGTCAAAGCAACGTCAATGCAATGTCAACACTTCGTTAACACTATGTTAACACTTTGTTAACTTCTGCAAGTTCCTACATGACCCCTTGGGTCATTGGTATAATTATCATCTTAGTACATTATACCATAGAATGTCAAAATACATTCTTTATTATATGTAAACCTTACATAATGTTCGGTCATCTATAAAACCAAACATCAAATAATAGCCAGTCAGGAAGTTTGACTTGCATTTGACACGTAATAGTGTGATTTTTAGATATATATAAGTGCAAAGATATAATAAACATATAACTGCCAGCAAAGTGTTTAAGAAAATGATATACAACTGGTTATAAGTAAAAATCAGATATATAAAAAATACTTATAAGTAAAAAAAAAAAATACATGGAGTACACAAATACAGATCCACGTATAAGGTATAAGATATATGCATATGGTATAATACTAAATAATAAGGATCACATGTGATATATAATGATACAGTTATATACTGCTAGTCATGAGGATACATATACTACAGAAAAAACTAACATACTTCTGACTGATAATTGCATGACATAAAGATTACATGTTAAAAATCATATATTAATAAAAATTAATGGTACCAAAATGTGATAAGATACAAGGTAACAGATTGATTATAGGTGCTACCTGATTTGTTTATTCAAATAAATGTGATTAATATAAGTGCACTTTATAAAGATTCCCAGTGCGTAGATGCACAAAAATATTGATTCATTGTTTAATTTCAATATGCTTCAATTATGTGCGCACCTAGATATAATGGTTAAGGTAGATTATATTGTATATAACTAAGATTCTCATGCTTTACATATGGAATACCTTGTCAAGGAGGTTTCTACTACACATTTAGCTAGCGTCTCAAACAGCATTTCACACAATTCACAGTTTCAAACAACCTCCTCGAGTCAAAGGAAATGGCCAATTTCAAATGGCTCTGAAATCAAATGCCTTAAGGGCTACAGGAAAATTGTCTGGGCGGGGTCCGACGTTCTGTTGATCAGCCATAATTGTTGTCCTCATCCTACGCCATGCAAATACGTTCGCGATGACTAAAATCGCCACCAGCACGAGGGTCATAGCCAGTAAAGAGTAGAAACGAAGGTCCTCCTTGGGGTAGTAAGCGTGGGAAGTATGGGCCACTGTAGTCAATTTCGACAGCTGCTGGGCCACCTTCGCGTTAAAAGGCAGAGGAAAGGCTGGGATACGGGTATTGGATCAAATAAAATGATGGTGCTTATTCCATGAATGGTGTAGTTGGTCGTTGCTCCACTGCAGCCGTCCGCAGTGGCGAACAGTCATGAAGATGTAGATGATCCGTCCGGGCATGCGAGGTTAAACTCTTCGACTGCGAAGCGTAGCCAGGTTCGGTTATTCAGCCTGTAAGTGAACTTATTCTCGTCAAAAGGGTAAAGTAAATTCAGACAACTTTCAAGCGTATGAGGGAGAGAGCCGTTAAGGACTATATATTATGGAATTCAAAAGAGTCAGCCGTACAAACTTTATTACCCATGGCATTAGAACAATGAGCAAACCGATCTAGGCCTCTGACGACTGTAAAAGTTTCCTTATTAGGGGTAATTAATATGTAGCCAGAAAAATTTGATATTACTGGTAATGAGCTATTAGACATGTAAGTAGGAAACGGAGCTATTTTGTAAGATTTCCAGGCATCAGAAGAATCGAAGGGGATATTAATCATGATTCTGTAATTTTCTACGCTTACTGAAATTAAACTATAATCAAATTCGATCTTATGTGCCTCTAACAAAGGAGTATAACCAAGTTTCTCAAGAGCATTCTCTAAAGTTAATGTTAAATCTTTAATAGGCAAGAGATGCGGAGAAAGAACTCCCTTTGTAGCTAATGTAATTGCTTCCACATAATCTTATGGATATGATCTACCTTTGAATTGTAATATGCTAATTTTGCAAGTAAGAACTAGAATGCTCGTTCACCAATGTCATAAGTTGATTTATTGACTGTAATTGTTTGTGAAGTTCAGAGAAAATTAATTCATTTTGATGTAAAAATTCAATTCTCTTATTCTGTTCATTAATTTTAAGATGATTTGCAATTCCCAGACCTAAACTTGCAACGGATCCAAAAATATTGAGCGCCGCGAATAAGAATGGATTACTCGTTCTACATTGTTGTGTCTTATGGTCCACATAAGAAGTTCATGAGCTAAGCATTCCGCTTCAGCTGTTTTGTTTTGCAAATCATAAGAAAACATCTCTGCTACACTCAAAGTCTGTGCCAGCAGATTCTCTGGGTTAAAAGGAAAATGACGATTGTGCAATTGATTCAGTGATTCAGCAAAATGCAATAAGTTGCTTTTAAGATTAATGACATCAGTTTCTGGCAAGAAAATCGCTCGCAAATCAACATCAAGAATTACGTTGCTCGCTGTAATAAATACATCCTCAGTTCTTTCAATGATAGAGCCATGTGTAAATTGGGTATTTTTTGTTTTAGCACACCTCCCACACGAGAAAAATGTCTGAAAAAAACAGTACCAATCCGCACAATATAAGCTTCATGTTGGAAACCTGCAAATAGTGAAATATATGTAATTACTCATGTTAAATTAGATATTTCTTATTCAAAACTAATCAAATATATTTCCATACAAATTTTATAATATATACTTTTTTCCCTGTAAGTTTCATATAGGTATACATAGTTTTCTCTCCTACCCTTTCTTTCTTCCCCTTTTTCATTAGCTACGAACATGAGCCAGTGGTATATTTGGATATAGATTTGATCACCTACTGCATATGATTTTGTTTGTTTAGCGATTTTATCGTGATTCCTTTTTATTATGATTTGTGCCTCTTCTAAATTCATAGGAAGTATATTATATCGGCTTACACTTGCATGCATAACATCCCTTAGGGGATTTGATAAATTAGTGGTTGGCTTAAGTATGTGGAAAGGCGTCCTAGCACGAGTGCTGTATAGGGCTTCATGCGGTGTCATTTTTATAGATACATGATATGAATGATTAGGAGTCCTTAGAACCGTGGAAATGGCTATATCCCATTGGGGATCCATACCCCCAAGTGTAACTTGTAGGACATTTAACACCTTCCTATTTACCCTTTCTACCAATCGTTTGACTCTGGGTGATAAATCATGGTACTGATTTTCTTAATGCAAAGGAATTCACACAACGAGTCAAGGAAATGATTATTGAATTCTCCACGCGAGTCAGAGATTATCATGTGTGGAATGCCGTGTTTACAGATGTAGCACTCGTATAATTTTCTAGCGCATTCAATTGTGGTTTTTGTTTTTAGTGCTATCAATTCTGCATATCGAGTCAAGGCATCTATTAAAACTAAGAGGTGCTTATATCCTCTGTCAGACTCGTAAAACCCTGTTAATAAATCTAAGTGTCCTCTTTCAAAGGGTTGATTTGGCATGGGATAGGCCCCTAAACTGACAGGTGTCTTAGTGTGTCCCTTGTTTTCATGACAAATGTGACCATTAGTTGTGTTTTTTTTATATCTGTAAGCATTGTAGGCCAGTAAAATAGTGATTTGGCTTTCTGTGACATGATAGAGAACCCTGGATGACCATGTAAGGGATTAGAATGCAACTAATTTAGGACGATTGGTATAAGAGAGATTGACACTACTACCTGGTCGTTATTCACCTGTGGTGTGCTTCGGGTTTTCCTCGTCGCGGACCTACACAGAATATTACCGTTGATTACATAATTCTGCTGCACATACTTTGAATATTCTTTTTCTTTAGGATTTCCGTTCAAAGCATCTATTATTTTTCTTAACTGCTGACCTTTTCTTTGTTCAGTCTGTACCAGTTCAGGGCTCCAACCCGGGTCTTCAATGTGCACGATCGCTTGGCTTAGTGAATTTTCTTGTTCAGAAACGGTTTTAACAATGGGCACGGATGTTGCTATTTCTTCTAGTTCAGCTAATGGTTCCTTACAGGATGGGGCGGGATTGTGGAATAATGCGTCAGCTATGATATTTGCTTTCCCAGGTAGGTATCCTATCTTGGCTCCAAAGTCCTGAAATGATCATATGCCACCGAGTTCTTTTGGGACTGTGATTAAAGCCTTTGAAGAACTCGGGGAGGGGCTTATGGTCAATAAGGACCTTAACAGGATAGCCGTAGATTATGAACTTAAAATGTACTAGTGAGTTAACGATACCTAGCCCTTCCTTGTCTGTTACCACATATTTGCTTTCAGAGGGCTTCAGTTTACGTGAATAAAAAGCTATAGGAAAGAACTGTTTATCATATTACTGAAGTAGTACCCCTCCTACCCTTTGGTCTGAGGCGTCAGTTGCGATAAAAAATTCCTTACTGAAATCAGGGAATTTTAAGATAGGTGAACTGCATAATTTCTCTTTCAAGGTATCGAACACCTGTTGATGCTTTTCAGACCATATAAAATCTACGCCCTTCGTAAGATCTGTTTAAGGAGCTGCTATGACTGAATAGTTACGTACGAACCTTCTGTAGTAACCACTGCAGCCGAAAAATTGTTGTATCCCCTTTACGTTAGTATGTACCGGAAAGTTACGGATAGAAGACACCTTATCATGGACTACCTCAAGACCTTGACTAGACACCATAAAACCTAAATAGACGAGTTCTGTTTTAAAAAAACTCACACTTAGATATTTTTACTCTTAGATTGTGTTGCCTTAGGCACTGTAGCACTAGTTCTAGTTTATGCAAATGTTCTTTTAAGGTATTAGAAAAGATTACAAGATCGTCCATATAGGCATGAAGGGTATCCCCTAACAAGTCTCCAAACACTATATTAATCATTCTGGTGAATGTAATTGGGGCGCAACGTAAACCAAAAGGCATACGTAAAAATTCATAATGTCCCCTGGCTATGCTGATGGCGGTGTATGGGGTACTCTCATTAGCTAAGGGTATCTGGTGAAAGCCTTTAAGTAAGTCCAAGATGGTGAAATATTTATTCTGACCTAACAAAGATAAGATATCGTCGGTGCATGGGACTGGAAAACGATCAGGAATCATCTCCTCGTTTAAGCAACGGAAATCTACGCAAATACGCCAAGTCCGACAATTAAGGGAGAAATAGTAAGAGTTATTTGATTTCCTAATGACTCCTTCTTCTAATATTTTGTCGACTTTGTCATTTATCTCATTTTGAAATTTCATTGAGAGT
Source organism: Macrobrachium nipponense (assembly GCF_015104395.2). Lineage (NCBI taxonomy): Eukaryota > Metazoa > Arthropoda > Malacostraca > Decapoda > Palaemonidae > Macrobrachium > Macrobrachium nipponense. The sequence goes on from NC_061090.1 coordinate 45,360,253, forward strand.
CTATACGAAGGTACTAAATAGCTTTATTTTTGTCCTTTAAACGTATTTGCTAGTGGAGAAAACATCATGATATTTAGACAAAAGATAAAAAAATTTCTGCTGGATCTCCTCTTCTTGAATGCTTTATTGATTTTACTTTTGATAGATTGTAAGAGGGATTCGTCGACAAAAGGTTGAGCATGATTAATTTCAGCAACGGTAAGAATGCGATATTTATACACTTCCATATATACAATATGTAGATTTTTGTGGATTACTAGATTGGTATTCAAATGGTTACAGACTTCAATGTTAACTTGTTGCTGTGAGTCAACAGTGTATAATGCCTGTGTCGCGGAAAGTCCGTTAATTTTCAGAGTGTCAGGAAGGGTTAAGATTTCAGGTCCCAGCAAAGTCTTTTTTACACGCACCAAGATATTCGAAGGTGCATATATATATATATATATATATAATATATATATATATATATATAATATATATATATATATATGTATATATATATATATATATTATATATAGATATATATATATATATATATATATATATTGTCACGGTGTGTTCCAAATATCTAGTTATCAGTCATACAATTCAAAACTTACTTCACTACAGTCCCATACCTGAACTCTCATAAATAGAAATACGACTGAGTACTCTAAAGCAAAGTGATCCATTGAAAAGCTTATCAACCGTTTGAGTTATCATAATATATTAAAGTTTATCAAAACAGTTGTGTGGTATCAATATATTCAAAAATTAATCAAAGGGCATCACTCTATCACTGAACAACTGTAACTGTTTCCTGGATCAGAGTCACTTCAACAAAACCGAAGGAACAAAACCATATCATTCTGATTCATTCACAAAATTATATAATAAAAACTTAAAGTACAAAAATCATTATTAATTCAAAATTTATAATCAAAATTCACAGGTTTACTTTGAAGAAAAATTACTATTACTTGAAAACACAAAACTAATTTAATTCAATTTAATTTAATCACCAAAATGTTAATACATGAAACAAAATTAATTAAGCAAAAGTTACACCATTAAGAAACCCTTCAGATGTGAAAGAAACCTATATAAATGATGTGAAAACACAAGAACATACAAAAACACAATTTTGAAAAGTGTAAAATGACATTTACTGAAAATGACATTCACTTAAAAAATCTTGCTTAATTGACCGGTCTAATAATCACTTATTTAAACACCTCAAATTATACCATGGTATAAATTTTAAATACAATACCTGTTAACTGCAGTTCTGGCCATTACCATACCCTATTCCTGAAAACTCGTCGTTACTGGGGTAAACACTAGTTACTGTTGGTATCAGAGCTCATAAGCTAAGATTAATATAAAAAAATGACCACAATGAAATATATTGTTATTTTGTTACTTTAAAAATACTTACTGTATCTGAGAGAGAGAGAGAGAGAGAGGCTATATTACTATTAGTTTATCACGCACGGTTTCCAGTCTCTCTATAACAATGAATTCTTTCTCCAATCATGAGGAAGACAATCTAATATGCCATCGATACTAGATGACGTTATTTTTAATGTAAATAAAAGAAAATGTTTTGGTACAAAACTGACGTGATCAGCACGATGCAGTCTTACAAAACATGACGCAATTGCCTCTCTCTCTCTCTCTCTCTCTCTCTCTCTCTCTCTCTCTCTCTCTCTCTCTCTCTCTCAGGCAAAAGAATGAGGCTATACTTTCTTCCAGAGGAGCAGAAAAGTTCAAACAAAGGGCATTGCTATAATACAGCTCGTGCTTTGATGCAATCATTCGACTCGAGTCAAGATCAAGACATATTACAGACGAACGGGGGCATGACTTCCCTTATCTCAATTGCTGACGTTACTTATCGCCTGAATCAGAACACAAGAGATCACCACGACACCTCCATGACAACCCCAAGAACCACTTGGTGGCTGGATGATAAAATCTTCTCCTGCTGTACGTTATCTAAGTTACTAATTCCTTTGAGATCTGACATTACAAAATTTCAACAATTTAAAAAAAAAATATACATATAATATACAGAGTATTTCTCGTATATAAAATTGCATACATCACTTCTTGTACTTATATATGAAATTAAATGACAACATATTATATACATATATATATATATATATATATATATATATATATATATATATATATATATATATCGAGCTACAGATGTCCTTTAATATCTAATTCGCTCTACCTCGGAATTAATATATTTTCATATATGTTTAACCGACTGGCAGTGAAGCCTTAGCCAACCCGCCACCGCAAGAGATATAAGTTTATGCCGCCTCCCATCTCCAAAACTAAAAGAGCGCGGCAGGTATTGGAGAAGGGAGGTGGCATAAATTTATATCTCTTGCAGTGGCAGGGTTGGCTAAGTCTTCACTGCCAGTCCTGGAATTGAAGATGTCGATGGTTCGTGCCTGTCGGCCGGCAATTCTATTATCGCTGAATAAATTCCCCTTCAGTTAAACATATATGAAAATATATTAATTCCGATGTAGAGTGAATTAGATATTAAAGGACATTTGTAGCTCGATTTATATATATATATATATATATATATATATATATATATATATATATATATATATATATGTGAACGTGATGAATATATAAATAAGGACAAAATACACGAAGGAAAGAGAAACGATGGAGTTCTGCAAGACTTCGATTTCTTGTCCTTTACTTAGCTAAGTAAAGGAGAAGTCGATAAGCCTTGCAGTACTCCATCATTTCTCTTTCCTACGTGGATATTGTCCTAATATATATATATATATATATATATATATTATATATATATATATATATATATATATTATATATATATATATATATATATATTATAAATATATATTCAGTTTCATGTGGGAATTATCATCACAGATTGGCTGGTTCAAACTGGCTGTAGGACCACACAAACGTATTGTGCATCGGTCAGCACTACTGAGAAGTCACACTGGGTTTTCTCTCCGCTAGCTTGAGTTGCATTAGTATTTTGTTGCATATTATTTGGAATGCACTTTTTGAGGAAGAGAATTTTGGAAAAGGGTTGTGGTGGAGGTGTTAATGACATTTTCACATAAGGTGAAATGGTGCGCGGTCCACTGGCCTAGGCTGAAATATAAGATGGTTGAGCTTCTGTGTACTTTGGGTATTCATTCTGTCGCTTGTCTGTCTTTTTGAAAGGGTGCCTGTCTACTTGTCAGGTTCCATCCATTTTTTCTTATATGCATGCGATAACTCTTCTCCGGTACCAATTGAATCATGACAGATTTTTGCAATGCAACCAACTCGAATTTTCTATATGCCAGCCAGCTGCTTTTTGGTTAATAATGTCCTGAAAGGATCAACTTCCTCAACCTCATGAATACTCGCGCGTATACTTCCTTAAGAAAGAAAGAAAGAAAAGGACAAAAAGCAAAACCTCTGTCTTGGATCTTCTAATTAAATCTATTTTACCCAGATCTACTTTCCGTTTCCCTGTCTACCGGGTTTGACTCGTGTTTGCCCGTCAAACACCGTCTATTTGCTGTGGCGCGCTTTCAATTCCATTATGTACTGATCTCTTCAAAATCAACACACGAAAATTTTTCTTTTCTTCGGCCTCCAATTAAAGCGATTGCCTTTTTGTGAGTATAATGTTTCCCGAGGGAAAATGAAATCAAGTTATTGGGAAGAAAATAACGGAGAAACGGGGAAATGCCGAAAACAAATATTGGATAGTTACTAAAGTAAAGAATACTGAAGAATGTTTATTGTATTCAGGTTGACGTGGAATGGAGACTATTTTTTATTCGTAATACTTTCGTTCGTCTTATCATCTGGTTACTCACCTGCAAGCATAAGGGGGTGGGGGGAGGGGGCGGGGGGGTGGGAGGCGCTTGGGTATTCTCATTCATAGAGCGTTTTTTACGTTTTTTTTTCCTTGTCCAATTACGTATCTGTAACTAGGGAAACGGGGTTATTTTGCTGGGGAACTTTCAGGCACGGACGGTTAAGAAAATTATATCAAGCCTGACTTTGTCCCAGAATATTTGTTAAAATCTTGTTTCAACTCTGGTTCACGTTTACTGTAAATTTCACGAGAAAATGTAATATTGCTTTAAAGAGGATTATGGGAATATCGCTGCTTGAGAAGTTGGAAAATGATGAAATAAGAAGAAGGGCAGGCTTAGTAAAGATTACATAGGTGATAAGAGAGTCACGATTGAGATGGTATGGGCATGTGTTGAGGATGGATGAAGAGGAGAGTGGAGAGGGCTTGAGAGGGACCTGTTAGAGGAAGAAGATCGAGAGGGAGACAGAGAATTAGATGGTGAGATAAAGTGAAGGAAGATATGGAGAGAAGAGGTTGGGTGGAAGACGATGCCTTTGATAGAAAGCAGTGGAGAAGGCGCTTCAGGCAACCGACCCCTTAATGTAGGGATAACGGTGGGAGAGAAGATACCGAAACCATCTATCGTTTCTCCGTAAAAAATAAATGCTTTTAACAAACACAGGAGTACTTTTACCAAATGAAAGCACTGTTTGACATAATCAAATGGGATATAACAAAATCCCTGGTAAATTCATTTAAGGTTTCTGTGATATATTGCTTATCCATCAAAACGCATTAGAAGAAAATATCTTTTCAATATTTCTATGTGAACTTTGAATTGTAATTAGTATAAAAATTCTTCATCGTTTCCCATTAAGCCGATATTATTTGTTTTCCAAGAATTTCTGTTATGTTCTATGTAAGCTCATACTTCCAGCTTTCAGCAAAATGCAAAAGGCACTTTTTCAAAATGTTATATGAAAAGACCGTCCTCTTTTGTCCTGTGATGCCTACAGGACGTAATTGAGCTATATAGTCGACTTGCGCATTTTTCTTATTTTCCTAGTAGAAAAACATAACTTATTTGTCCTTACACTGTATTAGCGAGTTAGTATTTACACTTATGTTAATTGTGAAGATCATTTCTAAAGATAAAATTAGGTCTGAGACAGTTGATCATTTAGCTTAATGATAATGATAAAGAGGTATGATTCAGTAGCAAAAGCCCTCCACTGGAGCCTGTGCAAGAAACACCAGCCAGCTTGCAGTAATAAGTGGTACCAGCACCAACCTGAGACAAAGATCCTCTGGGACTAGGGCATCAGCAAGCTCTCTTTAGACTTTGGGTATCAGAACAGATAGGGTGATACGTGCAAATAGACCAGACGTGACGTTGATTGACAGAATCAAGAGCAAAGTATCACTCATTGATGTCGCAATACCATGGGACACCAGAGAAGATGAGAAAGAAAAGGAAAAAATTTATAATTATCAAGACCTGAAAATAGAAGTAAGGATATGGGATATGCCAATGGAAATTGTACCCATAATCATAGCGACACTAGGCACGATTCCAAGATCCCTGAAAAGGAACCTGGCAAACTTAGATGTTGAAGTGGCTCCAGGACTCATGCAGAAGAGTGTGCTCCTGGAAACACCGCATATAGAAAGGAAAGTGATGGATTCCTAAGGAGGCAGGATGCAAACCGAAAACCCACACCATAAAAACCACCCAGTCTAATAGGATGACTGTGATAAAAAAAATAATAGTAATAATAATATATCTTTGTCGTCATTCCCTCTTTTTTTATATATATAATTCTCATCACAAATATTCCCTAATTGCTGCGATAATAAGTCTTGTTCTCCCTCACAAAACTAAGAGGAAAAAAGATCTTGCACTGCTATTCCCACACGTAAAGTATATTTAGGCAGCAGTGTTCGATTTGACGACAGGTAGGAAAAAAAGGCTTTTGAAGTTCTCCTTATCTTGTAATTCCAGTCTTGTATTATGTGAAATGGCCACATTTTAAATTTCATCCTCAGTCAGCTTTAATATACTTCAGATCCTACGGAATTAACATTATTACCAGGAAAGATAGTGATGATAAAAACGTATGTCGGAACTACAGAAAAAAAGTATGATTAGGCTATAAAAAATGACGATGTGGCTGGATGAGATTATAAAATCACTAACGAACATCAGAAGTCGATTTAGACGAAAAATGTCATAACTACAAACTGCTTTAATGCTGAAGTTACCTATATGGATATAATAATTGGCGGACATCATTACAACTAATTATCATTAACATGTAATTGGCTTTCATATCCCGTTATAATAGAGATGAGAAAACTTCTGAAAAATGTTATGAAACTGGTAATGACAAGATGATTAGATCTGCCAAGTAGAAAGGATATTAATTTATCTATTTAATCAACGATTGTCTTAATGAGGAGATTAAAATGAAGAGGTACGAGTTCAGATGTAATTCCAGGGTCTAAGCAAGACGTGGATGTCATTTACTTTGTCCAGATAATCAATGCATCAATTTAGCTTCAGAAAGAGTCATTAAAGTACATTACATTTTTATATTCATGCTCTCAGCTATAAAAGTTAGTTCATTTGAGATGCACCTTAAAAAGTTTTTTAATTAGCAAAAAACTAAATTGCTTCCAATTCAGTAAGAATTATCATTAATTCTCTTCCGAGAGAGAAACTGTAATGACTATATTTTTTTGTGAACAGTATTTCAAATAGGGCAAAAGACTTTCTGTAACCTACAATAAAGGAACATTACTGCCGAAATGTAATATTAATGAAGATGTTAATGGTAACGGCAGCGAACCAAAAACAACAACAATAAGGAACAGCGATATTAATAGTATTGATAACAGTAATAATGATAAAACAATAATCATAGTAATAATTAACGCCGACATTTCAATATCGCTTTTAATTAAACCCCTCCTGCACCCTGTGTGTGTGTACGGGCCAGCAATAAATTTCATAGAATTCGAGAATTACCTCAAATTTAATACACAGGCTGCCTTTTACGTCACCCATCAATGCCGCAAATATGGGAATATTAACAATCCCATCTAAAATGGCTTCCATAATTTCACTGCATATGCCGGCAGATATATTTATTTATTCATCCTTTTTGAATATGCGAAAGAAAATTCTGTAAATCGGCCACATGCAATACGATCTCCCTGAAGTACTTTTTTATTAAAACACCAATGCTTTTTGGGGGTCTATTCTCAATATTAATGAATACCTTATTATCTGTCTGTTATAATATAAATCAGTTTTGAAACCGTGACCTTTTCGTTCAAAAAGCTCCTTTTTGTACAGTGAATGATGGCAATTTCCGTTGAGAAGTCTTGTACAATATCAAAACTCACACAGATATACAGATAACAATACGGATTAGTATAGAATAATAAATAGCGTGTGATAAATGTGAGAGCGGAGACATTTGAACTGCTCACTTCCTACCTCCTACCTACTATTTCTTTTTCTGCGAGCAGAATGAAAGGAAACATTTGGATACTGGAATATTCAGTCTGTGAATATTAAGGATTATTTTTGCTCGAGTGAAAGGCCTTTGTTGACAATCTATGAAAGGCTGGAGTATGTTTCGTTATCTAATCTTTTCAGGTATTGGGATTTTGAAATTGATCATCTGCATCATAGCTCAGACTCGCACGCACGCGCGCGCACCCACACACACACACACACACATACACACATATATATATATATACACACATATATATACATATATATATATATATATATATATATATATATATCTATATATATATATATATTAATACTTTGACGAAAAATCCCCCCCAAAACGTCCCACAGAATTTTTTTTAGGAAAGTAAGAGAAATTAGCCAAGATAAAAAGACCATTGAACTATTGTAGAAATTTAGAGTCATTAGCCCAAAACTACCTTACTTTTATGGCCTTCCCAAAACTCACAAAGACAGTCTTCCATTTAGACCCATCATCTCATGCGCCGGAGCTTTTAATTATAAAATTTCTAAATGGTTTTTCTCCCAGTCACATTTAATATTAAGATTTTTTTTTTCGCAAATTCAGAGAAGTACATATACCACTTCGCAATATTATACTTTTAAGCTTTGATGTAGATTCCCTATTCACAAAAAAACCAGTGCAGGACGTTCTGCAGTTTTTGAGGTAAAAATTAGCCCCCTATTCATATCATATCCCATTGGCGCTTGACAGAGTATAAAAATAAGTTGAATTATGTGTATCTAATAACATATTTTCATTCGGGGAGTCATTCTATAAGCAAAATTTCGGGTGTAGTATGGTTAGTCCTTTAAGTCCTGTTTTAGCCAATTTATACATTGAATACTTTGAAACTATAATAATAAATGCAATAAAACTCAAAAACGTGATATGGACGAGATATGTAAATGATATTCTAATATTTTGGAATAATAGATGGGGCAATTTCAATGAATTCCATATCAAAATGAAACGCATTAGTGCCCAGCATCAAATTTAACGTTGAATGGGAAACAGGCAACAAAATACCTTTTCTCGATGTTTTGATAATCAGAGACACAACAGAATATAAATTTACCATATACAGAAAACCAATGTTCTCACTTTCATACATTTACTACTTTAGCTATCGTGACATTCTTATCAAGATAGGTGTAGAGAGCAACGTATTCTTAAGAGCCTTACGAATTTGTTCCCCAGATTTCCTGGAAAAGGAATTTGAACTAATTCATAAGCAGCTTTCGTCGTTAAGGTATCCTGACCATATAATTGAGAAAGCAATTCATAAAGCAAACGTAATTTTCTACCGGCAGACTCGAGACAAGACCAGAGACACACCCAACAATAAAATAAAAATTCCTCACCTGGACAGGATTAATACGGTGACTCAGACTCTCCGAAAATCTAACCTTTTTGCCTTTACGTACCCAAACACCTTAGCCAAATCCCTGATTAACGTCCAACAAAAGACAATACGCAAAGACTTAGGAGTATACGAAATCCCATGCCTGGACTGTGAATCTTACATCGGTTTTACAGGAAAATCACTTCCCCAGAGATTAATACAACATAAACGGTTAGTTAGGTATGGACAACAGAACTCAGCTGTTTTCAACCATATAAATAACCATAACCACAGAATAAACTGGAATTGTTCACGTATAATTCATACCAGTAACTGTCGATACAAAAGTCAGATGCTAGAATCGGCCTTGATTAAACAAAGACAGGTAATGAACATCTCAAAGGGCGCCTGGGACTCAGATGTCATAGGTAAAATCTTCCTTCAACCAATGCTTAAGAGTATTAAAGAAGACTTATTAGTGGGAGTGACCTAAATTGGCTTAACTGTGGATGGATCTCTTGGTATAAATACCGCCTTTTCTGTAACTTTTCTCATTCATTACTTACCTGAAGAGAGAGACAGCAGTCTCTGAAATATAGTATTTCCTTTCTATATTTTGGCGTTTTTATGGCCTACTTTAATTATTATTATTATTTTATTATTTAATTATTTAATAATTACATATATATATATATATATTATATATATATATATATATTTATTATATTATAAAATATACTATATATTATTATATGTATATAAAATACAAATACGTATATATGCGTACATATTACATATGCACATTCCTACATACATATCTTCTAATATTCATACCTGTATGTATGTCTTCGCATGGGTAGGTGTGCACGCTCGTGTGCACAGGTAACGTACTGGTGAATTTAAATTTTTTTTTTTTCATACAATAGAGTAGTTTGCAGATAGACATATACAAATATATCATTTTCCATGACTATTTTTTATAATGTATTTAATTGGCAGTTTCTTCTCGGGCTTCAATGATAACATTAAATTCTGAGTTATGCTGACCAAAATGCTAAGAACATACGATAGATTTATGGAATTGTCATCTGTGGAAATAACGGAGTTTTAATTTGGATAACGGTAATTTTCTTAGTGTAATGACAGATACAGCACCGATACTGTGACACTATTGTGACGGTCTAGTAAGAGAAGGTCGCGACGGCAATGACTGACCCAGAGGACGTTAGGCTCGTCCCGAAGTTTGTCTAACGTATCTCAACGTGGAACCTAGAGGAATTTATTTCTGGGGATTAGAAATTCATTTCTCGATATAATTTGATTCGGATCCCACAATAAGCTGTAGGTCCCGTTGATAGGTAACCCATTGGTTCCTAGCCACGTAAAGCTATCTCATCCTTCGGGCCAGCCCTAGAAGAGCTGTTTACCATCTCAGTGGTCTGGTTAAACTAAGTTATACTTTACTTTTTTCTTCGACTATAATCATATTTAGGACGATGGTGAAAAAGGCTGCCTAGACGACGGTACTTATAAACGTAAATGACATTTCCCGAAGACTATATTTGTTGATTATCTGTATTACACATGTAAAAAAATGTTTGGTAGGATAATCTCACGACGCCTTGAAAAAAAAAAATAGAAAAAAAGTGGAGAAACTTTTGAAAATAAGGAAAAAAAGAAAAATTGAGCAGAATATTTGTTCTGGCACCAGGATAAACATCGGTCGAGCAGTTCCTCTCTTATAGATTTCCAGGAGCTACGGAGGAAGGCCTTGGTCGATACCGGTGCCACTCATCATCCGTCGCTGTCGAGTCAGAGTATGAAAAATCGTCAGTTTCCCTCGAAGGCGCCTCGAAAAATCATGAATATTTTCGTCAACAGACGTAAAACTTTACGGAAGTATCAACCGGCTTTTCATTTAAAAGCCATTAAAAAGTGCTATACTTGTTAATTCATCACGGAGTGGAAAGTTTAGCAGTTCTTGCCCAACTTCCAAACTTAGAAGCCGTGAAACAAATGGCAGAGCCGAAACAGGGACCTGAGTCCCTCCCTGGAACGCCTACTACACTTCTTCCTCGCAGGGAAAAACAGGAATACGACACTAAACCTATTACGAAGGAACACTTTCTGCTCTCAAGTCTCGAAGTTGAGATTATGCTCCAAAGATATTTTTGCCTTCGATATCCTTTACTGCAAAGTGGATGATAAGACGATAAAGGTTAGCATGCAGAGAAAATTAGATTGCAAGTAATGAAAGCCGCAGATCGATATAAGTTTAACTTGAAGTCAAATTTCGAAGACCGCAAAATGATCGATGAGGTATACAAAAAGTAGACCGAATTTTAAGGGAAATGAAAACTAGAGCAATTAATGCAAATAATTCATGAATGTTTATATATATATAGTATATATATATATATATATATATATATATATATATATATCTCTTATTTATTTATGTGTGTGTGCGTTTGTGAGTATATAGACTAAATTGAACAGTCTATTGTGAGTTATTAAGTGATATGTTATTGTCAGAACAGTAAAAGTTTTATATATCGACGACAACTAAATAATGAAAGGTAATATGTATATACGTATATATATTTATGTGTGTGTGTGTGTAATACCCCCTCACAGAAGCATGAAGTAGCTCTCAATATGAATTTTGTAAAGAAGCAAGTAGTATATTTCTGTCCCCGTACGCAAGTCTGTATCCGTCGCAATTACCTTTGTCGTGTCGGCGCTTCCATATTAGAGATGGTAAGCCCAAAATGAGGTCAAAAGGGAAGGGCTTTGTTGAAGAATAGCTCCAACTAAGACGATCTCACGTCTTCTGTCGCCGAGAACCTCATTAATTGACTTTGGACTCAGGTGGAAGAAACTTTTTTAATTATGCCGGAATGGCTTGATCAAACTCTCCTGGCACCAAAAAACCCTCCCTCCCCCCTTTGCATCCCAACCCCTCCTCTCTCTCTCTCTCTCTCTCTCTCTCCTCTCTCACATCTTTTGCCTGCTAAGATTTTATTTTCTAGGCTTTTTAATATATGAGCATATCTTTGAAATATACTTAGTATATCCTGGAATTTCCTAGCCTCCCTCCCAACCCCCCCCCCCCCCCACCCCCCCCCCTTCCGCCTCTCTCTCTCTCTCTCTCTCTCTCTCTCTCTCTCTCTCTCTCTCGTCTCTCTCTCTCTCTTAGTCCAGGGGCTAGGTCCGTTTATTTGACTGTCTGAGTCAGTCCGTAAGGTTTAACAAGTGTTTCTCGACTTCTTACTTGCACCAGCATGGCCGTTTTTATGATATGACTCATTTTCCGAGTTGATGCCTGGCAATATTGCTATATTCGTCTACTATGAATTTGGCTGATTATGAAGATGGCGTGCAATATAGGAAATAGTAAGAAGCAATAAAATGTAATTCTATTGAAAAATAAAAGCTTCATTCAAAATATATGAACAACATTATCAAATGCCAATGCTTGTTATAATGTAATCAAAATTAACACTTTCTCTGATTTACCCAATTCATAAAAAAATGATAGAGCTGAAGCAAATCTATACCAGACAATGACCAAGGCACTGTACTCTCTTAAACAAAAGTCAATTACATAAGCAGTTTTAAATTGAATACATATAGTTTTACAAATTATACATGTCTAAATTTCTAAAGAACTGTACATCCATACAGAGGGTATTTCATTGGAAATGTTTTTGAACTGCAACTTTTGACAAAGTTCAGCAGAATCTAAATCAAGGGCATACTTTTGAATTCGGACCTACATACCCAACTGACACCTATTCTTCTTCATCTGACTCATCACATTCCTCTGCTTCAGTATCAGTGTCACTTTCCTCATCAGCAACTTTTCCAGTTTAATCACTGAGACAATCAAGAACCATGGGACCCGTAAAGCAAATCAGCGTGTAGTCTCTTCCATTTTCCTTAGTCCACCCGCTACAATGTGGATCAAGGTGATTCATGTCTCTTTCATGTTGGCAATGATGTTTGCACGAAGGATATGCTGTTTGAGGGATACTTGGTACAGGGGAAGCATAGATATTTTTCAAAGGAGTGTTAGAGTCATTGAACTGATACTTCACTGTGAATATGCTGAAGTGAGCTGTATCAACGTCTAGAAGTTTTGTTTTGCCTATACAAAACACACACAGACTCTTCCAGAACAGGTTATGTGTCTTCATTGTTGAGGGCTAAGTCCTCCAAATGCTCTTCGAAACCTTGGATAATTCTCTGTGATATTTAAAGGACATACTTTCCCTTTGCCCTAAATAAGGAGACTAGTCGCAGCCAGTGAAGGCTTGCAAACCTGGTAATACTTGACAAAGTTCTCTTCCTAGTGCCTGCCAGCAGTGTTACATCAATAAACCTCCGATTGTTGTTGTTTAAATTCCCGACTTCCGTATAAATTGTAAGCTAATTATTCAAACTGGCATGATACAAAAGAATCAGCAGCATATCAGTGTCATTTGCTCATACACTGATGATGTGGTTGGAGTTTAGGCTGTGAATATGTTTCACATGCCGCATCGTCATTGTACCAACTTCAATGTGGAACTGAAAAGCGTCAATCCTCAACAGAATACAGGAAGCACTTGTCATCAATAGCATAAATTAGTTTCTTATTGGCCAGTATATCACGATACTGATCATGGACCACTCCTTAGCTAGGAAACCACGAACGGGTGTCTTGAAGGAAGAGGATGACAAGGCTGCAGAGAAATTCCTTGGCCTGGTCTGCTCACCACCGGTGATGTTGACACCAGCTACAGAACTACAATCACTGAAGTCTTTGTTACACCTGTCTTATTCTAGCCCCTTAATACTTGTTCTTGAGTATGTGTCACTGACAAAACGAACCTCTGTTGCCGATGTTCTCGAGATATTAGTTGATATACATGTTGCTACATCTTCGAGTATAACAGGTAGGTTAGTCAAACATCTGATAACATACATAGCATCGATTACTAAGGCATCCACAGATTCAGGTGCTGCACTTTCAACTTTTCTTTCCAAGATTTGCACAAGGGAACAGGAGTCAAGGGATACTTGAAGAAAGTTGGTAAGTCAAATGAGTTGTAACAGCAAGAAAAAGTAGTTACCCAAACAGTTCTCGGGCTGGTTCATCAAGTTCAGCTAATTCTACTTGTGCCATAAGCTTCCAACAAGAGCACTTCTTGTTGATCTAAAGATATTCCACCTCGATGTTATCCCTGTCAGTCTTGATGCAGCATCTGCATTTATAGTCTGCTCCAATATAAGATCAACATCACATCGACTGAATGCTTTTAATGTTCGTTTAATGTTGAAAGGCCCATCTTTAATTGATCTCTCAAGCTAGGGTGAATGTCCTTAATATTCAGTAACTTTATTACATACAAAGTCATCCATCTGGCATAGTTGTGGTGACCAATTGCAAAAAACGGGAATCATCACAATAATATATATATATATATTATCATATATATATATATAATATATATATATATATATATATATATAGATATATACATATATCTATATATATCTATTATATCTATATATATATATATATATATATATATATATATATATATATATAGATAGATATATGTATATATATATATACATATATATAATATATCTATATATATATAGTATATATATATATATATATATATATATATATACATATAGTATATATATATATATCTATATATATATATATATATATCTATATATATATATATATATATATATATATATATATATATATATATATATATATATATCTATATATCGATCTTTCAAAGTCATTATTAAAGAAATGCCACAAAGTAGGGTCAAGGATTTGTACAAGCCAGAAAGTTGGGGTAAGGATATTCTGGTCCGTCTTTGGTATGATTAATCTCAATTTCCTTCTCTTTATAAATGGATTTAAGATTTACATCTTATAACTGTAGATCAGTTAGAAATAGCCATTTTGATGTAGCCGAATTAACTCATGTTTCTGATATAGTCTGTCTGCAGGAGACTGGCTACCGGTGCAGGAATCAGACTACCTGAATAGAATAAATTCTGAATTTGCATATTATGCAGTTTCCCCAGTTGATTTATCGAGGGAGTTGTTGGCTGGTCGTCCTTATGGGGCGTTGCTTTTCTGTACCGAAAGGGCCTTGCCTCTTGTATACAGCGAGTGGACACCTCAGATGACAGACTGATTTGTATTGACGTGTCTATAGAGGAAAGTTGTATGAGGATTATCAACTGTTATCTTCCATACTCAGACGGACAAAATGATGCAGAGTATACTGATTGTTTAGCAAAAATACACTGTCTTATGTCAGATCACCCAAATGGAAAGGTTTTGGTAGTTGGTGATTTTAACGCTCACCCTGAATCACGGTTTGGTAACGAGCTGAAAGACTTTTGCACCCATTACGATTATTGTATTGGTGATGTTGTTGTGATGCCCTCCGACACTTACACTTGGGTGAGTGACGCAACGGGCCACACCCGTTGGTTAGACCACCTTGTCTGCCCTCCTAGTCTTCTAACGCACATTAACAATATGTGTGTGTTGCATTCCATTATTGGATCAGACCATCGTCCTCTTTCATTTTCTTTGAAGGTCTCGCAACTACCTACGCTGGTAGAAATGAATGACGGTAGTCAGACGAAGTTTTATCTCGGGATCTATTGGCATACAGAGGTAAATCTGAAGAAGCTTTGAAAAACATTGAGTTGCCTTTGGAAACTCTACAATGCAACACAAGATCATGTCAAAACGAAGATCATTTTAGAGCTATTGAGAAATTTCTTCTGGACATAATTAGTGCACTTCAAGCGGTCGTCTGACTCTAAGGAGACGAATCACAGAGGTTTCAACCATATTCCTGGTTGGAATGACTTTGTAAAGGAATTCCATCATGAAGCACGGGATGACTATTTAGCATGGAAGGAATCTGGTAATCCAAGGGAGGGATATTTCTATGATAAAATGAAATTTTCTAAAGCTCAGTCAAAGGGATGTTCAGATTTTGTAGGGAAAATGAGGAAGAAATTAGATCAAATAAAATTGCTACAGCCTGAATGGGAGTATGAAGAAATTTTGGAGAGAAATAAATAAGAAAAGAAAATCCCGAACCTTCTTACCTGACATAATAAATAATGTGAGTGGTTATGAAAACATTGCCGAGTTATGGAAGAACATTATTCTGAGCTGTTTAACGACCCTACTCATCCTGCTCCAGACCCAATGGAAAAAATCAAGGTCAGCGAGAGATGTTACAGGGACAAATTTTCAATGAAATATCGAATGCTTTAAATTCTTTGAACACTTCAAGTAGCCCTGGACATGACGGCTGACCCTTCAGCACTTAACCCAGGCTCATCCGGTACTTAGAGTTTTACTAAGTTTATTCGTCACTTCCTGTTTTTGTCATTCTATTACCGAGAGCTCTTATTCTGGTTATACTCTCTCCTTTGATTAAAGATAAAATGCGGACCACAGTGACATTTCCAATTATAGGCCGATTGCTCTAGCCACTGTTATCTCAAAAGTTTTGGAAGCGATTATAAAGCACTTATTGACAAGTGACAACCAGTTCGCTTACAAATCCAATCATGGAACGGAAATGCCAGTTCATATTCTTAAACACGTAACCGAGGAGTATAATGCTCGTAAAACACCTGTATTTGCTTGTTTCATGGATATGTCTAAAGCCTTTGATAAAGTGTCTCATAAGATGTTGTTTGAAGTACTGTCAGAAAGAAATGTTCCTTGCTATATTATTAAACTGCTCGGTGAGTGGTATAAAAATCAGCAAATGATTGTCAAATGGGGCCATGTATTTTCGAGTGAATTTTCCACTTCATGTGGAGTGAGACAGGGGAAGTTTTACTTTCACCTTACCTGTTCAATGCATATATGGATGACCTCTCACATAGGCTGAGTCAAATTAAATTGGGATGTTATTTAAACAACATGATTTTAAACCATTTGTTGTACGGTGATGATATTGTTTTATTTGCTCCTTCAGTAAGTGGGTTTGCAGCAGCTTATAAACATTTGTTGTGATTTTATGTCTGACAGACTTCTATTGTTAAACGTAAGGAAGACCAAATGTATAATTTTTTCTAAGAGTAAGATCTGCCCAAGTAATATATCACCTATTGTTGTTAACTATGCACATATAGATTTTGTACAGGAAATAAAGTACCTAGGATATTATCTTACTGCTCAAAATTCGGACGACGCCCATGTAGAATATTTGAATAGAGGTCTATGTGCAAGGGGCAATATGATTTCAAGGAACTTTTTTAAATGTAGCGAAGATGTCAAGAAAATGCTTTTTCAGAGCTTTTGTACAAGTTTTTATGGCATATCTTTGGTTGTCAGAGCGAAACAACGAACTATGAATAAGCTGAGAGTTTGTTATAACGATAGCCTACGAAGACTCTTGGGCATTCCGAGGCATGCAAGCGCATCTGCTCTTTTTGTGGCTCTTGGTCAGCCATCTTTTCAAGAACTGAGACGCAAAACCATAACAAGCTACTTGCAAAAGGCTGAAAGAAATTCCGAAAACTGTATTATGAAGAGGGTTGCCCACCCAGGTTAACTTGCATAATTCAATTATTTTCAAACACTGGAAAAGCCTCATTTATACTTAGTGCATTTGGTGCGCTCTTTATGCAATAATATAGTATTTCTTTGTTTTGTTCTGATGCTACATATGTGTGTGCCCTTTTAGTGGGAAGAATCATTTAGTTTCATTATCCGCATCTCATTCATATCATAATTTTCCACCTCTCTTTCATAATCATTTCTCATACTTATTTTAAATTTTGTCCTCTTGGAGTGTGGAGACTTTTTATATAATTTGTGTGTGTATAATGTATGTATTTTTCTATGGCCTTTTTATGTCCGAAATAAGCATTTGAATTTGAATTTGAATTTGAATATATAGATATATATATATATATATATATATATATATATATATATATATATATATATATATATATATATATATATATATATATGATTAAGAGTATGAATTTTTATTAGGTACATAAGAAAACACAAACATCATACAAGCAGCTAAAGTGGAATTTAATTTGAAAGTTCAGTGTATTATTAGTGGTGTTAATCATGTCACAATGAAATGAAAATTGTTTAAAAATAAGACTGTAAATAGAGGTTATACATAAAAAAAATCCGGTCAGGCTGCGGCAAGTAAGAAGCTGATTTTTTAAAATCTACACAAAATTCCAGTCTAGAAACAATTCTCAATCCTTACTGACTCAGACAGTCAAATAAATGGACCTGGCGTTCTCTCTCTCTCTCTCTCTCTCTCTCTCTCTCTCTCTCTCTCTAAGTGGTTTTCTTTTCCCTTATAATGGTTCCATTGCAAGTAGAATTTAGAATACAAACAACACATTGATTGCAATTCGTGGCGCTATCATTAATTAAAATTTTGATTAAAAAGAAAGCTCCCGACTAAAACGAACAGGAGTAATCCTTAATGCAATTCGTAAACACTGATCCCACAACAGTCAGGTTTTTTTTGAAAGTTCATCATTAATAAGATTTTTCATACGTAATAAAATGTTGTACACCAATATGATGGTGATGCGGTCAAACCTTGTCAGTTATCTATACAAGAAATGGGATGATGTCAGACATTTTCCCGGGCGATCTGTTTCAATAGGTTCGTGGCAACTCATTGAAAATATACTGGTTGAGAAGTGTTATACTCAATGGTGTCTACTCTCGAAAAAACAGCTAATTCGTTACCTGACGCCACTATGGAAATAGTTTTGAGCCCTAGATTTCCGGGAACTTATGTAAAAGTTATTCGCAAACTTCTGTGAGGTCCCGGATCTTGACAAGCTTTGAAAAGGAGGTTGAAATCAGGAACATCTATAGAGTAAGTATCATTTCGTTCTGGCGCTCGTCTTTATTAAAATAATAGGATCTTTCCTGGATAGTGAGCCCCACAAATAAATTTTTAACCCAGTATGTATCCACCATTGCGGCGTGTTTAGTACAAGATCATTGGGGATTGCCGTAAAAGCATAAACGAAAGACTGTAATATCATAAAGATAATGACC
Organism: Macrobrachium nipponense; assembly: GCF_015104395.2. Classification (NCBI taxonomy): domain Eukaryota; kingdom Metazoa; phylum Arthropoda; class Malacostraca; order Decapoda; family Palaemonidae; genus Macrobrachium; species Macrobrachium nipponense. Next base: position 45,379,105 of record NC_061090.1, read on the forward strand.
CCAAGAAATATTAGTCCTAGATAATGAGCCCCGAAAATTCTTGAGGGTCACTAGGGAAGCTCCAAATAAACTTGAAAACTTGAATGAGTGCATATTTCATGTGTAGTTGCTTTTGCCCTATTCTGTTTTCTACGACGTGATCTACTTTAAGTCCCCGGACGCTAGTCCAAAACTATATCACTTGATAAATTGCTTCATACCTTAGGTACATTACTTTTCTATCTCTATCCAGCTTTCTTTCTATATGAATTTTAATGTTTTCGCACATGTGTAGTCGAAGATACCCACAAGCGAGTATGATTCGCAATATCTTTCCAGATCCCAAGTCTCCTTGTCATCAAAGGAATCTGTGAAGGAATAGGGTAATTGAAAGTTCGTGGAAAACGCCGATAAATGTGAAAGATCAAAATGTTTTTGAAAATCATTATGCTCTAAAAAAAAAAAAAAAAAAAGTTTCTCGTAAGTTACGATATCACTTCGCGTCACCATGGCAACACGTGATCAAAAGTATATTATTACCTATCAAGAGAGATATTTTTCATATCTCATTTCATCCGTGAAATGCTAACATAACAATATATTTTCGATAATGACTTAATAAGCCCAAGTGCTGGCTTTAATTCTTAGAACGCGAGCCAGGTTAAGGATACGTAAGTATGCGTAACATAATTTATATCAAAGCAGAAAAATTAAGGTTAGACAAATATTTATTACTAGTGACCAGATGAGACGTAAAAAAACGCGCACACTTTTTATGACAATAAATAATGATTCTAGATGGAAAACAACCATTCCTTTCACAAGATATTCTACCAGTTCCTACTTTCAACAAAATTACTACCACTAATAACTTCAGTCATTGATATTCTCTCGATCAAACCATAAATAATAAGCTTTTTGTCCCATTTGTCTGTAGTGATACCTTAATTCTCACCTGAATTTCTAATCTGCTATTAGATGGCTGATCTCAGTTTATTCAACAAATATAAAAGTATTTGCAAGAGGCAACACTTGAAAAGCAATGTGAATAACTGTAAGATTATAACGCGGCAAAATAAATAAATAAATTAATTTATATATTATATATATCTATATCTATATACTATATATATATATATTATATCTATATATATCTTATATATTTAGATTATATGTAATATAACAATATACATTTTATATATATTTTATATATTATAATATATATATATATATAGTTGATATAATTATATAATATAATGTGTGTGTGTGTATGTATATAGTGTATATATATATACATATATATATTATATATATATATATATATATATATATATATATATATACATATATATATATATTATTAATATATATATATATATTATTATATATATATGTATATTTATATATATTATTGTGTGTGTGTGTATGAGATATATGTATATATATATTATATATATATATTATATATATTATATCTATAATATAAATTATAGATTATATATACACATATATATATATATATATATATTTATATATATTATATATATATATATATATATAATATATATATATATGTGTGTGTGTATATATATATATATATATATATATATATATATATATATATATATATATATATATATTATATATATATATAATATATATATATATATATATATATATATATATATATATATAATATATATATATATATATGTGTGTTGTGTATATATATATATATATATATATATATATATATATATATATAGTATATATATATATATATATATATATATATATATAGATATATATATATAAATATATATACAATATTTGGGCACAGTGGCAGCACAAAGAAACTCTTAGACGACTGGCTAAAAACGTTAGCAATTCCCAAGCAGAAAAATAGTTGGAGGAGCTTAGAGTAAAGCCAATAGCTTTGCTGATAGTCCTATTTTTAATGAGCTTTCTTTTTATAACACAGGATCTATTATATTTATATGATATTTCAATAACATTAATGCCAACATTTATTCTATAATACTGATATCAACTGCACTGTTTTCCTGAGCATATTTTATACGTTTATTAAGCCGTTCTATTCTCGTTACCAGTGATTTTCCAGCTTGTTTAAAATTACGATAATGGTTACATGACTTACATAGGGTTTGAGATACGCATCCTTTTGTATTGTAGACAGTTCTTCATATGTGCTTGCTTCATTACATTATTGTTATTGAATGCTACTTTTGTTTCAAATTTTTTAAGGAGATTACGAATGTCTGAAATTGTTACTGTATTATAGCAGAAGCAGGTTTCTCTTGGCTGTAGCAAAAAGTCCTTTTCACTGCTCTAACAGCATTGTCTAATACAACATCATGAAATTTTCAAATCTTGCATTTATTCCTATTGATGTCTATTTTAACATCAATGTATTCTGGGTTAGCTACCCATACACTTACACGCAGAGCAATAACTGTTACTAAAATCCCTCCTTGGCACTGCCCCCGATGAGGTATCAGGCCTATTGTTCTTGGTCCAATGTCCGGAGGAGTTTTGATTCTGGGAATCTCCATTTGCGGACTTGACTGGAGCCTTCTGCTGAGGCTCCACTTTGTGGTGACACTGCTTTGTAGACTGCCCTAGTTTAAAGCAGTGTGTACACGCTGGCGTTTTTGGAGGGTGACTTAGACGCTCTGATGGCCGGGAGTTAGTAGTAGGAGGATCCGAGGGGCGGATTTTCTTCCCAAAGGAACTGAGTTGACGATAGTGGGTATCATAGGTGTCCTCTCACTGACAGAACTCGGCAATGGTCTTGGGTGCCTGGTCCATCGGATGGGAGGTAACATCAGGAGGGGCATACAAGAGGAAGCCCTCCAGCTGGAGTAGCTCGAGGGTCTCCTCTGGGGTACAGGCTTTGGAGGTGTCAAGCCATCAGTGTAACTCTGGAGTTTTCTTTGCCACCCACTCTGGCTGGCCTCCTTCGTTAATGCTCTCCATCTCTGCCTCCATCGGTCTAGGGTGATCTCAAAGGCTTTTACTATGGCTGCCCGGACTAGGGCGAGATCACCTTGCTCGGTTTCCCCGAGGGTATTGAAGGCGGTGGCACCCTTGCTGTCTCCTTTAACTTCTTCCCTGCACTTCATGCTCAACATTGTAGGATATCTCATAAAAAAATGGGACAAGGCTGGGCCTGAAGCCTGGGTCGACTATGTCGAGCAAGTCCTAAAGGCATACCAACCTGCTCCTGACAAAGTAGCTCTGATTTTGGGTTCGCACTTAGGCACATGGCCTGGGTATCCATAGCAAGTTGGTGTGCCCTTTCGGCTGCCCTATCAGCTCTCTCAGCTTCTCTTTTCTCTCGGGTGAGTCGCTCTACTTCTCACGCTGCTCACTCTGCTTTCCTCTTGACTCACTCTACATCTTCAGTTTTCTCTTGCGTGAGTGTTCTTTCTCTGCTACTGCTAACACTGTATCCCTCACTGCTGCCCTTTCTGCTTTGGCCTCAGCTACTCATTCTTGGGCCCATTTCTGCATGGCTTGCCCTTTTAAATCCAAAACTTGGCCAACCGGCCAAGAAGTACTTGTAATCTTCACTTTACTGGGTTCTGGCAGTCATGATAGTGGTGCAAGGTGCTGGTGGCACCGAAGGTGACACTGAATGTACTGAAAGTAAAGATCTTCAAGGGAATAAAGTTATCACTTGGATTTGTTCCATAACTTGGAGCTGTGCTAAATGCTTGGAGGTTCATTATGAACTGAGGAAGGCAAGTTACCAGTCTTAGTAAAGGACTTGGACTATTTCGTTAGGAATTTGTGCTGAGTCAGGGTGGTTCATAGGACACATTGTGTCAAAATAAGATATGAGATTTGAGATGACTGAATTTCATAATCTAGTCTGGTAAGAATGCAGGTAGGTCCTGAAAGGGGACGGTTATTCTTCTCGAAAGACAGTAATTGACAAGTAGGCAAAGGCTTCGAATGCAAAAGTCATTCAATGACTTGGAATAGAAGACCTGGAAGTCTTGGAATTGGTTGGTACGAAAGCCTTGGAAGTGACAGGCACTAAGCCTTGGAATTTGCGGGCACAAGGCCCTGGAATTTGCAGGCACGAGGCCTTGGAATTGGCAGGACCTGGGCTTGGAACTTGGTAGGCATAGGAACCGTGGAATTCGGTGGGCATAAGAACCGTGAAATTTGGTAGGCATGAGAACCATGGAATTTGGCAGGCACTACTCAAAACGCAAGCTTACAAGGAATTTGGGGTTAGATTGTCACCTACCACCATGATAGGTTGTAAGCTTAGCATAGTAAATAAATAATGATACTGGAAAAGAATAGAATCACTCGGCTTCAAGCACACAGTAACAGTTAATAAATATTCTTCTTGCAGAGAACAAGGAAATACTGGATTGTGCATAATGCACGCATGCAAGGCTCTGGTCACTTTAGATTCACACTGTAGGAATGGGGAGCCTAACTTCATATGAAAAATATTAATGTAACCCTATCCTGAGTTTACTTAAATCTGCAAAAGTTGCTGTATGGATATTTAACACAGCCTGGCAAATGCGTGTCAGCTGTGTTTTCAAACACACTAGGCGGAGTATGCAATGTTTACAACTGTTCGTGCAGGGATTCCCCAGACTTTGAATGAATGAACGAGGGAGGCTCGCCTGATCTAGCTAATCATACACAAAAGACGGTATTTTCACACATGAATGACCGTGTTACAGCATTTATATTTACGTCAAGGGGATCTGATTGCAACTGTTATTCTTACACTGCCAACGTGGGCCGAAATTACTCTACTGGACGAGTTCCTTATTAAAGGAAATAATGAGAGGAACAGAATCTTCCTGTTTTCTATTTAGCATGGAGAGAGAGAGAGAGAGAGAGAGAGAGAGGAGGGGAGATTGGGATCGAGGCCATGATGAGAGGAGAGAGAGAGAGAGAGAGAGAGAGAGAGAGAGAGAGAGAGAGATCCATTAATGCGGGCATAAGGGCTTGATATGAAACCACACTGTTTCTCACATGTACCTGGATAAAATTTTGACTACTTCAGGTGCGGAAATTCCCGAGAAAGACTGGCGAAGGAAATATGGCAATATTTTCTTTAAACAACACTTCTTAGCTTACTTAATATGAAAAGCATGTGAGCTATCATGCAGTAGTTATCAAAAGCTAAAGTTTTTGGTTGGTTTCTCTCTCTTTGCTGGTAGCTAATTCGGCATGCACGAGGACTAAGATTTTACTATCTCTAACTCTTAACATAAAATACCTAAACCACAGAATAACACTACTTACTGCGGAAACTGGTTTTCTCTTCATGTGCTGGTAATGGGAACTTTGCGTTCAGTTTTACAGATTTGTCTCTAATCTTTAAACCAGCCTTTCATTAATTGCTATTTGCTGATAGTTGCTTGCAAGGGATTTGCAACAATTCAACAACAAGATCTGACTTTAGGTTGCCACCAATACAATGGTACCTGGGAGTGCGCAACTGCTGGGAGTAACCTGAAATGATCTGACAATGACTTGGACAAGAGGGTGTAATCATATGAAAATGTTATGGCCGAGGGCCTGCTTCAGAGTAGGTAATAGTTATGTAAACTCTAAGGTTAGCATAATTAATTTATTTACACTCACAAATCGTATTCGAAAGAAATGAAAATACTCTATGGATTTAAAGGAGGCATAAGGGACCCACAGATAATAATCAGCAATAAATTAGCTCTTGAAGTAGATGAACAGGTGACCGGAGATTTCCGAACACTTGGAGTGTAGGAGACACAAAGGGGGAAGTTTTTCCCAGAGTGCACAAAACGAGAATCCAGAATCCACAGCCTGTAACGAGAGCAACTGGAGCTTGAGAAGGTTGCGTAAAACACATGGTCGATGTTCGAGGGTGATGTGTACATAAGGTACCGAACAACTCGATCTCATAAAGAATAAATTACGTTACTGATCACTTACAAGGAAAAGAAGTTATGTTACTGATTGCTTTTAAAGGAAAGGAGGTACGTTACTGATTATTGACTTAGAAAGCATTTGCATTATTCACGGTGGTACAGTCTGTGGCAGATAGCCTACAACACAATACAATTATAACACCATACAAATATAACACAATACCATTATAACACAATACATGAATCGCTCAGGAAGATGAAAAAGTAAATTAAGTTGGGGATGGAGATGAGCCGACTGCTATAACCTTGCAACTTACACATTACCTTCTATTGGAGATGGAATTCGGCTTCCTCAAGGCGCCGGTTTGGAGGGACAAGTGACTCACAACAAAGAATAACGTGGGCTAGCAACAGCCCATCCCTAGGGTAGGTAGCTCAGGAGGAGCGTGAAATGGTCTAAAGCTTGTCTAAAGGTAGTCTGAGCGTCTAATAAGGTTCATCTTGCGTTCACCCTTTATATGCCCTTGGAGAGGGTTTGTTAGCATCCTGGTAGGTGGCATTGCCTGTCCCTTGGCGCCATCTTTCACCTCGAGGCCAGGTGAGGCCATATGGCCTGGGCTTTAGATATGGAGGCTGAGTGTCCTTCCTCAGCTGTGCGGCAGGCCCTTGGGGCGAACTTTCTCCTCCAGCCCGTTAAAATCAAATACAAGGCCACGGCAGTCAAACAGACAAGAGGCGATTAAGAATTAATTTCTTAAAGGAAGTGGTGTGTGAGATAGACAGACAAATGCACCTGTATTTTTATCATGGAAAAAAATTAGTAAATAATTTACTTCTTTGCAACGGAGATGCCGTAAAATAAGGTACCCTTAATAATAATAATAATATATATATATAATATATATATATATATATATATATATATATATAATTATAAGGGTACCTTATTTCATGGCATTCCGTAAAATAAGGTACCCTTATTATTATATATACATATATATATATATATATATATATATATATATATATATATATATATATATATATATATATATATATATATATAATATATATATATATATTATATATATATATATATATATATATATATATGTGTGTGTGTGTGTGTGTGTGTATGTGTGTGTTTGTGTGTGTGTGTGTGTGTGTGTGAATGTATGTGAGTGTGGAGTAATAGGAGCAATAATTAAAATCATATGCAGCCGAACAATTTACTCCATACGGAGTCTGATAATAATGCGAACATTACACCGCGATCAGAATTTCAATATTGCATATGCCTAAGAGGATTACGTAATATTATCCCAGAATATCTGAAATGAAAGCTGAATATGATATTTTTGGGGAGCTCAGAGGATTGTTCTGTATTATCTTCCATGATTAATTCCTTGAAGCTTAGATGTTACTATTGCCTGACAAAAATGAGTAAAAACTATTAACTTAAAAAGATCAGTGATCGTTACCTGGTGTACATTGCTAACAAATAAACAAACAAACATAAATCAAAGAAACAACATATAAAAAATAGCGTCCTTTGGCGGAGTAACAATAGTAATAACAAAAGATTATTCTCTAATCCCGTGTGACAATTAATTATCAAATTTACCAGCGGAAATATTTTCGAATGCTTTGTGACGAAGCTGTTACATCAAAGTGTTTCAACTTTTTTCCTTTCTTCCTTGTTTAGAGTACTGTTCTCGGGTACTGACTCTCATCTCAAACTCTTGGGTAGAGTTACGTCATCAGTCAAGTTTATCTTGACAACTCTTATTGTTTGCTCTTGGCACAGACGTACAGTGAAGTCAGTCTGTGTGTTGCATAAAATGTACTACAACGGCAAAATTCCTCTGCAGTCTTCTTTACCTGACTCGGCTGTTCTTGCTCGCAACACTTGGCAAGCTGCTGCTGCAGCAGGTGACGCTTTCTGATGTCAGGTTTAAAACACTCAGTTTGCTAGGAGTTTATTTTAAATACAACTAAAATGTATAAGCGAGGAACACTTTCATTTCTGCTTTCTGTTGAAGTCTCCTGAACTAAGGTGTATCGCTTTTATTTTCTGTTCCCTCATATTTATTTATATGTCACCTTTCCAAATAACTTTAGATCTATGTAATGCTCATAGCTTGTTGAATGTCTATAAGGGTTTTCAGCTGAATATTGAAAGAAAAGAAAAAATTTTTGATTGCCTCTCAGGCAATTAAATCATGACGAATTCTGCCCCAGAAATCTGATGCACTTTTATAAGCTACTTCCAATCGATGTGTTATTCTTTTCTGCAAAAAAGTTAAATGGCACAGCAGCATCAGAAAATAAAAGCAAGTAAAAGATACGCCGAATTTTTTTCGGCGCAATTGAGTTTTCTGTACAGCCGCTGCAGCGTATAATCAAGGCCATGAAAATATATCTATCTTTCGGTGGTCTCGGTATGATGCTATATGAGCCGCGACCCATGAAACTTTAACCAAGGCCCGGTGGTAGCCTATCCTATAACGTTGCACCATCATGGCTAACTTTAACCTTAAATGAAATAAAACCTACTGAGGCTAGAGGGCTGCAATTTGGTATGTTTAATAATTTGAGGGTGGATGATTAACATACCAATCTGCAGACAGACAAAACCGGCACAATGGTTTTCGTTTACGGAAAAGAAAAATAGAATGTACACTTTTTATGTACTGCTGCGTAGGAGAGGTCCTTAGAAAGCTTTGGGAAGACATATAGTACAAAAATAGCAAAAGTAAATAAAATCAGAATTAATGTAAAACTCGGATATCAGTGCCTGATATTTTACAATGTTTGAATTTTATGTCCGCGAATATTGAAAATAAGTCTATGCAATGATCATTTGGGTCAAATAATCAACGATCACTGGGAACGTGGCGGCAAAATCTCTTGAAGATGTGGTAATAGGGTAAAAATAAGTATGATAATGAGATTTCTCAGATTGTCTATGAAAATGATCAATTTTCAAAGTGCCAGCGAACATTCTGAATGTATGAAAGGTTAAGGGAGGTCTTTTTCAATTCAAAAACTTGATAAAAATATTGTTGACAGTTTGTTCGACTCGGTGCACATGT
>NC_061090.1:45393087-45478087 GCF_015104395.2 Macrobrachium nipponense
AGAATCTTTTCCAATCGATCAGTCACATCGCCTTCCGCTATTTTTCCCAAATTACGGCGAATTTCATTTCTTCCTATTTCACTCGCCATCCCAAGTCATTGTTAATGCTATCGAAGGCTGAAATGATTTCCGAAACTTTCGCTCACTCTATCGCTCGTGATCATTCACTCAGAAAGTTTAATTAGTTGAGCTGTTGCACGAAAAACTTTGGCTCGACTTAAGTGAAGAGAGAAAAAAAAGCCAAAAGGTTTCATTTAAGAGTATTTTCAGAATAAATTTTGTAAAGGACGCAAGGGTCGTTGCTTTTCTTCACCGATAGCTGGGTTCCAAACATCACAATGATTTCAGCTGGTATCCAGTTGTGGCAGTTGGTTTACTTATACTATTCTAGAGAAAGTAATTCATAAAAAAAATTATGTAATAATAATAATAATAATAATAATAATAATAATAATAATAATAATAATAATAATCCACAGAACATGACTCAAATTTTTACCAACATGAGCAATAAATACGAAGATGGAAGTGAAATCTCACATATTTTGAAGATAACTGCGTTGTGGACACCTTCATTATATTGTATTTATAAAGAATGGAAATTATGATATTTTTAGCAAACTATACAGCAGTAAGATGGAAGAAGCAAATTCTTAAAAATTATGAAAATAATTCTTTTTAATAAACCTTTCTATGATACATTTTTAAACTATTATGTTATGCAAACTATGATTACATGCAAACATGTAGACAATTACGTTTAGACAAACTAATGTGTGCTTAAGCATTTTGTTGAATTCTGTTAGTTTGTAAGTACACCCTACATTTTCTGACCGAGAATCTGCTAAGACAACAAATTATGATTTCCTAGCTGCATCTCTCTGACCCCTGCGATAGCATCCCTTGTTTTTTTTTTTTTATATATAGCTAACTGCTAACATGTAAACATCGTGTTAGTGATTTCAACTGTTCACAATTTATGGCCATGTACTTTATTCTCTACTAGAGGTACTTTTGTATGTTACCAGCTACTAAGAACAAGTGTCTATGCTCTGGCACAGTGGTTCTCACCAGGGAGAATTTCAGAGTTTTGGAGGGACGGAGGGAATTGTGACCACAGATTGGCAGGCTCAAACTGGCCTTAGAACGACACAAAATGCAGTGTGTGGTCCTAAAGCCAGTTTGAACCTGCTAGACTGTGGTCTACAACAAACACCACAATTGATTAAGGCCAAAGTAATAAAGGCTGGTTGAAACCGTAGAGTTTGTACCCACGTGACTGCAGCTCACCACTGAATCTGGCAAACATGGCTTTTACTCCCTACTTGTACAAAGTCGGAACGTCCCCCTACACTGAGAACAAACTTCAAATTTTTTAGTTTCCTCTGAAAGAAAACTATTTTACTGGCTTTGTCTGTCCGTCCGCCTTTGTCTGTCAGATCTTAAAGACTGCGGAGGTTAGAGGGTTGAAAATTGATCATTCACCCTCTAATCATCAAACATACCAAATTGCAGCCCTCTAGCCTCAGTAGTTTGTATTTAATTTAAGGTTAAAGTTAGTCATAATCGTATTTCTGGCAGTGCTATAGATACCAACAACATAGGCCACGACCGAACCGTGGCTGAGTTTCATGGGCTGTGGCTAAGAGTCACAATTAAATAGTACCCATCCTTTCCCTGGCATAAAGGTGACCCAGGCCCCAAAGTTATATCCCATGATGATCTTCACAAAAGGACAAACCCTAGCATCTACCTTCATAGGTGAATTTAGTGCATGGAAAATTATAAGAAGTGTTGTGAGCACCTATGTCCAGATGGCCTACCTCAATGCTTCACCAGGAAGGATACCATAGAAGAAATTGAAATTTGACAGAGATCCCACTGGTGTTCATCTGCAACACCTTCACTGGTAGGGCAATCAAGATGCAAATAACACTGACCATGAACAAAAGATGTAAATAAGCCAGAGCAGCTAATCACAAATGGACTGTGGCAAGATGACATGAACTGCCTGTCTGCTCAGAAATAACCCAGCATCTCCTAAAAGTATTGCGTAATAGCTGAAACCCGAAGAAAGGATGATTAACTCTTACATTGTGATGATGAACACTAGTCCCTCCAAATGTTTATCCTGTTAGCTACAGGAAGGTGCAAGATACAGTCATTACTGGACAACTGCCATGGTTGCTGAGATCACCTACACTACTGCAGGAAGGATAGGTTTTAGATGCCGGCTCTCAATGACGCTGATTATGGCGAATAGATGGCAAGCATATTCAACATCCTACTATGATATGGAACTTCTGTCCTTGATAACTGAAGGCTAATAAGCTATGGCTCAACTCAATCTAAGTAAGGTAAGAGTCATTGGAGGTGAACATGCAAACAAGAATAACGGCTCTGATACTCCAGTCACTTATAGAAAATATAAGTGACAGATATAGAGAACTCTTCTCTCTTACTCCCAACCATATCCAGGTAGAAGCGAACGGGAGACTAGAAGAGCTTCTCCGACATACAAATGTAGAATTGTTGGAAGGAACATGAGAGATTTTATGAAGAATGAATTTAAATGTAAAAAATCATCCATATGAGGAGATGGAAGGGAAAACGTTAAGTGGGTTTGAGAAAGAAAAGCAGTGTCCCTGGGGTGTAATCACCACTCTAAATCTAGCTGAAAAAGAGCAGCAAATGCATTGAAGAATGTTACACGTGCTAAAGGCTAGAGGACATAATCCATTTGCTTGATTAAACGGACAGAAATAGGTTACAAAACTGAGAAACGACAGAACCCCTAACGTTTCAACAAGAGAAATTAATTATCCATTACATGTAAATATCATATCTACTGCTAAGGGGTAACCTCTCGATCTTAACTATACTATATAGCATCATACTCGCAATATGTATTTCATTATAGTTCCTAGTCTTTATCTTGCCATGACCTACATTAAAAATACACACAGTCTTCCCCGAGCATGGAGTCAAGAACTATCTATAGTTTGGAAAGGTTAATGAGCTGTTGGATCTCAAAATAAAAAGAAAAATGGGTATTTTTTAAGATGTGGCATTTTAAAGGCTGAAGAAATTAGAACACAGGTGAGTGCCAAATCGTAATAGAGTATGAGTGGAAGGGTTTAATATCAATTAGCATGTTGTATTTGTCTACGTCCATGAGGTGAAACAAAGTAAATAAAATATATTATTTTTGAAGGAACAAAGGCCATCCGAGTACAAAATGGAAAGGTTAAAGGAGTTGATGAGATTACAAGAGAATGACATCCTTCTTGTTTGTAAAACAATATCAAGTGACTGAGTATCACTTGTAAGGTTTGTATAGATGATGGAGAGGTTCCCTAGTAATGGGTGAGATATATTGTTTCTATGCACGAGAGTAAAAGAGGAAAAGGGGAATATAAGAGGTATAGGGTTAAACCAAAAAAAGTATTTTTGTAGTATTTCGACTTCCAAGTATGGTAGTTAACAGAATGTCTCCTAGGAGATCAGAAGTATTGCTTTGGACTAGGATAGGGTACGTGTGAGAAACCCGTACGAAAGAGTGGTGAAGGAAGTTTGAAAGCAATGGAACACAGGCACAGTGAAGAGGATGTTCAAGATACATGGTAATGAAAGTTTATGGGACTAATCGGTAGATAAAAGCGACTTCGTGGATAAATGAGTCTGTGATGTGGTTGTACTAGTATGTATTCACGACTTGCTAATATCTTTAAGGTTTATACAATGCGAGAAGCCAGAAGAAAGGCAAGAGATGAGAGCGCTTGCCAAGCTATGGAAACGGAGTTTGAAAAAGTTCATGGTTACAGAAGATGCAGTGGGGATAGTGAAGTGCCAGTGAAGGCCAAAGTTAAAATATATGAAGGGATTGCTGCACCAATACTCCTTTAGCTACATGGAGTGTGAATGTTGCAAGGGAATAGAAAGGTAAAGGAGGTGATGTATATTGTTTATTTAATACATGTGATTAAGGAGGAAGGAAAGGTTATAAAAGATAATGTAAAAGAATAAGCAAAGTTGAAAATATAGATCAGTACGTTTGAAATGGCATGGTCATATGAAAGGAACTAATGGCATAAAGTTATTAAGAATTGTATAATTCAGGAGTTGGCAGAAAGAACGAGAGAGGAAAAGTAGTTACATTACATCAAGATACAATGGAACAGTGGACCTTTAATATGCAGGAAGGGAGAGTGCATAGAAGTTATAGGCAAAGGAACAGTGTAGGGTATGTATGCTGCAGACGGCCCTTCATGGTGGGCTTATGAAGGGCTAATTCTGTAGATGTTTCCTGCAGAAGGGATTCATCTTTTACTCAGAAGTTAGAGGATGAATGCATACCTAGTAATGGCTTGGTGTTAGTTACTTAAGAATTCCCCATATGCTTATACAAACATACATACATACATACATACACACACATATATATATATATATATATATATATATATATATATATATATATATATATATATATATATATACTATATATATATATCTATGTGTGTGTGTGTATCTCAAAACTATCCTTTTTATATTACCCAAACATCCTTCTTCACCCTTGTAGTCTGGTTGCAACCCTCCACATTCGACCTCTGCAATACTCGATTTTTTTTTTTTTTTCTTGTAAGTGAGAAAATGTAAAAATGAGTCAAGGCTGGTGATCACTGGACCGCACACACACACACACACACACACACACACACACACACATATATATATATATATATATATATATATATATATATATATATATATATATATATATGTATGTATGTGTATGTATGTATGTACATATACCAACACGTACCTATATTTCTGTAACGTGTTGGTGTATGAATTTCAGCGCAATTTACTTGGTTCTGGATTAATGTCGGCGAAGAAATGTCCCATAAAATTCTTCATTCAGGAGAAGAGAAAAGAGACAAGCGATAAAATTCCCGGCCATTATCCGCCTGGTACTGATTTAAAGAGCTCTATGAACAGTGCCTTTGTTCTGCCAACTTGTGTCGGTGGTAAGGTAAGACTTTCCAATACGAGCAACGTTTTATCTGACCACAAATATCGCATCTAATAGGCTCCCCTCTTTCCCATCACTAACTCTTTTTCCCTTTCCCCCTTGTAGGTCACATTTGCCCTCACTGGTCATCCCCAGTCCGACCCTAAAACCCCTGATTGTCTTCTTCAATCCCGCCCTGACTACGGGGTCTCCCGAAGAAGGCTCTCATATCCCCCTGGACGCCCTCGTTTGTCGTGCGCCCATAAATCGTCTGGTGAGGGTGGTGGCCGGGCCAATTACTACATGCAACGGCCGCTCTGAGAGATATATGGCTAAAAATGGTGCCCACTGCATGATGGGAAAAGGGGGAAAGGAATGCGAAAAGGATGGATGGCTCCAGAAGTGGAAGAGGAACCGGAAAAAAAGGGATGGGGAGGGGGGGAGAAGGAAGGACGCGAGGAAAGCGAAGGGCGAAGTTAACCCGCTGTTTAAGGAGCAGATTTCCAGAGGAAAGAAATACGATACATAAAAACAAACAACGCGCAATGGAAGGGTTGGTGCGGCATACTTGAGGGGGATGAGTAATTGCTGCAAAGGAAGGAGGGCCAGAAGCAACAAGGGTAATTGCATCACGGAAGAAAGAAGGAAGCGAATGAGGAATTATTTGTAGGGGAGAGGAATAGAAATACTGGAAGAGAAAGGCTAAGAGTCTCGTCTTTGGAAAGAGAGAAGAGGATCGATGAATGTAGACTGCAAGATAACCCTGATAGACGAAATCTATAAAAAATGAATAAATAAATAAATGAAAAAGGCAACACACGACAGCAAACGCCAATGTAACACCGAGAGAGTGATGTAGTTGGGATTCTATGCGAGTCCTGTATCTATACATCAATTTAATTCTTTTTTAATAACCAGTTTCGACGCCTGGTGGCTTATAAATCAAATCGGATCTCTAATAATTAGGAAGGGGTGTAATACTACTGCGCAATGGAATTGATTAGGGAAATACGTGAATGGTTGTTACAGCAGCAAGAGACAAAGAATTTAAAGATGATGAAGTGAATGGTCACTGATGTGATGGGACTGTAAATGGTGCTACGTGACCTATGATAGTGAAACAATCAAGCCGTGAGATGAAATACATTCAAGCAAAAATACATATTATAAAACCAGTTTCAAGAATTCCCTGTTAGACAGATAGATACATAATTTAACCATAGATTAAACAGTGCTTTTTGCAACCTGCATACAAAACACTGATTTAGTTTCTAGATTCACATGACGCTGCTGCATACAGCGGATAATTCTATAAAACGGAATGGAAAACCAAATATTTTCAAATACACCTGGTACCCTTTCCCCTGATTTAGAAAGTCCGTCCGGGATAGAAATTTGAAAAAGGGGACGTATTTGATCCTAATCAATATTTTGACTTTATATGTATGAAATCAATTAACCCTGTATAAATAGTAATCAGTTAAAATGACTGAAACCGTGGATTGTTGTAGGAAACTCCGAACAACAGAAAAATGAGAAGCATCTGCAATAGCAAGACAAACAACAATATAAAAGAAAAACTGCAAAAAAAAGATAACAGGAAATCAAATAACACTAAGAAAATCACGACAAACAAATACATCACTTCACAAAGGAACAGTAATAATTCAGCAACAACGGCAAACTAACATTCATATAAATAATGGCGGAAAATGGAGAGAATAGTGTATAAGCAAAAACATGACAAGAAAGAAACAAACATAAAAGCAAAGACACATAATAATGGCATTAGCAGAGATTCAGCAATAATGAAACGGGCAAAAAATGTTGAGAAAATTAAGACTATACTATATACCAAAAGCAATACACACACACACACACACACACACACACACATACAACGAGAAACACCGGGAACGATAAAACTAATGGAGGTGAATGACAAGAATATGTCCAGGACAAAATAATGATAATAAATTTTACTTTCATTTTTAAAACAGCAAGAATAATTTCCGATTTAGAAAGAACTCCATAATGAGCTTCAAAATAAGGACAATATCAGCGCTGTAGAAAATGCCTCTCAATCAATGGCAAGGGAGGGAAATAAATAATTTAGAAGCTGCGTTAGAGCCGTAAAAACATTCATACAAAGACAGAGACGAAGCATATGTAGGTAAAGCAGACGTATCAGCATCACTCTAGCAGTTCAAGTGGTCATGCTGGAACATCATCCCGGAAGTCATGTGCTATGCAAAAAAAAAAAAAGGAAAAAAAACAGGAAAACCTAGGGTAATCATTGTAAAAGAAAACGCGCAATATAGCACAAGAATAATATGTAATATTTGTTTAGTGTAATGTCAGATGACATGTTCGAATACGAGGGAATTGTCAGTGACAACTCTGGAAGCATTTATTCAATGGTAATAAAATGTGTTCCGCTTGAGTTCTGGATCAAAACTGATACGTTAAAGTAAAGGTAATGCATTCGTCGATAATGAGGTGCACCAGTTCCAAGGAGTCTCTAATATTTCTTTTTAACAGTAATATATCTATCTGAGGTAATTTCCTTTACATTCAAGGGTGCATTTTAATGACAAAAAACTCTTTTACAACGATGCATTTCTATGAATAAAAAGCAGAATAATTTCACAATAAATTGAAACAAACAATCAAATAACAAATATCATTGTTTTGGAACCCAGAGGTTATTAGTGGAACAGATCGTTAATATGAGTATTATTCAGTCGCCAACTCCTCTATATTCTCTACCACAATAATCTTTCGAAAATAGGCAAAGGTATTTGTAGTGGATTGACTGCTAAGAGTATCCTGGCAGGAAACTGATATTTAGTCGCAGATGAACGGAAAAGGATGAGGAGTAAAGTACCATCACCTCAAAATAAGGTAGTGGTTTTCTTTACCCAAAATTCATTTCGAAGGACTTTTGTATTTAAAACAATTCCTTCTCTTTTTACACAGAATCTCTTCAGTTGGGGACACTTGTCAAGAAGAAAAATATTAGGAACGTTTTCATTGGATTCCTTAGGTAAAGACAGATAGAACCAGAGCATTAGGTTGATGAGAAAACTATAAAGAGAATAAAAATAGGAAAGAGAAAAAAGAAACAAAATCCCCAGGCGACATTACACTAACGACTGTATTCATGTAACTTCGGCTACGATGCAGCCAATGCACAATTGTGCCTTTTTTTCTATATAATGTACAATCATATTACAGGAACCTTGAAGCATCTTAAAACCTACAAGGATATGTTATATTTTAGCAAGAAAAATACCCTTCGATAGAAATGTATTAAATTTTAAAGCTTTAAATGATATACTGACATGGAATGCTTTTTTGTAACTGAAGAAGGCAAACGAAAGTCCGCTGTGTCACTAAAATGACAGATGTTTACCAAATGTAATTGGAAAATAGTAAAAGTAAAATACTAAGGGATCGCTGTTCAGCAAATGAGTTCCCGTATGCATATAAAAACAATAACTTAACTGGTTGATAGCGAGAGAGCCCATCAGGGCCAGGAGGCACTGAATATAAATAGTATCATCCTAAGAAACAAGAAGTTTTGCGCGATATCTATTTTCAAGCTATGCCGTAAAGGAAATATATATATATATATATATATATATATATATATATATATATATATATATATATATATATATATATATATATATATATATATATATATATAATATACACACTGTGTATACTGTCTGACTTCATTGATGATCTACTGACTTTTCCGAATTATATTAGTATTCATATCTCAAAACGCCAAATAAACGGCTAATAACTGTATAACATAATCCATTGCTATAAATAAAACCGTTGCAGGTTTATGACATAGGTTAACTTAAATATTCTGTTAAGATTTCTAGCTTTAACCTCCATTACGTAAGTTCAGTTGGAAATCCACTTTCCTATCTCACTGATGACTGGACCAATCTCTGACTTACTTCTAAGAAGCGTTGGCTGCCCTTCTTCACATCACCTAAGCATTATAAAAGACTTGACATGAAGCTCTTTTAGCCAAATTGTCCACCGCTTTGCACTCTCATCGAATAAAATCATTTTTACTTTCACATTCAACCGCTTTCAATCTCATTTTGCTGACAGCCCAACATGATACTCCTGTCCCCAATTATTGTGGCGCTTTCAGGGTGAGGCTTATTGCAGCTTTTATTGTCTCATATGCAAGTCTCTACCGATGATTCAGCTGTGTAAGAGGAAAGGGAGACAGTGTTAGTGGAGGAAGAGAGGGGAGCAAATAAGAACGAAATTTCCAGTTGGGTAAAACGATATTTCTATTGGGATCTGAACCTAAGAGGGAAATCTTTAAAACTAAAACTCCTTTACGCAACAGATTTGGAATCTGGAAAATGTTTAATTTTTTCTCTAGATCTTTTGTCATTTAGATTTTAATCCTTACAACAAACATTGATTTTCTCTATAAATCAGCTTTAATATATTTATTTACTATTTTTAAAATGATGAATAAAAATATAGGGATGAAGGCAGCAGAAAATACTTAATGAGCTGAGACATTACGCAATCACGTAAAAAGTGCATTGCGCAAGTATTGCTTTAAAAAATAATCTCTCTTTCTAAAGAAAAGAAAGCTATTAAGTAAAATGTAAAAAGTGCGTAGTATGATATCCACGAATAATTAAAAATGAGACGAAAGAAAGGCACGAATAGACAGAAAGAATATCACTGCCAGTCATTTCTTTTCTGACGGAAATGAATTGTAAACAAAGGTGAACCACCGCTGGAAGATTTATAATATAACATTCAGGGAAAACCTAAGACTAGTGATAGGAGAAAAATACAGCAAAATTTAGCCACCTTTACGTAAAGAAATAGTAAGATATTTAATAAAGTAATACTCCCCCGCGGCCCCGGCCCCGCCTAACCCCTCCTACAACACACACACACGCAGACACACACACACACACATACACACACACACACACACATATATATATATATTTACTATAGTATAGATATAGATATATGATAGAATAGATATATATATATATATATCATTATATATAGTATATATATATATAGATATATATATAATATATATATAGATATATATATAACATATAATATATATGATATATATATATATATAAATATATATATATATATATATTAATTATATATATATATATATATATATATATATATATATCTATATATATATATATATATATATATATATTATATATATATATATATATACTATACTATCTATATAATTATATATATAATAAACGGGTGTTTCGAAATTAAAGCCCCCCCCCTCCACAGAACAAATGGAAAGTTATGAAGTTTTCTGCTATAGCCAATCTCCAAGTAGTTTACCTTAAGTTTCTATTAAGCTATTTTTCATTTTACATTTCTTGTATTTTCAGACTGAGTGATGGAGTTAGATACAGCCGTGGCTAAAGACTCGGAAGAAATCTGATGGAATGACCGAATCCGGGCTATAACCTTCAGAGAGGCCAGGGATGCTGGTTAGCTAAATCCGTTACAGGAGATGAATCCTTTGTTAAAAGAAACTGGAAAACAATCCACATGACTGTCATCGTGAAAAGTGAGAATCTTTGAAGGCCTGAAGTCCTTTCTCAGGAGTCAAAAGACATCATAGTTGAGGCAGTGGGTAGACCAAGAAAGTCTTTATGTAAATTGGCCCTTGAACTAGAAACAAAAAGAGGAGAAGTTATAGAGCTGTATATCGTGAGTTGAAAAAATCTGGTATCAAGCCATTTCATGTCATCAGGAAGCCCAACTTCCCTCAGCAACAGAGAGAATACTGTGCATGGTTTTGTGATTCATTTCTAAAAGATTGGGATGAAGCTGACTTTCTCCATGTTGCTGCATCAGATGAATTCTTCATTTACACAGTCAGGAAGCCAAATCATAAAAATATCATCATTTGGGCTACAAAGTTGGATAATATCAGCCAAGTTGTGAAATTTCCTGAATGTTTGGGAATTTTTCTCTGTTTCACAGCCAAACGGTTAATGTGGATCATCAAAGAAAAAGGACAGTCATGGAATGGCGAATACTTCAGAGAAACTGTGCTTACTGGTGGAGTATTTCCTTTCCTCAAAATCCTGAAAATGTGTTATCTGTTGAAGAAGTCACATTTTTGCATGATAAGGCTCCATGTTTCAAGGTTCTTCAGACACAGGAGCTGCTTCGAAACAGTGGTATCGATTTATTCTTGTCAAGTGAATTTCCAGGTAGCTCCCCTGACCTTAATGTGTGTGAAAACATTGGTAGTATGTTAAAGGATCGTGTTGAAGAGCGCACAGTGAACTATGATGGTATATCAAGCCTCGATGACCTGCGAAGCGAGGTGACTGAAGTGCTCAGATAAATGGAGTTTGAGTCTCAGCTATTTTGCGATTTGCTGAAATCATACCCCTCAAGAATGCAAGCTGTGGTACAGGCAGATGGAGGCCACACAAAATATAAATACTCAGAGAGAAACTTAAATAAATACTTGTTCTGAAATACTTTTGTTTTTGCCCATATCAATTTTAGTTTATGTTGTAGAGGGGGACCTCTAATTTCGAAACACCCGTGTATATATATATATCTATATATATATATATATATATATATATATATATATATATATATATATATATATATATATAGTACATTGGAGTTGCAGAGCTCTCTACTGTCATTTGCAACATCCTTGTTTCAAGCTTGCACGCCGCCGACTAATCGACCCAGCAGTAAATGGATACCGTTACCATATGAGGTCGCAAACAGGGCACTTCGCCATCAAGCTGATCCCGATAATTACTGGAATTTAGAACACTTAACCCTACCAGCACTATTCCTTCTAAATAATAAAAAGTCGTATAACAATCTCTCTCTCTCTCTCTCTCTCTCTCTCTCTCTCTCTCCTCTCCTCTCTGTGCGGCTTCGTACCTTAGTGGTAGTGCGTTTAGTTCACGAATGTATTTTCTCAAAATACTATGCAGCGGGTGCCGTAGACAAAATCTAACTACGCAGACGAGTCTATCCTTGCAAAGCCAGAGATATTGTGAGTCACCACCAACTGCTACAAAGGCCGAGTTCGAGATCAGTCTAAGTCAAAGCCTGATCCCGAGTCCGAGCCCAACTCAAGGAATCTGGATTTAATTTGGTTTCTGCGCCGACACCGCACTTTCAAAGTCCGGTTTTTTTTCTGTTTTTTTTTTTTTTTTAAAGAAAACTATTGAGAGGGCTAATCGTCACCCGTCCGCCCTTTTTCTTTCCGCCCTCAGATTTTGAAACTACTGAGGCCAGAGGGCTGCAAAATGTTATGTTGATCATTCACCCTCCAATCATCAAATATACCAAATTGCAGCCATCTAGCCTCAGTAATTTTTATTTTGTTTAAGGTCAAATTTATCCATGCACGTGTGTCTGGCAGCCCTATAGGTGCCAACAACACAGGCCACCACCGGGCCTTGGTTGGAATTTTTACGAGCAACGGCTGAGAGCTTCATGGGCTGTTGAGAGTTCCATACGGAATTATTGCGCCATATAAATTAGATATATATATATAAATATATATATATAAAATATATACTATATATATATATATATATATATATTATATTATTATATATATATCATATATACTATATATATATAGATATCCTATATATATATATATATATATATATATATATATATATATATAGATATTATATATATATACTATACATAGTGAGAGCAAAAATAGAAATATCCTGAGTCAAACTCTGGTGTTCCCTCTTTGACCATTACGCGTCAGCTGCAATATATTGCATATAGTTTTCCTAGTCATAAAAAATAGAAAACGAAAAACAAAACTGAAAAAGAAAAATAGGAAAATCCATCGCTCTGCTAAGACTTACGAATACACACATTCACACACACAAACACACACACACACACGCAATTCAGCGTCGGACAGCACAATAACACCCCAATGGCACCAACAGTTCATGACAAATAACTGCATTTAATTGTACTGTCGCCCCGGTATTAAACCGTTTGGATGAAAGCAAAACCGTTCGAGGCCCAAAGGCGAAATAAATTCAGAAATAAATACGGTCTCTTCGGTTCGAAACTTTGGTAGACTTACTTCAATGTCAGCTCAATACTTAACTCCGTGAAATCGCCAATCATTAATCACTGGATTAAACGACTGATGTAAACCAAAGCTATAAAAAGTAGATAAGCAGCAAATCTACCATTCCCAACAAATTTCCCTCATTTCTCCCTCTCTCTCACTCTCTTATACACACACACACACACACACACACTCACAATGTAGAAATTTATTTTTTTTGAGTCTAAGAAAAATAATGAGCTAAAACAAACAACTCAGCAGTTATATAACAAAATTAGTTTCCAAAAAACATGAATTGTGCGACATATCGCATTGTTATACATTCATCGACATTTTTGTAAATATGCGAGTAATTTCATTTTGAATAGGAGAGAGAGAGAGAGAGAGAGAGAGAGAGAGAGAGAGAGAGAGAGAGAGAGAGAATGTATATAAAAGCTATTATTTGTCCGCTGAAGTTGAACTCGCCCTTCTGAGGTTCACTATGGGTACCTCCGTCCAGGGACATCAAGCCGAGATTTTGGGAGCAAACTACTCGAGTCATGGTGTTATTGGAGACATAGATCATCATAATCTGAAATGCTGGATCTTTATTGAAATATTTCCGCGGACGCACACACGCACACACACAAATACAAACACACTCACACAATCACAGCCAAAGAGACGGTGGAAGAAGGGCCGGTGTGGAGAGTCTTGTTTAGTTTGAGCTTCCATAGAAGCTCCGTCTTGGTTGAACATCTGGCTCCCGCTTCCCTGACCCACTGCGATAAAAACGGAGACGAATGCGGTCTCTCAGAATCTTCTGCTGTAAAATATTCCTGGCTGTGAGTATTTTTATCAAACTGTTTATACTTCACTTACTGCAATGCTGCATGCAACTTGAACACGAAAAACAGAAATACCTAGAGAACCAAGACCTCTGTGTTGTTATACTTTTATCATTTAAGTATGTGTACAGAAGGGCTCCAATTTTGCCATTGTGCACTTGGTGTTGTTCGACAGTGAGCAGTTGCTTACTATCCAATATATATACAATTCAGTTACCTTTTATCTTTATAAATACGAATAAATAAATCCATTCATAAAATAGTTGTTCAAACGATTTAATTCTTCATTTCCAAACTACTATTTCAACGCATTTTGATTTTAGTGTATCTAGTGGACACTTACTGCTTGACTGGTAGTTGACGTGAACGACATCGTAATAGCATTAAACGTCTTTCAACCAGAGTCGTGAAGTACAGCAAATCTCAATGATAAAGTGAACTCGATCTACGATACACAAGTTATTTTACTTACTACATTTTAATATAGGTACGTCAAATTCTACTGTTTATACTCTCAATTTCTGTAAAAAGGAGAACCGTTACAGCTATGGATATCTACTTACTTAGTTATGGACATTCTCTTAGCAGAAGAGGATGATTGTTCTGAGACAGACCAGTAGCTGACAAAAGGAGGCCTTTTCTGATTGTCCACTGACACATATCAACTGACGTATTTTGCCTCTACTCTAATATTTACTTTATACCTTTTTATGACCACTACTCTGTGGACATCTGTGAGCAGGGGTAATATCCCGCAAAAGTCTTTCAACCGGCAGAGCTAAAAATAAAAACAATGAATTTCTATTGTATAAATTACAGGATAAGCGAAAGATAGCATTTTTAAAGCGTCCACCTCCCTTGCAATTACTGTGCAATCGAAACATTGGGAAAATGTATTTAAGAGATGTGCACAGTGACTGTAATTTGTCGTTGAAATCTTAAAAAGGAGAATGTTTCGCTTGTCTATTTCCTATTTGAAGAACTCTCTGCTGAGAGTAAAATAATATGCACATAATTATGAGGTAGTCTGAAACATCTGACCTGACGTTTAGTGTATTTTAAATATTGCAATAACGCTTCAGGTTTATAAGAGACTTAGAACAAAAAAGTTATAGGTATACAGATAATGTCACGTAGCGAGCATTGCCTGCTAGTATATTCAATAATTCTAGCAAAACATGCACACGTACGTTACAGAGATTTAATCCGGAGTCGTACAGAAAACGACGGAAGAATTCGAATTCAACTGGAGTTGCAGAAATTTGTTTCTTTATCCACCCAATATATAGACGACGAGGCTAATTCATTTTTCCCCAAATGTACAGTTATTGCGAGAAGCTGAATCCGGCTCGCGTCCTTCCAATTTCTGTCTTGCTGAGGACGAAGAGCCCGAGGCTGATGGAAAGGAAGGAGGAACAGGTTGTTCACAAAAGGAAAGGAAAAGAACAGCAAACTGCTCGCGCCAAGTTTAACGAAAATGCGCGCGCACGCGCTCGCCCGCCGAAATGAGAGAAACAGGCGGGAGAAAAACAAAGGAAAACAATACCAAGAGTGAGAAAGTTTGCTGAGGTGGCGTTCATACCCGAATCTTTTTATTTTCTCAGCGCGATATTCAAATATTTACAGTTTAGCAGCGACGGTGAGATATGTGGAAATGCTGTCAGAAATAATAGCGGTGACGAAAAAGAAAAGTCAACACAAGCAAGGACAAAAGAAAAGGACACCCTAATTAAAAACAAATACAGTAAATACCATTGACTCTTTCAAAAATGGGAGCGCAAATAAATATATTAGGGAAAAATGCGCTTTAATTAGTCACTGAACAACTAATGACGGCAACGTAAAAAAAAAAAAGAGCAAATGAAAAACTCAGTTACTGCAGAGCAACCAAAATACCTCCCAAAAAGATGTTTTTAATTTTTCAATTTTTATGGAGGGATGGGCACATGACCTCGCTTGGAACAAGCGCTAGAGAGAGAGAGAGAGAGAGAGAGAGAGAGAGGAGAGGTGATCGATCCCTCAGAGAGGGGAGGCAAAGTCTAACATTATTGCCGCAGCTGGCTTGTGATTGTTGGTTCTGCACACAGTGCGGGTCAACAAGCTCGTTTAATGAGTAGGGGGAACTTTTTAATACCAGCTGGTGTAGGAGGACTGTGGAAGGGATGGATGGACACACACACATACAAGGGAGAGAAGAACAAGTAGACGGAGAGGGAGATAACATATATGGAAGGAGAGAGAGAGAGAGAGAGAGAGAAGAGAGAGAGAGAGAATGTTTATTAACTGTTTTATAGCAAAGAACACGCCTGATTTTATTAACCTATTTAGTTAATTAACGTTGCAACAGCTGTTTGTGCCAACATGATCTAGAATGTCATTCCATTGTTATCCCCTCACTGCACGTTTAGCGGAAGGGGATTTAGCGACGTTTTCGTTCATTTATTTGTGTTTTAGTGTCCTAAATTGAGGTTTATGAATGCAATTATTTTAATTACTCGTACTATTATTTTTTTGTGAGTGTAACTGCCTCGAATTTAATGCGTGAATCTTTCGAAATGAAATATTGCAAGTGACCAACAGCGGGGGAGATCGAGAGCAAGAGGAATTTATTCGCATACAAATGATGATACAGATTTTGAAAGAAGGTTGGGACTGCGCAAAAACGCGAACAGAATTCAAGGAAACACAGACACTTAACATCGAAGAAAACACTTAGGTCTTCCTGCACTCCTGTGAGATGGTTGCAAGGGTTGGGTATTGATCCAGCCGTGACCCAGTAAATGAATAACCACCTTCCTTATTTTGCCATCGGTTATCCAACTTCACTGTAGACCTGCAAAATTGGTGCCGTATGCGCTACGATAACAGTGTTGAAAGCATTTCGAGAGACTCTGTTTAAAAAGTTGTTAAAATGATAGCAACGACCGTAGACTAGGGTAATCAGCATGATTATTTATTCTTTACCATCCGAGGAATATATATATATATATATATATATATATCTATATATATATATATATATATATTCTAAGCCATATATTTTTACCACTCTCTCTCTCTCTCTCTCTCTCTCTCTCTCTCTCTCTCTCTCGAAGGGAAATGGGACAAAAAATGATTGATTCCCAGGTAGAGTAGGCTGAAAAATCAGCCAGTACATACAGCGTGGCTATTTAAGAAGGTTTTTTTATTGTGCTAAGTAAATATTACTCTTGGAAATTGTCATGCTTGATAAATCTTACTCTTTCTTCTTAGTGTGATGGTCAGCTAACCATGGTACTGCCAGGGGTCAGAATTCTCATCGTAAATGTACCAATTTTCATAATAAATTTAGCTTAAGAAGAACCTAAACATATTGAATCAATAACCATTTGCAGGATATACCTTGCATTAATCCATAATGCATTTCATGCAGCAGGAAAATGAAATATGATCAACTAAAGAGCCTTCAGCATTTTGCTTTCTTACTCTAGAAGGGGAATTCGTTTAAATAATGAATGCACAGGCTATCCGAGAACATCATGTCAGAAAGCAAAGCCAAATACAAGGTCAAAAGACAATCATTGTCGTTAACAGATTACAGTATAAATTAAAACTTTGTGATCGCTATCGTTAGTTACTCGAACATATTGCAGATTGAGACAAATGTTTAAAGGAAATGAAATTCCACCTCTTCACGGACATATTCATAATTCATAATATTCTTCTTAGGTTTTGTGGAACAGAGACGCACTTCTCACTCATGATCAGTGGAAAGTAACTGAGTCTTCTAATGAAGATTATGATACTGAATATAATATTGAGTATCATAATATTCCTTATAACACTATCAGAGACTGAGAATGAACTCGTACAAATATTGTCTAGAACAGGGGTTCCCAAATCAGGGGTTGGGACCCCAAGTGGGGCCGGAATGCTCAGTATGTGGGGGTCATAGAAAGGTCATAGGGTCGGTGGTGTCGCTAAGGTAATGGGTGTACATAACATCAAGCCAGGGGGTACGAGGTATCATGTTAACTTCAATGCTTGGTAGAGTAACAGTTACTAGTAGTCTCACTGAGGGATAGAAAAATGAATTAAATGATAAATAGTAATTGTTTTAAGTATATATATATATATATATATATATTATATATATATATATATATATATATATATATTTATATATATATTATTAAAATATCATATCCGTTAATGGTCGAACGGAAAATGTATGTAGTAAATCAGTTTTCCCCCATGTCTTTCATAAGATGTAACTAAGCTGACAAAGAATGTGTTTGACACAGTCAAGTTGCTCAACGAAGAAGGTTTAAGAATGGAAAATTGAGCTAGAATTTCGTGGGGAAGTATCGAGACAATAAAACAGCAGGTCTCGATCCAAAAATCTACTGTAGTCAGAAAGCCGTTGTAGATTTGTTTTATGCAGTCCACGAGTGGAGTTCAGTATCAGATATAATCTGGTAAGACTGACGAGGTTTTGTATGAATGATTCATACCTAAAATGGTTCGCGTAAAGGGTAAAACATTGTTATGATTGTAATATGCAATTAAAGAGCGATGAAACATTTTTGTTGGCTTACGGTAGCACTCAGTGTGATAACCATCAACCTCAGATGACTCGATTCAGGTTAAAGTGTCAAATGCATCATAAGAATGTTGAGCCAAGCGTCTCTAGCAATTCCCGGTGAATGAACTGACAATGCAAACAACTTGATATCATAAGCTACCATTTTACACAGACAAAATGGCTAATTTTGTCCATTTTTTCTAACCATGTTTTCCTTCGAAAACGTATACATAAGAATGGAAAGTTCTACATGTATGACCGTGCAATTAAGTTGGGATATGTAATAGATTACAGTAAGTGACTCCTTATGTAGAACAAAGTAACTATTCATTTTTATTTAAATATATTATTACCTATCCAGATAAAAAAAACCTACCTGTATCAAAATCTAATAGCACTGGCGTCTGGATATCTGGGAGGTACCAAATTTTGAACAGGAGATGGTCAAAGTACCTCCACCTGATCTGCTCTGCAGTGGTCAGATAATATAATATAATATAATATGATATATATATATATATATATATATATATATATATATATATATATATATATAAAACTAAGAACCAAGAAAAATAAATGAATTTGTACCAAACGCTTTACATGTTATTTCAACACAATATTGTATACCTCGAAAATGTGTTGAAATAACACGAAAGAGCTTGGTACTCCTTTTATTTTCGTGTGGCCTTAGCTAAATATATTGTCGAACGCTATTTAACGGCATAAACATATATATGTGAATATATATGAATATATATATATATATATATTATATATATATATATATATATATATCTATATATATATATATATATATATATATATATATATATATATATATATATATATATATATATTATTCTGATTTCACCTCGTTCACTCCTAGGAAATGTAGTTAACACTGAAAAATGGCCTTGAATGGAGGATGAGGGATCAGAACAAAGAAAAAAAAACTACTCAGGCTTAAGGCTGATATTACTGGGGAAAGAGGGATTTACAAAAAAAGGCTGGACTCTAGTTTTAAACGCACTGTATTTACATGAATTTCCAGAGGTCCAGGGTACTAAAAAAGGGGGGCCGCTTTGTTGATCCACCGGAACACGTGGCTGGAGCAATCCAGTCATGGCGTTCAGAAATTTTGTGCAAACGGATTGAAAATGCAAGCTTGCTCCAAGGGTTTCCAACTCCTACCACAATCAGGCACAGTGTTTGTCTGCAAATAGAGGACACGGGCATAAGGTAGGGGGCACACGAGGGCGAACTTTACACTCTACTTTCTTTCAATCAAAAAGGCCACTCATGGGGGGGTGGGGAGGGGGGGAATGAAATGACTGGGAATCTTCACAAAGAGAACTATTTTGTTGCTTGAATTTGCTAGGGGAATTTTCACTAGTACCACAAGGGGAGTAATCACAGAATCGAGCCTAGATGGGCGAATGAGAAACTACACAATCGCCCTGGAAAAAGGAAATGAAATACAGACAAAGGTAAAAACAATTCCCTGGCTGAACTGGAATTACTCTCACAGCACCTGGATATTTGAGGGCTGGTAGTCTTCTCCTTGATGTTTCCATACACTAAAACCTTTTAACAATATACTTAGGACTTCCCAGAAAGAGTAGGGGGAAGCAGACAAAGGGGGAGAAGGCGGCATCTGGTGGGTGCAGGAGGAGATCTGACCAGTCTTAGGTCTGGTGTTCTTCTCAGCTCCAAAGTCGTTCTGAGAGCGAGCCGCTGGCTCCCGATCCTTTTGAATCCTCATCCCTGTAGGGGGTAATTCCAACAACCAATGGGAGAAGAGATAGCTTTTTTGAGAGAATGGAGAGAATGGATGCTTCCAGTTGAGTGGGGCAACTTGCATATAGACAAAGATGCATGAAACTTGGTAAAGACTTTATTTTCCTTGGTTCTGGTTTAAAATCTTGAACAATATATATATATATATATATATATATATATATATATATATATATATATATATATATATGTATATATATATATATATATATATATATATATATATATGTATACATATATATATATATATATATATATATATCTATATATATATATATATATATAATATATATATATATATATATATATATCTAATAAAAAGGAGCCCATAAAAACACCAAAATGTAGAGAGAAAAGTACTATATTTCAGAGACTGCTGTCTCTCTCTTCAGGTATATGAATGAGAAAAGTTTACAGAAAAGGTGGTATTATACCAAGAGATTCGTCCACAAGTAAGCCAATTTAGGTCACCCCCGCTGATAATCTTCCTTTAATCTTCTTAAGCGTCGACGATATCTGATATCCAAGCCCCTTTTGAGATGTTCATTACCTGCTTCTGTTTACTTAAGGCCGATTCCATCATTTGACTCTTGTACCGGCAGTTGCTGCTATAAATTACACGTGACATATTCCAGTTTATTCTATGGTTATGTTCATTTATATGGTTGAAAATAGCCGAGTTCTGTTGTCCATACCTAACTGACCGTTTGTGTTGTGATTAATCTCTGGGGAAGTGATTTACCTGTAAATCCGATGTAAGATTGGTCACAGTCCTGGCATGGGATCTCATATACCCCATAGTCTTTGGGAGATGTCTTTTGTTGACGTTAATCAGGGATTTGGCTAAGGTATTTGGGTAGGTAAATGCAAAAGGGTTGGATTTCCCAAGGGTGTGAGTTACTCTCTTAATCGTCTCCAGGTGGGGAATTTTTATTTTATTGTTGGGTGTGTCTCTAGTCTTGTCTTTAGGGGGTCGGTAGAAAATTACGTTTGCTTTTTGAATTGCTTTCTCAATTATATGGTCAGGATACTTTAAAGATGAAAGTTGCTTGCGAATTAGTTCAAATTCTTTTTCCAGGAAATCTGGGGAACAAATTCGTAAGGCTCTTAAGAATAGGTTGCTAGCTACACCTATCTTGATAGTAATGTCATGATAGCTAAAGTAGTGAATATATGAAAGTGAGAACGTTGGTTTTCTGTATATGGTAAATTTGTATTCTGTCGTGTCTCTGATTATTAAAACATCAAGAAAAGGAATTTTGTTGTCTGTTTCCCATTCAACTTTAAATTTGATGCTGGGCACTAATGCGTTTAATTTTGAGAGGAATTCATTAAAATTACCCCACTTATTATCCCAAAATGTTAGTATGTCATCCACGTATCTCATCCACAGCATGTTTTTGGGTTTTATTGCATTTATTACTGTAGTTTCAAAGTATTCCATGTACAGATTGGCTAAAATAGGACTTAAAGGACTACCCATACTACACCCGAATTTTTGCTTGTAGAAAGGAGGCCAGCTAACCATTTAGAAATTTTGTAATTGAAAGCTCCGGCGCATGAAACGATGGGTCTGAATGGAAGATTGCCTTTGTGAGTTTTGGGAAGACCATAAAAGTAGGGTAATTTAGGATTGATTACTTTAAATTTCTCTAATAGTTCAATACTCTTTTTGTCTTGGCCAATTAATCTTACTTTCCGAAAAAAACAAAAAATTCTGTGGGAACGTTCTGGAGGGGATTTTTCGTCAGTTTTTCGTAAGTATTTGTGTCGCTAAGGAGCTGGTTTGATTTTGTCGAGGTAGAAGTCTTTGTCCATTATTACAATTTTGCCGTCTTTGTCGGATCTACTTATTATAACATCTAACTTTTTTTAGCGAGTGGATGGCTATCATGAATCTGCGGGGAACAGGATATTTCTTATGAAGGTCAGTTAAAGCATTTAGTAACACTCCTTTTAAACATATCTCTTCACGGCTGTAGTTTTTGTCAGATTGAATTGCAATTTTATCAAAAGCCACTATGAAGTCTAGGTTGTTTTGCGGTCTGGCATAAGGGCAAAGGATAAGCCTAAATTTTAAAACTAAATGTGTGATTTACAGTAAGGGGGGTGGTGGTTTATAAGTTTAAAACTTTGTCTTGTTGTTCTAGATTATTCCATGCGCTATTATCTATAGGTTATTTAACTTGCGTAAAAGTCTGTTGGAATGAGTCACGCTATTATAGGCAGCAATGTCGGAACAGAGTGAAATCAGATACCTGTATATGTGGTCCGTAGTGAGGAGGCGAAGATTAGATTGAGTTCCATATATCACTCTGCGTAGCATGAAGATGTCGTTTCTCGTACTGGTGATTCTTTCCCTTTGGCGCTTGACAAAATAATAAAGTTAGTTGAATTATGTGCATCTAATAACGTATTTTCATTCGGGGAATCATTCTACAAGCAAAAATTCGGGTAGTATGGGTAGTCCTTTAAGTCCTATTTTAGCCAATCTGTACATGGAAAATACTTTGAAACTACAGTAATAAATGCAATAAAACCCAAAAAAACATGCTGTGGATGAGATACGTGGATGACATACTAACATTTTGGGATAATAAGTGGGGTAATTTTAATGAATTCCTCTCAAAATTAAACGCATTAGTGCCCAGCATCAAATTTAAAGTTGAATGGGAAACAGACAACAAAATTCCTTTTCTTGATGTTTTAATAATCAGAGACACGACAGAATACAAATTTACCATATACAGAAAACCAACGTTCTCACTTTCATATATTCACTACTTTAGCTATCATGACATTACTATCAAGATAGGTGTAGCTAGCAACCTATTCTTAAGAGCCTTACGAATTTGTTCCCCAGATTTCCTGGAAAAAGAATTTGAACTAATTCGCAAGCAACTTTCATCTTTAAAGTATCCTGACCATATAATTGAGAAAGCAATTCAAAAAGCAAACGTAATTTTCTACCGACCCCCTAAAGACAAGACTAGAGACACACCCAACAATAAAATAAAAATTCCCCACCTGGAGACGATTAAGAGAGTAACTCACACCCTTGGGAAATCCAACCCTTTTGCATTTACCTACCCAAATACCTTAGCCAAATCCCTTGATTAACGTCCAACAAAAGACATCTCCCAAAGACTCTGGGTATATGAGATCCCATGCCAGGACTGTGACCAATCTTACATCGGATTTACAGGTAAATCACTTCCCCAGAGATTAATGCACAACACAAACGGTCAGTTAGGTAGGACAACAGAACTCGGCTATTTTCAACCATATAAATGAACTTTTACAACCATAGAATAAACTGGATATGTCACGTGTAATTTATAGCAGCAACTGCCGGTACAAGAGTCAAATGATGGAATCGGCCTTAATAAAAGAGAAGCAGGTAATGAACATCTCAAAAGGGGCTTGGATATCAGATATCGTCGACGCAGTGTTCATTCAACCAACGCTTAAGAAGATTAAAGGAAGATTATCAGCGGGGGTGACCTAAATTGGCTTACTTGTGGACGAATCTCTTGGTATAAAATACCACCTTTTCTGTAAACTTTTCTCATTCATATACCTGAAGAGAGAGACAGCAGTCTCTGAAATATAGTACTTTTCTCTCTACATTTGGTGTTTTTTATGGGCTCCTTTTATTAGATGGAATTCTGTTGTTACAGAACAGTTTTTACCAGTCATATATATATATATGTATATATATATATATATATATATATATATATATATATATATATATATATATATATACGTGTATATATATATATATATATATATATATATATATATATATTATATATATATATATATATTGATTATATATATATATATATATTATATATATATATTATATATATAATATATTATATATATATATATATATAATATATATATATTATATATATTGGATAGCGTCACTGACTGTCCTGATTTCGTCCCCGTCCACTTGGACGGTGGTTCGATCCCACGGGGGGACGAAATTATTACCAACTAAAAAAATTCCCCTTCGGTACATATATGAAAATATATCATTTGGGAGGTAGAGTGAATTTAGATATTAAAGGACATTTGTAGCTTGAATGATATATATATTTATATAATATATATATATATATATATATATATATATATAATATAATATATATAGTATATATATGTATATATATATATATATATATATATATATATATTATATATATATATAATATGTAAGATATATATATATATATATATATATATATATATCTATATAACCTATACATATATATATATATATATATATATATATATATATATATATATACATATATACATACATATATATAGATATATATGTATGCCTATATATTGTTGGGTAACTAACGTCCTTCAAAGAATCATGGGACACATATTCTGAATATTAGCCATCCATCAGTTGATTGCTTGTTCGCTTATTCCTTGAACATGGCAAGTGTGCAGATGATGAAGTTTTGTCTTCTTTTTACTTCAACAAGAACGGTTTGAAAATTCAGTTACGTAAAACTTCCTGCTTCTTCCATCGCTTCTTACTGTTATCTTAATTAAAGAGTGGCACATCGCATGACTCTATTTCTTCTGGTCCTAATAATAGCAATATGATCGTTAAGGCCCTTCTCTCACCAGGTCCCTGCACACCTGAGGATGCACGTGTGGCTCTGGGGAAAGTGAGAAAGAAAATACTATCATGGCCTTTTTATTACCTCATGCTAGACTCTTTTAAGGAAGTATGAAGTTTCCACCATCTTACGCATAGCCTTCGGCTAATAGAGGTCAAATTTAACATCCATTGACACAAGCTCACCAATCTAATGTTACCTACTTGAAGGGCAACAACTTTCTAGACACAATCACTCCGCAGATTAATGTACAACATGACTATGAGGAGCGATTTTACTAAACTATGGCAATGATTCTTATGCACTTGTGTGCTCTTTCAGTAGCATCCAAGTACCTAAGCTCTGGGCGAGCTCACTGAATCTCGATGAAGAAAGAATTACCCAAGTACGGTTTGCTCAAAACTTCTGTTGAACCCAGCAGTGAATGATGTACCTACGAGTTAGATGAATGTGGTGGTCGCATCATCATCGTCATCCAGGTGCCATATCCCCAAGGACGTCGGCAATCATGGCTCGCCATTCCTCTCTATTTCCGGCTCTCTGCAGCAACTGAGCTGCAGACATTCTTCCTCCAGTCACCAGTCATCCTCACCAATCCATCCATATGTTTTTGTCTACGTCTTCTTCTCAGTCTCCTCCCATTGATTATACCAGTGAGAGAGAGATGCTCTAGTTCTTGTCTTCTCACTATGTGACCCACAAGGTGGTCGCAACTATGGTTAAAAAATGGACTGGGATTAGCGCAATCTCACCATAACTTTGTTTAGACCTGGAAGGCTAACATTTTCTTTCGCCTTTCCTTTTCATGATAAAAGGTACTCTGTGAACAAGAAACAAGCTTCTTTTTTTATTACGTACTTTCTTATAACTTGACTTTTACTACAGTTAATTTACAATTGATTCTTGTTGCAAACACTTTTAAACTGGCTCTCAGATCTACTACAGGAAGTCTGGGAGTCACTTTCTATACAACTGCTGAAATGTGGTCCACAAAAAGCAAATATTGCTCCAAAACATCTTAATTTGGCCCTAGGAGGCTTCGTAACCGAAAATTATTTTCGTACTTATATTTCAAATTTTCTCCTGACTGTTTCAAGCCGGTTTATAAGTTTTATGTTTAAACTGTCCACTTTAATATATGCTGCTGTGAGCATCCCTTTATATGATGCGACTTATACGGCAAGGATAAAATGTAATTAATGAGATGCAGCCTTATTACATTTGCTTTTGTTGAAATTACTCCCTTATTAAAAATTAGACCTACACATTGATATGAAATAACCAGAAAGCATGGCTGAGTAGACATAAACCTGAATCTGGAAAGTAACAGTTTTTTTAAATATTCCTAAACAGACGTACATTCATTTCATTACCTTCTTCATTCTGGAAGTCGAGTATTGTACCTAACGGATATCGTTGCCATTAGGACAATGAATATGTAAGTGAGCAGTATCGATTAAAGGAAAAAATAAAACACACACACACACACACAGCATTGCATAAATGAGGTAGCAGCTTCTCTTGTAGAAACCCTAATGCAAGATTTCCTTATATGAGTCTGACGAAAATTATGAATCTTTATCATCATATGCCAATCTTTATTTACTAAAGATTTATAACAATGTATTTACTTAGGAATTAATATTCCGATGGTTTCCAACCATTAATTTCAGGTGTGCAATCATTCTTGAATTAAAAAGCTGGCCCGTAGTCTTGAGATATGAGTTGCAGAAAGGATGAATAAAATTATAGTGAAATAAACGGAAGCATAGCTTATATAAAACCAAATAAGCATTTTAAGTGGAATTTTCTTTCTGAAAGAAAGAAGCATAACTGGAAAAGCGAACAATTCACGGGCCTCAAAAAGGACAAAACGAATGTTACATCAACAACCTGTTATCAAAGAAAGGGCCACAGCCTCTCTCCAATATGCCATCTCGGACGCATCAACAACAATAACACAAAACAACAAACTCTGCTGCAACAATAACAGCAAAGACAGCGAAGACGACAGTAATAAGGACAGCGCCGCGGAGCACCAGAAGACATATATGCAAAGTTAAATGGCCAAAGTTCTCCGGATAGACGTCCCCGAGGTTGGTATGGGTAAGCCAAACAAGCCAGTGCTCCTCACAACTTTCTCTCTCTCTCTCTCTCTCTCTCTCTCTCTCTCCCCTGCCCTTATTTCCCCTCTAACTTGCTTCCTAGTTTTTGTCCTTCGAGCTTACTCTCATTTCTCACCATTTGTCATAACAGGTTGGTCGACTGTTCTTTTTTTCGGGGCCTGGATCCTACGATCTTTCAAGACTGGAGAGATGACGCTTGATCTCTCCTCCTCCTCCTCCTCCTCCTCCTCCTCCTCCTCCTCCTCCTTCGCTCCCCTCGTTGATCTTCCTTATCTCCTGGACGACTTCCTTCGCCCGGCAAAACTTAGCGAAGCATATAATTGAAAAAATGCTCGACACGTATCCTTTAAACGCCGAGCACTTACCAAAACAATATTCACTGATAAACTAAAACATCTCGAAGACTAACACAGAAATAAAGAAGCCGTGTGGTAAATAAATGGAAGAAATGTGTCTGATAATCAGCGCTTCTAATTCCTTAAATTAAGTGTCGGTTTTATTCACAATTATTTGAATGTCTTCAAAGATGAATAGGAAAAGGTTATTGATGGAAGATGTTCTGAGGAGAGTTAGTAAATTAATCTATGGGGTAACATAAGTAAATAAATAGAAAAGCCAAGCAAAAACTGAAAAATAAGGAGCTTCTGGCGTTCAGGTCCTGACCAACGATAAACTTGACAGAATTGAGAAATTATCTGTAAACTTAAAGATAATGATGCACTTTTACTGCAATTTCCCCCTTAAATGGGCAACACAAAAAACATTTGTGATTTGAAACCTGCCAATTTTTTTCAGCCCTATTACAATTGATCTGTTTATGGCTGTTTACTTTCTGCACTTGACGATGATAACCGAAACTAATGAACAACGTATCCCCATGAACAAACGCCCATCCACCAAAATAGATACAAGTAAATAGCTAAACTAAGATAAAATAAACAAAAGGAAAAATAACGCTGCAAACTGAAATAGTAACATGGGAGTATTTTATCGACAGCTGTTCAGTAAAAAGAAATGTTTTATTGCTAAAAACGTTTTGTAAGATATGCAAAATTTGGGTAAAAAAGAGAAAAAGAAATTAAGCAATAAGTGTTATTTTTTCTTTCTTTTTTTAGAATAGAGGCTTTCATAAGTCGTAAGACCTTTCTTCAACACAGTTATGAATGCTGCCAGTCTTTGGTTATCAAAATATCCCGATATGAGTCAACGGAAGGTTCATAGTATTTTTATTTTCTTTAATAATTTTTCAAATAGAAGACGACCACATGGAGGGATGGCTCTTGAAAGACTTGGGAACTATATGAATAATGGCAATTGAAATAATGAAAATATCTATTCAGATATAGGTCAGAAAATCATTATACAATTGCAGAAACGTGTTTTAACAGAAGAACTTTCACATTAATAAGAATGAAAATCGAGTTTTACTTGGCTCGAATCTTATCCTATTCTTTACGGATGTTAAAGACGTTAATCCTTCGTATCATTTCAGTCTGTATTTAGTATATTATTTGATATTCATTCTGTCACGTCTGTTTCATTCCACAGAAATAAACAATTTTAAGGGTCTGGCAGAGCATATCCATTTTTACAGCCAAGATCTAATAACTTGTAATTTTCACGTATTAGAACTTTGAACGCTGAAAAACAAGACATTTGAAATCCCCAACGTTCCGCGGTTGTACCTTCACGCATTCAGTTGTGAGCAAACTTCCTGTTTCTTCAATTTCCCCTCTTCGTTTTCTGCCTTTCCCCCTTCGCTCCCCACTAGTTTGCCAAACTTTCTCGATTGTTCAGTATCCTCTTGCGCTTTTCCCCTTCTCCGGGCTTCAGCGTGCTTCCCCCTCCTCCCCTTCCCCCTCCACCGTTAGTTTCTGTGAGACAGACAAGACACACAGGCGGACATAGATGAACAGAAAGATAGCCGGCGAACAGGCGGGGAGGTGGAAACACGACGGACAGATAGGTAGGGAGGGAAGGGGAGGGAGGGAGGGAGGGAGGCAAGAGCTTGAGCCCTCCTTTCGGTTCATCTGACTCGTTTGTTTTAACTTGATTACAAGGAAGATCATTTCCTCGTGTGTTAGTGGCTCCCTTGATCCTCACTTATGCCGTTTCGTGAGGAGCAGAATGCTTTGCTGGTCTTTAGACAACTATTTTGGAGATGTTGACCTGCGGCTGGGTACATCCTTAATGTATTCAGCAATGAAGAGACAACTCTTGCGAAAGCAAATAAACACGACGAGCTCTTAAGGGAGGAATGGGTTCTTGATGAAATTTCACAGGGACCAGCGAAGGAGGAACTCATATCGAGGAGAGCGCTGAGGCCACTGGATGCATTCAAGGTGAATTTCGAAATGAATCGGTGTTCGTTGTTATGGTTTTGTAACCTTGCGTTATGCAACAGGAGACATTGACCGTCGTTTCATTAGAAGTAGCATCACGGCGGCTGTCTGATGCGAATCGAGAATCAGTGTAACCAGATACCAGGAAGTGAGGAGGAAGAGGACGGGCAAGAGAGAGAGAGAGAGAGAGAGAGAGAGAGAGAGAGAGAGGAAGCGAGTGATAATCATTAGTGAGATTGCTATTGCCTCCCATTAATCATGTCTTTAATTAGTCAGATGGAATGGGAGTGGAAGCTTGTTTGTCCTGCCCACACTAACTCTACCTATGACAGATGACGCGAAAGTCTCCCTCGCGAGGCTTCGCTTGCTGCTGCTATTTGTATTATTATCCACCAACAACAACTACCCAGCCGGCCTTAATGAACACACACACACACTGCCAGCGACTCAGGTTCCTCGTCGTTTCCGGCGTCTCGTCTCCTCCACAAATTTTGTCTCGGTCTTTGCTTCCCCCGCGTCGTCGAGGGGAAGCGCCATAGCCTCCTCTTTGGGTGAAGGAGGGAGATTGCTGCTGTCGCTGTTTGCCCAGTGGGCCTTTCAATAACAGATTTTGGCAATCTTGCATATTTCAATTGAAAAATCTTTGTTGTTTTCCTGGTTGAATAATGTTTTTTTAGCTAAAAGTAATGGTGTAAACGAAACAAAAAACCAAGTATAATATCCTGACGCATCAAATAATATCAACGGTTTAACAATGAAAAATAAAACGGATGACTCATGCAAACTTTGAAGATGCAAAGATTCGATGGTGCTTTTTAATGTCAAGAGATGTCAATATAAAATAAAATTACTACCATAAACAGAACATCGTTAAGATCTCAGTATAAGATTGGTTAATCAATAAAGGAAAGAGAGATGATTTGTAACGACAAAACTCACCTTCCTGGGGAAATGGAATGGAAGTATTTTTTAAATACTCCCATGATTTACAAACGAAATTATGCGACATTATTAAGTGCGGACGAAAATAAAATAGTCCTCCTGAGTACTCCAATACAGGGAAAGCAAGTAAGACTTATAAACTATGAGCTAAGATTAAAATGATCT
Organism: Macrobrachium nipponense; assembly: GCF_015104395.2. Classification (NCBI taxonomy): domain Eukaryota; kingdom Metazoa; phylum Arthropoda; class Malacostraca; order Decapoda; family Palaemonidae; genus Macrobrachium; species Macrobrachium nipponense. The sequence continues at coordinate 45,423,672 of NC_061090.1, forward strand.
ATGTAAAGTCCATGCCATATGAGTAGAAAGTCATTAAATACCAAGAACCTGGGAGTAAAAAAAAAATGTCCTGAGCTTATGAAAGGTTTCTCTTCAATAAACCTGTGACATAATAGACACGCAGGGAGAAGTGTGTATTTAGATGTTTCTGAAAGTGGGATTAAGCATTGCTCTAAAGACTTCAGCTGTGCTGAACTTGTTCAGTATGATTATAGCGGTCGGAGAAGTCAGTCTTTGTAGGCTGAAGATAATTGTTTCAGAACAAAGGAAACCTATTAATGTTCAGAATGAGAGAAGAGAGAATATCAAGGTATGATGACTCATTAAATAGGTCGTTAACCCAGGAATCTTAGTCTTTCTTTAGGAATTGGCAAAAATTCCTTGCTGTAATATGTATTGATGGAGGTCAACAGATTCCATTATTTTTTTTTTTATCTGTCATGGAGAAATGATAGAACACACAAGGCCAGTTTTTCTGTTGTTATTTTTATCAAAGGTCTGCAGACCTACGCCCGTCATTAGTTGTTGCTTAAGCGTAACATGGGCTTTTGTAAATTCATAGCAATAAGATACAAAGCTATCCGTAGAATTTGAGATCATCTAATATCAACCATTGGAGAAAAAAATAAAAACATGGCAACAATGCGATGAAAGAAAAAATACCTTTTAGACAACTATGTATATCAATGAGTATAAAACAGATTCATGTTGCTTATCACAGCGATCGAAGAAGAATCCAGCTCTGGCTCCGAAACTTGTTGTCTTTCAAAAGTTACGTCATCTTTTAGACTTGATTAGACATTAATGACAACGTTCATTTTCGTAGAATACAGGACTCCATTATAAGTCAGCATTCACTCATGAAAGACAAATCTTTGGGGAGCAAGAGAGAGAGAGAGAGAGAGAGAGAGAGAGAGAGAGAGAGAGGAGAGAGAGAGAGAGAATTTAATTCTTAATTCATCTGAATCGTAAACAAAAATAATTCCGGTTCACATTTTTCTTTTAATCCCAAAGTTTTCCAAAAGGAAATAATTGAAAAGCTGAATGAATATGTTAAAAGAACCGGCCCCGAAAAACTTCTTATAATGATTTTTTTTTCAACTGTGACGAATGTGGCAGCTGTCAAATTCCGCTCTGAACTTTTCCCTCTCCCAAATTTTTGGATTAGAACTTGACTAAGATGTTGTCTTATGCACCCGAAGACTATTTGGAGGTTTACACACATACACACACAAACACACACACACATGTATAATATACGTATATACAGTTATAAATGTATGCTATATATATATATATATATATATATATATATATATATATATATATATATATATATATCGAGCTACAAATGTCCTTTAATATCTAATTCGCTCTAACCTCGGACATTAATATATTTTCATATATGTTTAACCGAGGGGAATTTTTATTAAGGCGATAACAGAATTGGCGGCTGACAGGTGCGAACCATCGACCTCTCAATTCCAGGACTGGCAGTGAAGCCCTTAGACAACCCCGCCACCCAAGAATAATAAGTTTACTGCCTCCCATCTCAAATTACCTGCCCCGCCGCTCAGGCGTTTTTTGTTTGGAGACCTGCATCAAGCCCATCCGTTCCTCGGAGCGTGGTAGTGCTTTTTGCCCGCACATGTCATTATATAAAGTCTATTTCACAATTACCGTGATTCATATAATATATCGAGCTAACAAATGTCCTTTTAATATCTAATTCGCCTCTACCTTCGGAATTAATATATTTTCATAAATGTTTTAACCGAGGGGGGAATTATTTATGCGATAATAGAATTGGCGTTCCGACAGGCGCGAACCAATCGACCCTCTCATCAGGACTGGCAGTGAAGCTTAGACAAACCCCGCCACCGCAAAGAGATATAAGTTTATGCTCTCCTATCCAAATACCTGCCGCGCTCCGGGGTTTTTTGGTTTTGGAGACTGCCATTTTCAAAGCCCCATCTCGTCCTCGGTAGCGTGGTAAGGCTTTGCCCGCACATAGTCATTATATAAGTCTAATCACATTACCGTGATTCATATACATATATCGAGCTACAAATGTCCTTTTAATATCTAATTCGCTCTACCTCGGAATTAATATATTTTCATATGGTTTAACCGAGGGGGTTTAATTTATTATGCGATAATAGAATTGGCGTCCGACAGGCGCGAACCATCGAACCTCTCAATTCCAGGACTGGCAGTGAAGCCTTAGACACCCCGCCACCGGGGGCAAGAGATATAAGTTTATGCTGCCCCCTCCCATTCTCAAATACCTGCCGCGCTCAGGCGTTTTTTGTTTTGGAGACTGCATCAAGCCCATCTCGTCCTCGGTAGCGTGGTAGTGCTTTTGCCCGCACATAGTCATTATATAAGTCTATCACATTACCGTGATTCATATACATATATCGAGCTACAAATGTCCTTTAATATCTAATTCGCTCTACCTCGGAATTAATATATTTTCATATGTTTAACCGAGGGGGAATTTATTATGCGATAATAGAATTGGCGTCCGACAGGCGCGAACCATCGACCTCTCAATTCCAGGACTGGCAGTGAAGCCTTAGACAACCCCGCCACCGCAAGAGTTATAAGTTTATGCCACCTCCCATCTGTCGCTCTATTCGTCTGTCATCAATATCCTTGGAATTGAGGCATTGCCTCTTCAAGTCAGAATAAGGCTCCGATGACTAACTTGGTAATTACTTTAAATTCAGCTAAATTTTAGTCACTATCACAATACTTTAAGGTGAGTTTTACACTAGGCTTCACCACACGCTGCATATGTAATACACATCACCAACTCCTCCCAAATTCTCGTTAGCCCCGCCTACTAAACTGCTCATCAAGACTCACGCCATACTACTAACTCACCCTAATGAGCAGTCCAGTAGACGGGGCTAACAAGAATTTGGGAGGAGTTGGTGATGAGTCTTGCGTATGCAGCGTCCAGTGAAGCCTAGTGTAAACTCACGCTTTGAGATGTCTGGCACATCAGAGAGAGAAAAATAATGAGAGAAAGAATATACTTAGACATATCATAGCTGATCATAGCTTATCAGAACTCAAAAACTGTGAATTGAATAGGCATACTTTTCCATCCAGGAGTTGTGATAAAAGCCATGCCAATAAAGACTTTATAAATATGTTTCCAATGACTGGGTAAGACAAACATTGAAGTAGTTATCGGAATGTTTTACATATACAATACAGTTAATTTTCTAACGCTTTTGTAGTTTAGAATTTTTCTGATAAGAATCCATAAAGACAGCTATGAAATATTAAACGGGAAAATAGTCAGTTTTTAACAACTTTAACCTATATTTGGTTGTAACTCAATATTTATAAAATTTTAATCATAGATATACTAGAGCCTTAAGAAAGCACCCTTAGCTTTCAACATGAATTTTGTTTTTAATGAAACAAAGAGTACTGTATATAAAGTGTTAAATCTAGAAAGGACGATGTGTGCAAAAATAGTATAGAGCGAAGTTGTAAAATCATATTAAATACAAATAAAGCACCACCTATATGAACTCATGAGTGATCCAGAAGCTATGAATGAGTAAAAGTATGGTAATAAGTGTTATTACAGGAGAATAAATACGCTCTTGTGTTCTAAAGCATACTTACGAAACCCTCTTTCTCTCTACGGACATTCAAGCAGAATAAAAATTAATTTTTATATACAATCAAGCAAACCAGCAATTGTGTTTTGTGGGGCTTTGACAAATGTTGAATACATTACTTTTATGCAAGAATAATTTTAATCGCGGGATTAATAATTTGGAAGGGATTACATTTTTCATGCTGCAGTAATATTACAAAGGGGAATGCAATTGATTCCGCCTTTATGAAGCTTCATTTTGAAATGGCGGATTTTATTCTTTCCTTTAAAAGAAACCTTGTTTCGCCTCTACACGGGATATTAGTCTCTGATTCTTATCAATGGCTTCGTCGAATATATTGACGGTCTCCCGACCTTTGTCTGTATTAGGTATTTCGTTATATTTCTGATCTACGAGTACATACTTCAGTTGTCTCGTAAATTCTCATTTGAGTTTTGAAAGTAACATAACCCTTGTCTGTATTTGGCTGTAATAAGTAATTCGTTATACTTCTGTAGCCTCTGCTATTTATTACTAGCCTGTATCAAATGCAATATATATATATATATATATATATATATATATATATATATATATATATATATGTAGGTATGTATGTATGTATGTATGTATATATATTATTACATTTGATACAAGCTAGGAATAAAGAGGAACCACTACATAGTATAGTATTACGACATCAAAGACTTCATTGTAAACATTCAATGTTTGAGTGCAACGGAAAAACCTGTTAATTTATTTCTCTTATTGAATAAAACATATTTAGCTGATTTAGTGAATGAGGTTGAGTTTAAATAACAAGATGTTGATAAACGTAAATTATAATTTGTTCCAAAATTACCAAATACCTAGGAAGGTGCTTGAGCGCTGTTGTGTAATCTCTTTACTAAGTATTCCAGACATAATATCATTTAAGGACAGTTACAAAATGCTCTGTATAGTGTTTTTGTGTTAAAGTGCCGATTATGTTACTTTTCAAAACTCAAATTAGAAATTACGAGACAGCTGAAGTATGTACTCGTAGATCAGCAATATATCGAAATACCTAATACAGACAAAGGTCGGGGGACCGTCAATATATTCGACGAAGCCATTGATAAGAATCAGAGACTAATATTCCGTGTAGAGGCGAAACAAGGTTTCTTTTAAAGGAAAGAATAAAATCCGCCATTTCAAAATGAAGCTTCATAAAGGCAGAATCAATTGCATTCCCCTTCGTAATATTACTGCAGCATGAAAAATGTAATCCCTTCCAAATTATTAATCTCGCGATTAAAATTATTCTTGTAAGAAAGTAATGTAATAAACATTTGTCAAAGCCCCACAAAACACAATTGTTGGTTTGCTTGATTGTATATAAGAAATTAATTCTTGTTCTGCTTAAATGTTCGTAAAGAGAGAAAGAGAGAATTTCGTATGTATTATGAAGAACAGATGAGAGTATTCTCCAGTAATCGTTTCGACTTTATTCCCGGAAATTCAGTGTTGTCTTATTTCAGTTTTTATCCATCCTTTGTCAAGTTCTTCTTCGGGTTAGCTCCAATAGGGAACATATGGTCGCCTACTGCACTAGAATGTTCGTTAGAGAACGATGCATTTGCTAGACTTGTAAAATAGAAAAAAAACACACACATATATATGTATGTATGCTGTATATGTATATGATATATATATATATATAATATTTAATATATTATATATAATAATATATTAATTATATAATATATAATATTATAATTATTATTATATATAACGTAAATATTACAGAAGTAAGCTCGTGATTTTTGTTTATTAGCTGGGGTGGCTTCAGTATATATATATATATATATATATATATTATATATATTTATTATATTATTTATATATTATACAATAATATTATATTATATTATATATATATATTATATATACGTATATATTTAATATTATATAAATTATACTATAATATTATATTATATATTTAATTATATATTATAATATAATATATTATATATATACATTTGAGCAGTCAAGTAATGCCTTTATATTGGTTGGTCACCCCGTCCTCCTCAACCAAAATACCCACCAAAGAAAAAGATGATAGAGAATAAACAAGTAAAAAAATGCGCCCAAGTTTCTTCGGCTCAATCGAGTTTTCTGTGCAGCGTATAATGCTGCATGAAAATCTCTTCCATGGCCTCTAAAACTCTTAGTCGCGGCTCATGAAACGTTCAGCCTCGGGCAGATGGTGGCCTGTGTTTTTGGCACATATAGTGGTGGCAGACTCACGATCATGGTTAACTTTAATATTGAATAAAAATTGAAAAAAAAAAAAAAACTATGAGGCTAGTGGGCTGCAATTTGGTACGTTTGATTACTGAAGGGTGGATAAGCAACTTACCAATTCACAGCCCTCTTGCCTCAATAGCTTTTAAAATGTGAGGGCGAACAGAAAAAGTGCGGACGGACAGACAAAGCCGGCACAAAAGTTTTATTTTCAGAAAATTACAAGCTATGTCAATAGTTTTCTTTTACAGAAGACCAATAACAAAGTAGAATAGGCCTAATCCAAAAGGAGGCGACTGAATCAAGTTTCAAAGGATGAGAAGTTGTAAGTGTCTCGAGAAACACATTTTGATGACGAGTCCCAAAGTTTGGTGGTGTAGTGAAAGAAACAACGACTGAATCAACCAGACCAGTGAGATCTGACTTCCACTGAGGGTTCAGTCATCTTTATTATCACTTACGTAAGAACCAACCCAGGGACAATATTTTTTCCCTCTTCATTGTGGATAGAATGAGTCAACGTGTGTGGTGCATGCTTCCAGCACTTGGGGAATGGACTAGAAAGACTCGTTGGATACAATGAGGTAGCAGAGTTTTAGGGATCTAGTCAATGGAGTTTGATGAACAGAAACAAAAAGAGAGAATAAAAGTACAAGTAAAAAAAATGTCTGCGGCAGTTCGTTTGAACTAAGGATTATAGGCTCTTTACCTGATGCCCTTGGACAGGGAATCATAGTTTGATGATTTTCGTCAAAACCTTAAAATTGTGAGGGGAATCGCGATGTGAACGAATATTGTGGCATACTCAGTGATGCAAGACAAATGGTATAAGCACAGAATGTCAGGGTATTCAGTCTCATATGAGAAAAATTAGAATTGCTTAATGTCCCACCAAATGATTATGTGTTAATTTTGTAGATTTACTTCCTAAATTTGGATCGAAAGCTGAATTGAATAAACTACTTTTTATTCTATCTTCTCCTAACTCCCTGGAAAAATGATGCACTCTGATCAATCGAACCCTTCCTCTAGATATGACGATCAATACAACGTAGCCTCTCAGAACTGCCTTATTCGACGGAGTAGTAAAATAACGTCCTATCGCTAACTTGGAAAAAGACAATTTTCAGTTTTTTACTTCTCCCCCTCTTGGCCTTCGGAGCGGCGCCTCTCGCTCTGTTGTTTGTTGGAGGTGGTGGTAGTGACTCGTGAGGTTCTCCCCGATGGTATCAATAGTTGGGAGATCAAGTGGTCGAGACATATGTCACTTCCACTCCTCGTAACCGGCTGCGAAAAAGCGCTATGGGGAATACTCTTCTTTATTGTGTTTCTCCGGCGTCCTGCTTCGCGCGCATCCACGGAAATATAAACCTCAAGAACCAGACTTCTTCGTTTCGGTTGAGGGCTGTCAGGAGATTCACAATTCAGCATCATAGGTGTAAAAAAAAAGGAAGTGGATATGGTGAAGGTGGAGGGACAGAATGAGAAGGTAGATACAAATAACTAGATGGAAAAGGCTAAAGGCCTTATATTCTTTATCAGATGACTTTCTTGATGTTTATACCTAGTGACGGAATCTTCTTGTGTACATTCTATGTTTTCTCTATATAAGTACCTGTCCATGAACACACACACACACGCACACACACACACACACACACACACATATATATATATATATATATATATATATATATATATATATATGAATAACTTGATCACGAAGTATATAAAACGTGATGCTATGTATAAATAAAGGTTTTTTTGCCACGAAGGAAAAAATTCGGACCCTTTACTGAGTAAAGGGTCCGAATAGGACCGAAAGTACTTGGCTATCTCGCTTTTTTCATTTTTTCCTTCGTGGCAAAAAACCTTTATATATATAGTATAATATATATATATATATATATATATACATATATATATATTACTATATATATATATAATATATATATATATATATATACATATATATATATATATGTATGCATGTATGTATGTATGTATGTATATTTCCTATTAAGGAGTTTACGAAATTATGATTGGGGATTACATTGTATATTGAAATACATATTAATAAATAAAAGATGATTTACTTAGACCTTTTTAATGAATTTCCCTTCAATTCCCCAAGCCTTCCCCCGCTATTTGGCAGTTATAAAGACTTTAGCCCTTATTGATATCAGTGCTGATTGGTAATGGTAACGCTACAGAAACTTTTTTTTTTTTTTTGAAGTTGGGCAAGTAGGCAAGATGTCTTTTAAAACAATACAGAATTAAGCTAAATTTATTGGTAACATTTTACAGCTTTAGCTAATATGGCAGCTTTTTGAGTTAGTAGAGTTACGATATTCCAAAAAATTCTCCTGATGTTATAAAGCTGAATAACCATTGAGACGTTATTCAATAAGCAAATCTTACGAACATCGACATGCATCACCCGAAATTACGAGGTCAAATAAAATGTACTTGAACTAGACACTAAATTCATCTAATTTTCTAAATATGTGTGTGACTTACTTCCTTTGAATAAATTGTTTTAAAGAGTCTGACATGCATAGACATTACTATTAGGGTACTTTGCACCCTTCCATAAAGCAGTTTGTGATCTTTTTTTTTCTTTGATACAATAAATAGTTTTAAAAAGTGACGTTACTAAAGATGAGTTCACATTTCGAAAGTTATCATTAAAAGTAGAGCGCTGGTTTACTGAACTACTCCGGGACTTGACCTTGCCTAGGATTTCTATTGCAATGATAATTTGAATAAGTAATCATAACTAACCACCTTTAAATAAAGATCCAAGCCATTATACAGATGTATACTCCTGATCAGAGATGACGTATTTCCACTGTACACTCCTGATCAGAGGTGACCACAAGTACAGTTACACTTTCACCAGTCTGACATTTATTTCAGAATGGTTTTGAGTACTTTTGCCTCTTGCCTGACATGTCAAGCTAGAATGCCATTTTTTAGACTCTTGTTGCCATCCACATTTCCCAAAAAATTTCTACACTAAGGAAGAGAAAAGGCAACAATTATCCTCTTCTTGTTAAGCAGATCATCAATTAAGTTCTCAGTTACAACTCTATTAATTTCCGAGTGCATAGCTGGAGTGGTACTGGTCGCTCGTTTTACAAAATAAAAGGGATCCTTTAATATGCTCACCAGCATTTTTGGAGAGGCAGCGGACCCATTTTCTGATCTGGTGGTTCCTTTGTAGGTAAGCTCCTTTTCTTGTGCCCTCACGCCTGTACCTACTCAGGATATTCGGTGGTGCTCGAATAATGAGCTTTGTTGCCACATTTTTCTTTGGTTGCATCATTTCCCATCAACATATTGATGCCGGGTAGTAGGTCCTCACTGCCCGACTGATGCCCAGGACAGCAAGAGGCACATGTGAGGAATAAAAAACCAAGCACTGGGACCTTTTCATCCATTCAGTGTTTAAGAGTGAACAGATGGAATTTGGGTGGTTGGACAGTTAGGCAGAAGAAAGAAAGTGGGAACGCAAATAAGAATAAAAGGCAAAAAAAAAAAAAAAAAAAAGTTGGTGAAGCCAGGGCCAGAATTGGTGAATCAAACAAAGGCATTCAAACGCATTGAACAAAGGATCCATTAAACAAAAACTGATGACCTTTTCTCTAGCCACTAATCTTTATATTTCTAACTTCAGGAAAGAAGAAAACTAATGCATACACAGAACATTTGAAAATATAGTGTTACTTTGAATAGCATTAGGTGGGTTCAAAACAAGTTGTTGTTGCTTGTGACCTATCAAATCCTTCAACAGAAGTATGTAAGAAATCTCTAGAACTTAATTATCAAGGAAAACAATTCTTTATTTGGTAGAATGAAATATATTGCAGAACCACGGTGAGAGGAACACACAAGTGAAATGTGTCTTTTTCCTAAAGTGAAAGTCCTTTGGATATAAACCAAATATTTGAAAGGTTCTATCCCCAAGAAAAAGAAGTCAGAAAATTTAAGTAGCTAAGCAATACATAAAGTAGCTGCAGTTATTTCAACAAATATTTATAAATAAATGTTGTTCCCAGTGGCTTCACATTATACACATAAATTTGTACACCAAAAGAAATGTAAAGGTAGCCTTCTAGGTAGTATTAGTCAGCTCCATGCACTCAGTCGCTTATTACATTTCAACTTGAGCTAACTGGTATAGGTAAAGTTAATTACATAAAAAGTGCTCAGAGACTTCTTACACACGCACACACATAAGGGAAGACAACTAACAAATCCTATAAATGCAATGAGAACTACTTTGGGCAGCACCTAGAGACTCCCTTCCTACTCAAGACAATAGTAGCTCGTTAGAATACAATAAATACCCTTCAGCTCATGTACCACTCCACTTGATGGTGATACCTTTAGCAATGAGAATGACAATGTGAAATTGACAAACCTTCAATAATACTTAGATTCAGTGATTCCACAATACAAGCAACAATATATTGTCAGTCAACAAGAGGGATAACACTATACTCTGTTTTTTTTCCATCTGTCCACCCGCCTGTGGTAGTCGCGCATGGTAACATTACGTCTCGGGCTTGAAATAGTTACGCTATGCCTAAGTTTTAGGTAAATAAAAGGATATCTGGGTGTACATTTGCAAATGAAAAGTGTTTTAATAATCTACTGTATGCGAATTACACCGTTAATATTCGAAATAGAATGTTATTTAAAGCTTGGGACGCTGTGTTACCATGCACAAACACCACAGGCGGATGGACAGATGGAAAAAAACAGAGTATAGTAATGATAACTATGCTAGACAGCACTCAGCAGCTCTGTACACACAGGGCTTGTTACAGTTAAACAAAAGAATAAATCATTATGTGATAGATTAATTGCACTAATAAGTACTCAGGGGCTACATATACATACACTTACACACAAGCACACAATTACATCAAATAGTACTCAGAAACTCCTTGACACACACTAGAAATTGTACAATTCTAGATGAAGGCAACTAGTTTGAATACAATAAATTTTCTTAGGATAATGTGCTTTAGCATCTCTTTATTTAGAAAGAAATACTTCTAGCAAGGGGAATAACATGGCATAATTTTAAAAATTTCAATTTAACCCTTTTTTGATAATGTACCACATACACGCTCACTCGGAGAAACTACCATACGTAACTCAAGAACTCTGCAGGTATCTTATTTGTATGCTCAACTGTGCATCAGTAACTAATACTTCATATCCTGTCATTGAATTTCTGTAGACTGCTAGGGTCATGGATCCTTGACTGATCTCCAAGGTAACTTCGGCTTCATTATGGAACGCTTGAGATGTGATAATCCTGTATCAGGCTTGGAACAACTCATAAATATTCGATGACAAACTTTCTTCCACTTGTAATGGACAACGAGCTCTGTTAGACTGGGGCTCTCTCTCATCTACATTCTTATCGAGCATCTATTTACAGATCACTTTGGAGTTATATGGTTCACTGGTGAAACAAGTCTGTGCAGGATTTATCAAAGGCTTGTGGGTGAGTCACCTTTTGGACATGTAGACGTAAATTGGCGCAGTCTAGGGAAGCAGGAAATCATGACCCATTTGAAAATGCCTTTTGGCTACAAGCAATAGCGTAAAGATAAAAAGCCTAACATATAAAGCCCATAATCTAATACTTGTATTCTTATAAGCAATGTGTGAAGGGTAATCTTCATTTTCCATTTTCTCCTTGGTACTACTTGTAGTTCTATAGACCTATGCGTCTGAATTGCTAATGTCCTGGACTCCCATTCGAAGACCAGGGTTCAATCCCGTGATGAGTCAAAGATGTATTTCTGTGAAACACGTTTCCACGTGTTCATTTCCATCATATCTCATAGTGAAAGGGTAAGTCGAATGAAATGCCAGGAATTCGAGCGCTGCTGGGTCGGCGAGTTGGGTAAGATTCGCTGGTGGTATGTTGGGATTTAGTCGTCTACCTGGAAAAAACGTCAGATTCTTAGTACTTAAGTTCCAACTCCTATTATGACCTTTGCATCCAAATTGCTAATGCCCCAGACTCTCACTTGAAAGACTGGAATTCGCACCCTTAGTGAGCCAGAAACGTATTTCTGTGAAGCAAGTCTCCATATGTTCATTTCCATATCATATATATATATATATATATATATATATATATATATATATATATATATATATATATATATCTATAAAATATACGTGTGTGTGTATGTATGTGTGTGTGCGTGTGTGGATTTGCCTGTTTGTGCGTGCTTGCTTGCACGTATGAAAAGACAAGGTGCATAGCCAAAGGTATCAGCAAGCCCCTAAGTATATAGATTGGTCTGTCTGGCTGTCTGTCTAATGATGTTACGAAAGTAGCCTAAAACGAATAAAAACTCATCGCTATTTATCGAATGGCCGAAACTTTATGACGTGAAAATTTTCAATTAGTGAGAAAACATACTTTATTTCCCTGAGGAAGAAAACATAATGATGAATAATGGTAATAATAAGGAAAACTAAGTGCTTTTATGAGGGTCTGTAAAGCAGAGGATGATTTCGGAACGTTCCATTCTGCTGGATAACTTCATACAAAGGACGAAGGCTACAGAAATGACTTTCATAAAGTCTCCCAAATAGGATTATGACGCACTCTAATCCCGTAGACTTTTATGGAAATACCTGCTTCAAATGGAGTTCATGTTGCAGTGGGGAAAAATGGGTGATGAACGTTGAATAAACAATGAGGGAGTCTCTCTCTCTCTCTCTCTCTCTCTCTCTCTCGACGGTACAAAAAAGGAGGAAGAAGGAAAAGAGGGTGAGCAAAGAAAAAGTGAGCTCGGGTGAGGTTGCTTTTGAGTGGGTCTTGTTTTCAACATTGATAGGTCCCCTGGGGGTGTTTACTGGGGAATTGGTCTTAGAAAGGAAGTTTCTTTATTTTGAAGAGCAGAACCTGTTTTTGTTTGTATTCGATGGAGAGAGAGAGAGAGAGAGAGAGAGAGAGAGAGAGAGAGAGAGAGAGAGAGAGAGAGAGATTTTATCTTTACATTGTTGTAATACAAGGAAGAAAAGGGAACGCCTAGAGCGCATAACATAGCTGAAGCCTTTATCATTCAGTCGGTGAAAGATGTTTCAATATGCTGCTGTTTCTCTGAACTGAAATGAATGTTACAAGTCGCTTAACAAGAAACTTAAGCGAAGAAGATATACTACACAAAATAGGAATTATCTGCAATATATATTACTCTAAGATTAGCCAGAACATGACAAAAAGGAAAAAATTACCCTTCTACAGAGAGAAGAAAGAGGTACATGTAAGTAGATTTATAATGACTTAATGATTGATAAGTGTATGAAAAAGTTTTAAAAGCTATATGCTACTTCATTTGATGACATTAGTCTCTTTTGGCTAGTTAGACTACAAGGTTGCATCCTGCAAGTACTCACTGTAGACCAAGAAAGGGTAAGGTATATTCAGCATCAACGACTTTTTAAGTTCATTTTGTGAATACATTTGGTGTGAATAAATGAATTTCTACCCAAAGCATTTGCATAGGAAGCCAGTGCAGAACAGTTACCATCTACTTTAACGGAAGCAAATTGCAGACAGAATACAGAAGGCATGAAATATGCACCCTTTTTCCAACCATGAATGAAGGTATATCTTGGAACAAAAGCAAGAGATTTCATTTCAGATACCTGACCATCGATATGAAAGTGCCAGACGGCGGGGCCTACATTTTCTGCACAAAAATAAAGATAAAGAAAATGTCCAAACAGGCCGAGTTCTCTGGATGGGTGGGTAAACTCTAATGATTACATTTTTAAGCATAAAACTGTTTTAAAATAAATAGTGAAATGCTGAAACTGTGCACCTAATCTCGAAGCATTTACACATTATTAAAAGGAAAAAGTATTTTACTAGAATGATGCTGTTTGTTGTTGAATAAATTTGTTGTTTGATTATAACCTTAGAATATTTATTTTCTGTTTTGAGAATGAACTATTTTATGGTGTAAGAATGTGACAATTTTTTATAAGATATTTAATACGTTTGGAGGAAAAAACAGATGTTAAATTATGAAATGAGACACAGACACACACACTCACACACACACACACACAGAGTTCATTAATGAGAAAATCAGTGAATAGGACTACCAGATATGCACTTGAAACTAGTTGCTGTGATGTATAACTTCTTTTGACAACACAATATAATAAGGATGCAAATCTTTAACAAAATAAGACAGATTTTTCTGATACCATTTACTCTCGACGTTATAAATCTCACGTAGAATAAAGTCAAACGACTCAACATTTCGGTCGTAAAAATCTAAAGATGGTTCCGGCTAAAACACGAAATCTGAAACATCTCTGGCGCAGAAGAATTCATTTCTTTCCACGCGGACAGGGAAATTTGACTGGAGACGCCACCAATGATGGAATCTTGCCACATTTATAAAGATGCAGAATCCCGTTACAACGATGCTCAGAATGGAGGCTGAGTGGAGTGATTGCAAGATGATTTTGAGAGGCATTTTAACGTAACAATGACCACATTTTATGTCAGTTTCAATGATCCCTATACTAAGAATGAGACCCGTAGGAGGGTAGTGACGTCAGTGAACCTCGCGTGATGCACTGTAGGCATTACTTAGGGATGTTTGCAGCATCGCCTGTTCCCCGGGCTGTGTTCACATCCAACATTTTATCTGGAAACTGTGAGGGTTTTTTCCCGGATAAACCTTCATTTCCTTATATTTCGTTTTATAAAATTTATGGATCTTTTGCCCTTCTTCCCTACTACTCCAACTCTCTCTTTTTATTCTCTTGGCCCAGCATCATATTGAATGATCTATTTGGGTCCAGTGTTTGGCCTCAGGCCTAAACTTGGCATTGTATTCTAATCCTTCGGACCAGCCCTATGAGTGCTGAAAGTCAGCTCAGTGGTCTGGGTTGAACTTCTTTTATAATAATAATAATAATAATAATAATAATAATAATAATAATAAGAAATAATAATAATAATAATAATAATCTCTCGACCACTAATGGCAGAAACTTCCCCAGTTCATACCTCTACAGCTTATATTTAATGATTCAGCCATTCATCAGGGAAGGGAAAGCCCATCCAATAAAAATGAAGTGGAACTGTAGGAGCTTATAGAGTGGTGAGATAGCATTTGCGAGTAAAAGTGGCGGAAACCAAAGTGGATTATATGAGTACAGTCTATGGAGAACTTGTGCTCTAAAACTTACCCTGTACATCCACTTCGAGGATGTCAATCGACAGAAAGCTTATCGTTTAAAACTAGTTCGAAGCCAGACTTGATACTGCTCTAAGGCTATGAAATTCAGTCAACATATATAACAAAACCCAGATCCCCGGTAAACCATAAAAGAAGGTAATTACTGCCACTGAACGGCAACATAAACATATTTGTCATTGGGACGTTGAAGGCTTCCGAGGCGGTCTGCCGTAAATATCCAAGTCAAGTGTCGCAGAGTCCAGGAGGAAGAAAAGTCCTGATCCTCACGAAGGAGAATTAGTTTATCGGTGAATTTCATCAACCTAAATGTGCAGGTAACTGTAAAAAAAAAAAAAATATCATGAGATAAAAAATCTCGTATATCAGACCACCTAAGAAACATTCCGTTTTTCAAACTTTCCTTGATTTGCAGCAATTTTTGAAGATTCTGTTGTGATGCGCAAAACTTATCTTTGAGACGTCAAATATGACGTCCCAGGATTGAATTTTTTAATTGGATATAAAGGTGGCTTTGCTATCGAAGTAATCGATTTCCCTGCATATAATTAAGACTTTTTCTGATGGATAATGACTTCATATGAATGCTAACTCAGTGATATCATTGTGCTTTGCTATTGGACAGTTAATCAATAGTTGTGTTTGCGCTTTATTAGCTGCAAAGGATTTTTTCTGTGTGTATAAACCTCGTTACCGGAAAACAAATAATAATGATCTAATCTTTTATAAGTGCTTAGCATCAGAGAGCACAAAGAATGACGAAAAAAGCTGGAATGATTCACGGAAAACCCACATATTGGTGGTAAAGAAGAACAAGAAAAATAAATGCCTTTATCGAAATTTCAGTGTTCTACACAAAATCTGCATTTTAATTTCCCCAATTAAATGACATAACATTATTACGTCCAGTGCTAAAGGATTCTCCGTAATCTGTTTACTTTCTATTTGCATTTATTGTCATTCACTTCGTCAATTCAGCCTTCCATATTCTTTCATTTTGGAACATTGCATCCGTAGAGAATGCAAATCGTTTAACAAAAGAAACTACAACTACCGATAGTTTGAAAGGTGTGGCAGCTGATCAATATCTGCGAGCGAATGAATACGTCAAGTATTCATTCCTGTGTTGTTAATTTATGGCATGTAGTGTAGACATTGTATTCTATAATTCACTAGATAACAAGTAAAAATACTCATCGCCAATACCAGAAACATCATCTGTATTGTTCCGCCTACATGCTCAGTTTCCATTGAATACCCCTGTAGGTAAAACGCTAAACTTTGACATGAATATTAAAATCGACGTTAGAGTTTTATGGTTTCAATATTTAACGGACTGGAGGCTTAGTTAATCACGTTTCCATACTGAATACGAGGTAGGCCCTTCACAGCAAATGTAAACTTCTATCTGTTTTGCCTTCATAACGTGGAACCGAAATGACAAGTCCAGTATATATCTGCATTCGGTTTCCTGCTTAGTTGTAGAAAAGACATCCTTTGAGACGGAATCGTAAAAGTCCCTTATCTAATTTGGAGTACTGATCTAATATCTTGGAAGGGCTTCACTTCACCTGTCTCCTTAACAAGATTAAATTCCACGCTGTTCACATCATTAATCACCTTATTCGTCCCCCCTTTCCTCTCTCTCTCTCTCTCTCTCTCTCTCTCTCTCTCTCTCTCTCTCTCTCTATCTATCTATCTCCAGTTAAGCAACGACGAAAGAAAATAGATTCGCTGACGGTCCCAATCGCTAATCTTCTTTGAGTAGTTCAATCCTCTTGAATTCCAGCATCAAAGACGCCCTCGCTTATTTCTGAAATCATATATCATACTTTCCTCCTTTCTACTCAGTCCTCTATGTATCCATGAACCACCTCATATACCGTTTATTCCCATTCTGAAATGTGTTTATTCGTTTCATCTGTTGACGCCTTCGTCTCGCCTCCATTTCGTCTGTATTCATTACAGTTCTTATTCTTCGTTTGTATCCCACGTGGTACTCTGTGCATGCAGATAGTATTAGTAGCTTTGTCATTATTTTTTTATGTAACTGTTATTATTTGCATCTTTCAAGCAAGAGGAAGATACTGGCGCATCTTCACTTTCTCTGAAAACCTCTCCACTCCAGAACAACGATTCATTCTTCGAAAAATGATTAGGCCTTTTTATCATCATGATCACTGTAACATCCTCAATATGAACTCCATCATCACAAGTCACTTTACGAAGGGTGTTTTCTCCTCCCCTCTCCATCCAATAATATCAACCCAATCACATTTCGGCATCGGGTCACCATGCTATGATATCAGCCAATCATATTTCATTTTCTAGGACAGTGAACCTGAAGCCCTAATGGGATTGGTTGAGAATGGTTACGCGGAGGTTAATAGGATTACACAGAATAGGAGTGTAGGCTGGGGCTAACTGTGGGAGAAAATTGCTGTCGAGAAAATTACAACTTAGGCCAAAGAGCCATCCAAAAGTCGCTTTCTTTCGCTATTCGTTTCTTTATTCTTTCTTGTTGGTCTTTCTGTACGTACCATGACAATTCATATTTCCATATCGAACCACTGCTACAATGATAAAAGACAAGGAATATGAGTGGACTTTGTGATTAGAATCAGGTTATTGCCCTGTGGTATGAATCAAGGGTATATGCTGTATGATCCTGATGTAAGTTACGTTAGAAATAAGGAACGGCTGTAGTAATAAAATTCAGTATAAAAAAATGACATATATATATATATAATATATATATATATATATATTATATATATATATATATATATATATTTATATCATCATCATCAAAATTATATACATAAAATATTAACCAAACTTTTCACTTCAGGAGTGAAGTCAAGTCAAGTAAGAGAATAAAAGGAACCTGCCCTAACTTTTCATAGAAATGAGAGACCGTGAAGCTACTTCGAGACAAATCGCAGCTTCAAGAAGCGGTGACTACTGAATTTCACTTGGCTGATGTCCCCTTGAAGCTGTTATTGATGATGAAGCGAAATTTTCATCTTGAAAAATACCCTGATCAGCGGAAACTGCTCCTCGCAAGAAAAGTCAAGTTGCTGATTGGACGGGAGATGAATTACAGAAGACACCAACATCCGTTATAAATGTGAGGGGGGAGGGGGTAGGAGGCGGAGGAGGAGGAGGAGGAGGAGGAGGAGGAGGAGGAGGAGGAGGACGAAGAGAATTGGGAGTCAGAGGGAAGGGAGTTGGAGTGGAGGACGAAAAAAAAAAAAAAAAAAAATAGATGAGGACTGAAAATGGTTGAAGTGGAGGAAGAAGGTCCAATTATGTTTTGAATAATGCCGTTATCAAGACTGTGGAAGAATTGGGAGAGGAGAGGAATGTGGATTGTGAGAGGAAGATTGTGCGAATATCTTTCATTGTGTCTCATCGATGATTGTAATGAATTACTGACTGCGGCATTTTTAATATATGCCATATATGTATTATACACTGCGTCTGTAAATCCACGGTCATATGTGTATGTGACGCACGTATCAGGGCCATTTATGCGGTTCATACTTCATTTGCATGATTTCATAAATAATTAGGAAAACAAATATAGATCCAGATGTTTTCACGTTTATGAAAAAAATAGCACACACAAACAAACAAACAAACAAACAAAAACACAGACACACAATATATAATATACATTTATATATATACTATATATATATATTATATATCTATAATAATAAGATATTAATCTAATATATATGTATATAGATATGTATATATATATATATATATATATATATATATATATATATATATATCATATATATATAAAGGTAACCTGCCCTAACTTTTCATAGAAATGAGAGACCGTGAAGCTACTTCGAGACAAATATTTACACGTGCGTGTAAATATTTGTCTATCCGTATGCGATGGAGCGCGCGTGAGTGAACTATTAATCTGATGATCATGTATACGTATATTTTCCCCATATGCCATAAATGTCATAAACTGGCAAACCGATATTCCTGTGGCGCAAACGATTCAACGCACGAATTCGTAGTCTAATTACTCCTATTTCGCCTCTCGCGTGAGGAATAGAACCTCGTCTTCCCACCTACCGTAGGAGGTGCGCCGAGACATTAATTATATCTTATGGAATAAGGAAATGAATAGCTGTCCCCATCGGCGGGTGGAGGCGCTCGTCCAATTTCGTTAGGGGAGAGAGAGAGAGAGAGAGAGAGAGAGAGAGAGAGAGAGAGAGAGGCATGCTGAAAATATGGCATTTCAGAGTATTTATTTTGTAAAACATTCACATAAGATTTTCTAAGGCATATGTCTTGCTTTTATTTTTTCGTTAATTAAATGATCAAGAATGAGTGCAAAAAAGGAATCACTTGAATGTTACAAATTGTTATTAAGAGCTTATTTCTCCATGTGGTTACCCATGATCATTAAAGATGACTAAATATTTCGTTTATTCAAATTTGCTCTGTCTATGCTTTTGTGCTGTATGAAATCGAATGGTCAGGGCAAATTTCGCCTTTGTTAGAATAAAGAAAACGAAAACTCATGGGTTAGAAAAGAACAGTGGCTCTAATCTTACCCCATAGAAAACGTTGGTTCGTGTGTACTGATTAAAACAATAATTAGTCTCTGTTCAGTCTTCGAAGGAGCTACTTTTGACTTAGGTTAAATGAAATAAAATATGATTAGGACAATGTTATATGTGCATTAGTTCATTTGGTTCTGGTATTTTAAGCATAACTTTACAACAGGAGTTAACTTATCGGATGAAATACATTTCCTACTGATTCTATGAAGATTTTCCTTGAATCTTTGTATCTAAAATAATCACTTACCAGTCTGTATGTTTATTTACTCCTCGACTATTTAGGAACAAACGAAAAGGTTTTGAAATATATGTTTGTAAGTATCTCTAACAGTAAAGATTTTGTGTTTTATAAATCTGTAGGTCGTGTTACCTGAAAGTCATCAGCACAATAGGATAATAGCATTAATTCCAAGTCACTTGTAGGTCTTAAGCCCTAAAGATGTCTTGTAAGAAAGGCCAATTTCTACAGAACACAATAATCTCAGAACGGGCATCTTTCTGACCAAGCTGCAACAGAATTTCCCTAATCTGTGTTGGAACCAAAATCAAAATCAGAGTCGATACTGAGACGTTATCAATAATCTGCATGGATCCCACGGTCAGGGAAAGGCAAATTTTTTTCTCAAACTTGGTACTGGAATTAGTCAGTGATTCAGGACGACATCAGGTGAATTTTAGAAGTAGGATTTCTACCTCGGATATGTCGAAGTTGGCGAAAAGGTTAAAAAATCGCTCTGAAGTTAGAAAGTAGCATGAAGATAAATCACATCATCTTTTCGCCAAACCAGAAATATCACTTTATAACGGAAAAGGAGGTAATCAGTTATCAAAAAAAGTAAAGGAAATTAGATTATTTATATTGCGAATGATGCCAAGAATATTAAGTTCCCTTGTTTATCTTGAGGACCGCTACTTCTCAGATGCTACTGACCAAGGTATTTAAAGTATTTAAAGTATCAACGAGCTGATCATCTGACAATCTCATTGCTCTTAGGATCGAATCACCCCTACAATTTGTCATCATATCAGTGGATGAAAATGAATCACACACACTTTGTCATCATATCAGTGGAACGAAAATGAATCACCTCTAGAATTTGTCATCATATCAGTGGACGAAAATGAATCACCCACACAATTTGTCAGTACATCAGTAGACGGAAATGAATCACCCATGCTAAACACTGGGACATTTCTCATCGGCGTTTGGGAGAGGGAAAAGGAACTGATGTGAGTGAACACCAAGACCAAAAGATCCAGAAAATATAGCAGATGAAGTACAATGATTCAAAGATGCAACTCGGAGGAAGCTCTACAAGTATGCTGAGAAGTAATAGATAAATAAGTTGGACAACAAGACCAAAAAATGCAAGGGGAAATGAAAGTAGTGAAAAGAGCTAATAAGTGTGTGTGGCCAATGGCCGAAGGATAGCTACAAACACTCTTTGATATAAATCCATCAGTGAACTACGTGAGGTGCGCTAGCCAAGCTACCCCTGTACGGGAGGTAGATGTAGACTGGAGAGCAATGTGCCAAAAAGTATAAAAGAAAAGATATGAAGTAAGTGGCATTCATACCTGTTTCTAGGTACATTTTGGAATACCTTTGAACAACGACAGTGGCGTCCTGTTTGCAGGAATCCCACAACTAATAAATGAGCTCATTACTTTGATAATTATAGTAATATTACTAGAATGATCAAGAGCTTTATAACCCTTTTTCTGTTTTCTGGTGAAGGGTGGAGGTGAATTTGTAACAGTTTTTCCCTGCCTAGATATATTTGTTTATGCTGGGGTCACACATTCACGTATCACGGCGGCGTATACCCACGTATGTGGATCGTGGGCATCATCGCAGTGAAATGACCTTGAACAGCTGGTAAACAGGACACGGGCTAACGGACGCAAAGCCAGCACCGTAAATTGCGCCACAAATGTATGCGCAAAGAAAAAACAAGGTCGGACATCTACCTGGAACTTACGCCGATAGTGTAATGTTCTATGTACGTCAACTTCACGTCGTTACCACCCCCAATGTTGTGGGGCTGTAGGGTACAAAATGGCCGGCCTGTAAACAGAGCAGACTGTAAAATGATGGAACATGTATGAGAGAATGTAAAAATATTGCATTGTAAATTCACTTTGGTAGAATTCTGCTTGTACTGTAAAATATTGTATATTTTCAAAAAATAAAGAAAAATTAAGTCAGGCATTATATACATACCATTGGCAGTCCCAACATCTTGGGCTTCTTCTGACGGACGATGTGGGGGCTTGAGGAAGCTAGAACATTAGGAAGGTATGTTCAATTATCCAACTTCTCCTGTCCGTCAGTCGTCTTCTGTGTCGCTGTCATTACTCTGTCTCATCCAACTCCGACTCCTGTAGGTGGAAGATGACATTTCCTCGACCTGAGTGTCTGCAGGAGTGGCTGTAGGAGTCTTCTTCTGGCCGAAAGAAAGTCCTGCAAGAAGATGTGACGTTGATGGTCCCTTCCTTGGTCGTTTTAGGAGGTTCGACATCTTGAAGGGCGTTGTTGAGAGTACTTGGAGGAAACTGCTGGTCTCGGGAGACGGAAACAACAGCTGACCTGATGGTTGCTGTTGTTGTTGTATTAAGTCAACACTTCTTGTTGTCACGGGCCTGAGGGCGCCGACCTGACCTTTTATACCAGCGTTGCCATGTCGTACAGGGTTGTAAATGTGTGAATCGGTTTCCCCGTAGACTACAACGACGGCGGACAGTGCAGATGACCCTAGCGCCGGCCCTGCAGTAGTCACCGTGGGTCCCACGTGCAATGCCTGGAGCTACGTCAGGTGACATTTGGCGTGACCACCCACGACTTGTTTTGAACATTTCAAAACTGGAGCGGGCTACGGCGCCCTAGTGGGCGGAGCTTAGAGCCCGGACGACCCGTCGGTCACCGTACGTCTATGATTTTACGCACGGTCTAGATGCAAACTTCTATCTGGACCAAACTTCTATCTGGACAATGGTTTTACGTTACATTTACGGTTTACTGACGTAAGCTGTTGCCAACTACCAATTTCCGCTCATGCGTGGGCGTGCTTGCGTTGATACGTGAATGTGTGACCTTAGCATTATGGTCTAGGTCTCTAAGAAGACGGATCCTAATCCTTATACGGCATGTTAACAATGTCAGAAAGTGGAATGAAATAGAAAAATTCAGTTAGACCGACAAACAATAAGTTGTTTCTGTATATAACACAAGAAGGTATGTCACAAAAAGAAGATTACATGGATGGAACAACTTTTAACTAGCACTGGGTGTCAGAACTTCATTCGTTGAAGGATGGAGAAATCTAATACCCTGACCGTTGTTAATAATGAGATTCAACGAGGAGCAGCTTTGAATTGTCATATTACGAAACTAGAAAGGAGTTCGTTTTAACTGCAGTGGCAAGGACAGTTTCCGTTAAAAGAGATAAAAACTAGAATAACTCATCCAACGTTTGAAGGCAGAGACGCAATCATGTATTTACTCTCAAGAGTATTGTCTCAGTGAAACTGCTAGCGTTAACAGTTTGTTACTTTTTTTAACCACAACACGACCAACTATTTGAACGATGTCTATTAAACGTTCACATGCCATAAATTGTTGGATTAACCCAACTTTTCGATTTCCCTAATTATAACCTTAATGGAGTTTTTTTTTACCATTCCAGTTAGTTCTTGTCTAAAAAAATTTAAAAACTTATTTCATTCAGCCTTGATCGTTGTATATCTACCATAAATTCTTTAAAACAATACTTTTGTGCTTTTGAAATTAAAGTTAACAGGGAAAAACTTATGATTTTTAAATCCTGATAAGTAAAAATTTATCTTTCTAACAACCGTAGCTTATGAATTTATGAAGTAATTTGAAAATGCAAAGGTACAAACTATACTGTCAAAAAAATAAAATCAAACCAAATAAAGTAAAATAAAATAAAATAAAACCGTCCAGAAAAATATTGGAGAAAACGGAAACTTGCGTTTGTAAGGTGGTGACTACTGACAAAACATTTTATTAAATAAAGTGAGATTTTACCAAGTGACTAATACTTATGAAAATATTTTAAATAATGAATCTTTAATCAGAACATTAAGGAAAATGGAGAAAATTAACAAGAATCCCAAAACTGAAAGAGAGTCATGCTTTGACGGGAGAACGATATCTAGAGCATTGTACAATGCGTACTTCAGGAGGTTTAATTCCTTAAATATAACCTTCCATTACGATCTATTTGGTCTTAATGAACACTCTTAATTATAACCTACCGAAATATTTTGTTCCTTCCTTTACATCGTATTTCACCAAATGACTACCGATAAAAAGTTCCAAAGATACCTTTCCAAATTATGTCAGGTTTCAACTAGTCGAAAATCTGTCTTGGTATGTTTTGACAACATGTTTATTTGCCAGTTTTATATATGTGTATATATATATATATATATATATATATATATATATATATATATATATATATATATATATATATATATAATATATACATATATATAAAAGAACACCTACCTCTTAAGTCACTACGTACTAGCGTTGTGTCAGTCTCCCCTCGTGAATAGCTACAGTATGATTTAACTACGGCTAAACGAAACTCATGATCTATCAAAAAATGCAAGTTTTATTCCCAAATTTAACATGACAAAAAAGGAAATGAATTAAAGAAGTTAAGGGCACGACTGTCCTTACTTCTAGCAAATAAGTAAATGGAAAATTGAATTTCTCATCATATGAAATATCCCGATAAATGTCACAGTCTGTCATGACCAAAGTCATCGCTATCCGTCAAAAAATTACCTTATCACGTGACCAGAATGAAGTACATCAGAGAGAAAAAAAAGAGGTCGCGTCTTTTAGAAAATCATAAAAACAACTCCATACATGTGGAAAAAAAATAAAAAGGGTATAGTATATAGTATGAAACCAAACGTAAACCAAAAAGAGGAGAACTCGTCTCCCAATCACTTCACAGAATCACGGGCTTCAAACAGTGCATATGGAAAATGTTCAAGGGAAATGATAAAAAACGGCCCAACACTAAACCACTGAGATGTCCCGCCTTTAACAGCAAACTCTGCTCCTTCCCACGGGCAGCTGTTACACAAAATCTCAGCTCTGCCAGAATCCTCTACCTATTTGCGGGGTACCTCATTATATTGTCCCCTCATGACCCCTTTCGATACACACACATGCGCACGAACCCAGTTGTTCTAGAAGCTTCTTTCTGTCACTTCCTTGTGACGTATAAATCACATGACACCGTCCCAAGTCAGCTTGCGCGGCCCCGGTACGACCCACCCAGATTGTCCGGTCTAGATTTTCTCGTTCTTAGCGGATACTCCTGTCTACCAATATTTTTGGGATGTGCTGACAAGCGCTTTCCTGCACCCGGAGTTTTCATAAACTCACCAACAATGTCAGAGCATTCCATCTGCTCTGATTGACGTAGTTTTAACGCTCCCTATAATATGTGCTAATTGTCCTGAAGGGGCTGAATATGTACACACACACACACACACACACACACACACACACACACACATATATATATATATATATATATATATATATATATATATATATATATATATATATAGCTTAGTGTAAAGAGTCAGGAGTCAATCCATATTAATCATCCATAAAGAAAGAGGACACACACAGATGTACTACAAACTGTCTTTACTCCAGCGTTTCGTAATTGTTCACGTAATTACATCATCAGGGCTATTAAAATGAAACCTAAAATTCCTTGTAGAACTGTAAAAACTAAAACCATAAAGATTAAGAATTGAAAAAACTAAAACTTATTATTAACAAATTTTGTCTTTCCTTTAATTTTTTTTTATTTTAGCTTTTACAATTTGACAAAGAATTATATGTTTCATTTTAACAGCCCTGATGAGGTAATTATGTAAACAATTAGGAAACGTTGGAATATAGACAGCTTGTACATCTGTGTGTCCTCTTCCCTTTATCAATATATATGTATATATATATATATATATATATATATATATATATATATATATATATATATATACATATATAGATATATATATATATGTGTGTGTGTGTGTGTGTGTGTGTGTTATAGAAAATTGTTATCTCTCTCTCTCACTCTCTCAAAAACTTTAGTTGGATGATGATGATGATGAATAAAAAGCCTAAATAATGAGATGAAGCGAAGTACCGTAGGCGTCGTGATGGACACTGTAAGGCTTTGCGTCTCCTGGTAAAATGTCACAACTGCCATCCACCTCGCGAGAGCTCCGAACAGCAAACAATGTAGCACTTCTCGCTGCATTTTCAGGGATGATGTCAGAAACTGATAAAGAGGATGGATTTTCTTTTGGCGAGACCGTTTTGAAAACAGTGCAATAAGAAATTGTTCTCTCTCTCTCTCTCTCTCTCTCTCTCTCTCTCTCTCTCTCTCTCTCTCTCTCTCTCTCTCTCTCTTTGATTCGGCAAAATGTTGCTTCAAGCGTAGTGAACCTTTCATGATCATAGAGCAACTTTAATGTTGCTTTCCCTCTCAAGATCTCAACCAGTCATTTTTTTTGGGGGGGGTTGTGTAATGCTAAAAACTTCGCACTATTTCTTAAACGCTGATAATTCCTTTTCCTCTTTCGCTTCTGTTTGTCTTCGTCTGACGATGGCCGAAGAAGATCTTTCAAGTTTCATTAATTAGAGCCTCTTCTGTCCATTCTAATAGTGTCGCCCACCACTATAACCACCTACCTTCTCCAACCATTTTTCCTGTGGGGTCTTGGGCACCCTTCTTCCAAGATTTTTGAGTTACAGTCCCTGTGAAGCAAAGTTCTCATGTATTGTACCAGCTATAGAATCCACACAACATGTTATAAAGAACCCATCTACCTCCTGAAGTTTTACATGCACACTGGATATGGGGAGATGTACTGCAGATAAAAAAAATGGCTAACTCATGAATACTTGCTACTCTCGGGGGCCCTGTGTTTCAGATAGCCAACCGTCTTGCATGCAGTATTTACTCACTACAGCATTCAAGCAAAAGTCCCTCCTCAGTTGCTTAAAGTTGTCAAAAGTTTTGTCTTCTAAATCCCAGGTGAATTTGATTAGTTGTCTGTATCATATAAAGTAAAAGTTGTGAGATTGGAACATACCTGACAAAGGCTACTGGCAACCATCACATGGTATACATCTTTCTCCAAGCATACCATGCACAGTATTAAAAAAAAAAGTGCTGAAATTGACGCTTGGGCATTAACTAACCAAAAGTGTCGTTGGACCAGTTAGGGATGGTGAACCAGTAAACTGCTACACTTAAGAATAGCCTACAACTATAAGTAACTAAGGCTTAGAGACTTGTTAGGACTTATATAAGAACTGCATTCATGCGATAAGCAGCTAATGTTGCGGAAAGGTTCTTTACAGGAATTCATTTATAATTTAGCGGTTAAAGCTTGAATAATTCAGTGACTATTGCCTTGTGTTTTCTGGAAAACAATCCAATATTAGAAGAAGCGAGAGAGAGAGAGACAGACAGACAGGCAGACAGACAGAGGAGAGAAACCCTCGATTAAATAATTATACTCCTACTTTGTGGAAGCCTAAGACTAACTAAGATTCCCTCTTAATACCAAAACCTTCGGGGAAGTAGGTCACCTTCCGCCCCTACAATTATTCCTACATTACTTATGACCTGAGGATACATCTGTCCTCTTGGTCAGACCGTGGAAATGTTCCGATTCGGTTTCTAAAGGACTGTCGCATTTGCTGAGAAAAAGAATAATGATAAGGTGAGGCATTTCTTCAAAATATTTTCTGTACTTAATCATAATTACTTATGTTGTCACATTAAACATGCGTTATTTAATCAACTATTTAAACAGAACAAGGAATTTAGCGTAATATAGGTGTATTATCTCGTCTAGATTTTATTTTGGATACAAAACTAAGATTTCAGGAATTTCCGATCGTGGGAGTTTACTGACATGGAATTATATTGCAACGACTAGAGTTAGACAAAATGATAAAGTTTCAGACATTTATAGACTGACTAACAGTATATACTGCGGTGGAGTCAGCGGTTTCTCGTGGTCAATAACCCTTCGCATACTGAGTGGGTGAGTAGGTCTATAATATGAGCTTCTTGCTTATGTCAGTCCCCAAGTCATTCGATATTAATTTCGTGGTAAGAGAGATTCGAAGGTGTGCTAATTAATCAAACGGAGATAGCTAGGAGCTACAGCACAGATCCGTTTTCAGTCCGGATATGTGAAGCCGATCAGAAGTTATGACTAAGGACTCTTGACAAAAACAAAATTCCAACAGAATAAAACAAGTAGAAAATATGCCAAAGTTTCTTCGGTGCAATCGATTTTTCTGTACAGCGTGTAATGCTGTGCAAGCCGTTGCCCATGAAACTTTCAGCCACTGCCCGGTGGTGGACTGTCCCATAGCGTTGCAAAACGCACGATCATGGGTACCTTTACCTTAAATAAAATAAACACTTCAGAGGCTAGAGGGCTGCAATTTGGTATGGTTGATTACTGAAGGGTGGATGATCAACATACCAATTAGCAGCCCTCTAGCCTCAGCAGTTTTCAGACCCAAGGGCGGACAGAAAAAGTGTGAACGGACAATGAAAGCCATCTCAATAGTTTTCTTTTACAGAAAACTAAAATAATATAGCGAGTCCTTGTGAGCAAGGTTAGTAGCAGTTGTAACGCATGTACGGTTAATTTCAGATAATGATTCTTTTCCAATGCTTAGCAATGAAATGGACCTCATTTTTCAATATCAGCTTTGATAATAATGCCAGTCCTGGCCTCATGCACATAATGAAGTTAATGGGCAAATTTTCGACGGAAATTTTAATCAGATGATAACGATGAAATAAAAAGGAAGTATCTATGTATTGATAGGTGACAGAGGAAGAGGTAATTGCGATATTAGACCTAATTGTCATGCACATTCAACTTTAACAGACAATGAATAATATTTATGAAAAATTGTACTGGAGAGAGAGAGAGAGAGAAGAAGAAGAAGAAGAAGAGGAAGAAGAAGAAGAAGAAGAGAAGAAGAGGAAGAAGAAGAAGAAGAATTTTAACAAAGAAACATTACAGTTACACAAGCAGCATACACACATGAAGTAAAATTCACAAACAGTTAGGAAGATTTCCCCTTTTGAAAGGCGGAAAAACCACGCGCTTTAAATATCAATATTGGTCTTAAAATAAGGTGAATTTCAGAGCCAAAACGCCTCTTCTCCTTGAGTTCAGAGCGACATTGATTAATATTCAGTGTGGCTGCAATGCCAAGTGTTCCATGTATATGTAAATGGGCACTCCCACAGTGACAGAGGAGAGGAGGGGAGAGGAGAGGAGCAGTGGAGAGGGAGGAGGAGGAGGGAGAGGAGGAGGAGGAAGAGGAAGAGGGGGAGGGAGGGACAAGAGGTTATATCTGAACTTTCGAGTCTTAACCATAATAATCAAGAGGGAGATTGCCATGGACAGTTGCGGTTGTTTGAGAACTGAAATACAACGTGACAATGTGTAATGAAAATCTGAGCAGTCGTAGGATTTGCAAGCGACTTATACTGTTAGCGAAAATAACACCAAATCGAAAATATTTAGCTCACGTAACTCCGTCAAAACAAAGAAATACAAAATAAGTATCCCCAGCTAGAATCCGGCATAACGCGGAATAACAATACTATCCAATGCAATAACAGTATCGGTATATAGTAAAAATTTGCAATAAATGATGACTTGCCGTTTCTCCCAGTAGTATCGAAGAAAGGAAGTCCACGATCGGATATTGATCCATCTGAAATTTTGGTAGGTCCTTCCCAAAGAGAAACAGCTACTCTTTCAGAGGAATTAATTGAAGTCCTTATTACCACTATGGAAGGTTTCCTTGGTCCGGATCCGGATCTTCCTCCATTAAGAAATCTTATAAACTCTTCCTTGGCCCGTTTCTGCCCAAAGTCTGCTTTGAATTCCTCTGTAATTCAAGACTCCTTGTGCACAGTTAATGTCACGCTGTGGGTGGTCAGGTTCTGAAGGAACAGTGGCAATAGCTGTGATTAAAACGTCATATTAAAAACTATGATTATAAAAGTTTATTTTAAAGTGATGAAACAGCATATCACAGAAGTAGCAGCAGCGATATTCGGGGAATTTCTTTTAAACGGCTCCTCTCTTAGAGCCAAACTAAAATGTTTACGCTTAGTTGACTCCTTTCTATTATACTCTTGGAAATTATGTCTGTTCGATAACTGGCGATTTGAACCTCGCCTTGCCTTGCTCACCAACCACGGTGTGCTACTTTCGTGATTGTCTCCATCTTCCGAAAGTTTTGGCCTCCATGCACCCTTCTGTGGTATTACTGACTGGCTCCTAGGTCTTAATGAATAAAGTCAGCCTCTAAACCGTGCTTTTGATATGCATGTAAATATAATCATACGAATAAGCAGATCTGATAGTTTTAGCGGGGATTCAAATAATTATCAAGAGGATCCGTATTACAGTGTTGTTTCATTTGAGTCCTGTAAAGTGTATTCGATCCCAACTGACTTATATGCAAATGTTTATAATCTGTGAAATGAAAAATATAAAAAGAAAAATTATAGTAAAATCAGACTAAAATGTAAAGAAGCTGATTCTGAAGCTTATTGAAAATATTCAATACTAATTCGATACCATAGATGTTTGAAAGGCATCGAGATCAATTCTTTTGAATGTTTTTGACACAAGTTTGAAAACAAAAATAATATTCATATTACCACCATTACAAAATTTGATACTACATATGATGTTAGAATCATTTGTATTAAAATAGTTATTCCAGTCAAAGGTCAAGACCTGGATTTCAGAGATGCTTTCTGGATAATGTGGCGCTTTTAATTGTCAGGCTTCCTTTCTCTGAGCAGAATTATTTACCCTGCATAAATTTATTCAAATAATAACTTATGTAACTTGACGTTATTGCTCAAACTATAATGGAAATAATCTGGCATCATATACATTATTCATCGGGCAAGAGACATGCAACCGGACACTTTTCAAAATCTATTTCCAGTTCATGTTCCAGCTGTATGCCCAGTGATATGGAATCACGTTTATTATCTTTGCCCCATGTGTCTTCTGCTCTTTTATTCCATGCAGAGCAA
Source organism: Macrobrachium nipponense (assembly GCF_015104395.2). Classification (NCBI taxonomy): domain Eukaryota; kingdom Metazoa; phylum Arthropoda; class Malacostraca; order Decapoda; family Palaemonidae; genus Macrobrachium; species Macrobrachium nipponense. Next base: position 45,454,622 of record NC_061090.1, read on the forward strand.
ACACAGAAATCCTCATGTGTCATATTTCATTGTAAATTGCCTTCATTTGGACGTATCCTTCATAGTTATCAGCCACACATTTGAATTTCTGGCCTATCATATAAGTCACCATTATATCTTGTCTTAATCTGCCAGTGTTATGCTAACTTGGTCATAAAGAGAATTACTAACGTCATCTTGAGCTGAGTTTGTAACACTCGTCGAATTTATTTTACACAAAGTAACAACACTTTTTAACAGCATGTGTACCCAAATCCTTATGAAGAATATTTTCTTTCCAAATGATATGAATACCACGTGGAATTTTGTGACAAGATCTTGAGATGTACGAATGAGAGCAAGTCTATATAAGGGCTTCAGATGTACGTGAATATCTCACAGAACCAACCGCATACAAAAGAGCTTTGTTGAAAATGCTTCTAAAAATGGCTTGGTGAGAACATGCTTCCTTCATAATCCAATTTTTTTTTCATGCCAGACATCTTGTAAAATGTACGATCTATCTTTAAAAGCAAGTCAGTGATGGTCTGAATACCCGTATGTCTGAAGACATCGCAAAAAATATGACAATAATCATAATATATTATTGAATGCTTCACGAAAATTAAGAGGAATAGTCAACCGATCATTTTACTCTTCATTCGGGTATTTAGTACTTTCCTTTCATGGTTCTGTATTCTTTTCTCATGCATCTGTTTTGAAAGGATTTCAGTTTAAAGGATCTCTGTATAAGCCATTTTTGTGAGCTGCTAATAAATATCCCTTCTTTCTTCTTCAAGTAAATCATTCGCAAGAGACAACTATGAGTATTTTCAATGATTAGACTTATCATCCGTCTCGCGTCAGAAGGCGGGAAAGATTCTGCATAAAACAAAGAGTAAATTTTCGTTTTGTAAAATCCACTTTTGTCCTACTCTCATCCGTGAGTTATGACCGCACAAAACCAATAGAAATTTGTCTCTGTAAATCTTTATGGGGAATAGAATAAAACCTCCTATAAGGATCTGTCTCTATGAATCTTTATTTAATGTGACTGGTCTCCAGTCCTGGTCGCTTTTACTGTCGTCCTCTGCCACGACTCCAAAGTAAGAAATGTTTTCTTAACGTTATAAACTGCACTGGGTGGATCTCGTTAAACTGGCTGCAGATTTTATGAAGGGGAAATGACCTCGCTTTGCAATGCGAACTCGCTCAGAACTATTTCGTGTCAGCATGTTATTAGTTTCCTCCTGCTTGCCTGGTGAATCATCTGCTTTGGGTAATTATGCTGACAGCGGCTAAACGAAATTTCTGATATTATTAATTTTCTCAATTTTGCTTCTTAATCTATAGAATCTGATTTTAATTTTCTATAAATGCGTTTCTCATAGATCTTGTAGAAATGATTTTTATCCGTCATTATGTAATTGGCCTGTTTCTTCCAAAATAAGGCCAAACCTTAATTAATGAAAAAATCAATGAAAGAACAACCAACCAAAAGTTCTAATACACTTAAAATAATCATTGTGTTCTTTCCGAATTACTTCTGAAGTGGTATACCGTTGTTTAATTCATTTCACCGCTATATTGCCATTTGTTTCCTTTTTGCGGCGTATTTTATATTTGGTCAGTCTATCATTTGGAAGGTTGACGAGCGAATGCGTGACCTCACGTTCAGTGATAATAGGTGTTTTTATATCTTATGACATATCGATGCATCTTGAAAATGCACGAGAAAAGGACTTTTGCAACGAGCAGACGGAGGCGATGGGCAGCAGATTGAAATATGAATGATTACAGTGAATTTGCTCATGAGGCAGCGAACATCGGGTAGATGTCGGGGAAGGATAATGTATTCATTCGAGCTGTCTGGCTGATGACCTTTATTAGCAGTTCATGCAAACAGACATTTGCATGAACATACTCGAACCTACGTGTGATATTAGATACTATGAATATAATTTAGCCTTTCCCCAAAATATACTTCGACGTCTCTCTTTAAGACAGTCATTAACTGACACGTGTATAAAATTTGTAACCTTATTAAACCTTCGATTTTGACTAATTTACCATTTGAATTTTCCTTCTATTCATTAGCCTCGTGTTTTTATTTATTGTCGTCAAGGGCCTTAATTACTACTGCATCTCTCAGCATCTTCGAACATCCGATTCGTCGGAGATAACAGATCTTGTCGGGAGAGTTGTTTGTTTAGAAACGCTTCATTAGCATTCCGTAAAGAATGAGGCTTTTCTGGTGTTCATTCAACTGAATTCTCCATTTAATTCTGTATTTTCATATTCAGAGCAGTAACTCGCGGGCGATTTCATCCTGCAAATATTCATGTCAACGACGTTGCTTATAGACAATTTCTATTAAATTTCTGAAGGTTTCACTAAGCACCTTCAAGTTCTTTGAATATCATCTTAAAACTGAATGACCAAACAACTTTGTATGTCTTTATGCTCTAATTCCACAAAGCAGAAAAATACCAGTCACTAAATCTCAACAAGCTTGTTACGCCTTTAGCCGGAACGTTGGCACACTCCTAAAATTCTACTTTCATGATATGATGATTCTGAAAAAAATTATGTATATATATATATATATATATATATATATGTGTGTGTGTGTGTATATATATATATATATATATATATATATATATATATATATATATACATATATATATATATAATATATATATTATATTATATATATATGTATATATGATGTCTCTACACAAAAGTCTTAATTATTATTCTTGCTAGTTGCTTCCAGACTTAGATACCCTTTTATTTAATTTCATATGGAAACAGCTGATACGCAGTTCCTCGTGTGAGAACGCTTCAGCTTTATTATATCTGTAATTACTTCCCCTTTTGATTCATAAAATGAGTCTATAGGATAGCTTGAAATTTTTTCATCCGCCAAATGAGTTGCTTTTTAGATGTTTTTTTTATTTCGTTACTAAGACAATGCGAAAATAATGAAATGATGATCGTGATTTTGGGAAGATTTCACCTTATTCAGGAGAATTATGAATTAAATTGTAGTGTGGATTCAATTCTTTACATCATAGCTATCATTACATTCAGAATTGAATCAACACTACAATTTGATTCATAATTTTCCTGAATAATCGTTTCATTATTTTTGTACTATCTTACTAACACACAAAAATAACCTCAGCTAAAATGCAACTCATTTGGCGGATGAAAAAAATTCCAAGCTATCCTATAAAGAAATGACTCATTTTATAAATCAAAAGGGGAAGTAATCACAGATATGATACAGCTGAAGCGTTTTCACAAGAGGAACTGCGTATCAGCTGTTTCCATATGAAATTAAATAAAAGGGTACCTAAGTCTGAAAACAACCAGCAGGAATAATAATCAAGACTTTTGTGAAAAGATATCATATATATAATTCATTTCAGAATCATCGTATCTTGAAAGTGGAATTTTAGGAGTGTGCCAGCGTTCCGGCTAAATGCGAAACAAGCTTGTTGAGATTTAGTGACTGGTACTTTTCAGCTTTGTGAAAATTAGAGCATTAAGGCATACAAATTTGCTTGGTCATTCAGTTTTAAGATGAAATTTAAAGAACCTTCAGAAATTAAATAGAAATTGTCTATCAGCAACGTCGTTGACATCGACCGCGAGTTATTGCTCTGAAGCAGGCCACTCACTAAATGAAATCATGCAAATTATTAAGAAAATAATTCTCAAAAGAATTTGAAAAAATTCAAAGTTAAGTGGAAAATTCAAATGAATGCACAACAGAAAAGCCTCATTCCTTACGGAATGCTAATGAAGCGTTTTTAAACAAACTGCTCTCTCGGCAAGATCTCTGTTATCTCCGACGAGTCGGATGTTCGAAGATGCTGAGAGATGCAGTGGTAATTAAGGCCCTTGATGACAATAAATAAAAACACGAGGCTAATGAATAGAGGGAAAATTCAAATGGTAAATTAGACAAAATCGAAGGTTTAATAAGGAAACAAATTTTTTACATGTGTCAACTAATGATTCTTAAAGAGAGACGGAATGATTCTCTATTAAACATTCATAAAATCTAGTCCACCTCGAAGTATATTTTGGGGAAAGGCTGAATTATATTCATAGTCGTTACATGAACGTGGATCAGAGTTTTATTATGGTTTTAGTTTTCTATAAAAGAAAACTATTGAGATGTCTTTTTGTCTGTCCTTCCTCCCTCAGATCTTTAACACTACTAAGGCTATAAGGCTGCAAATTGGTATGTTCATCACCAACTCACCAATCATCAAGCATGCCACATTGCGTCCCTCTAGCCTCAGCAGTTTTTGTTTTATCTAAGGTTAAAGTTAGCCATGATCGTGCTTCTGGCATCGCTATAGGCACCAACATCACAGGCCACCAACGGGTTGTTTGAAATTTTCATGGGACGCGGCTGAGAGTTTCATGAGCCGTGACTGAGAGTTCCATACCTCCATCATACCCTGTACAGAAAACTTGATTTCGCAGAAGAAATTTCGGCGTATTTTTTACTTGTTCTATTTTTGTTATGGATATGAACATTAAGAATATGGCAACTGCTTGTCTTTTTTTGTGAAGGGCAATGCGGATCAAATCATATTATTTATGGAAAAAATGTAAGTGAAAAAGAATCTTTGGGTTATTATGTTTATTACCTTGCTGGATGTTTGCAATATATGATTGTCTTTACAAGTACATATTACGCCTATTACCGATAGTTCAGGGAAGGATGTAATTTGACGGGTAAAGAGGAGTATTTCCATTCTGAGGAATTTATTTACTCTTACCGCCGCGCCCCCAATCAGATGACTCAATAAACCAGCAGAAAATTTTCCGGGTTGGCGTCTCATTGACTATTTCATTCTGAATCCTGCTTAACGTAAGTCCTTATCATTCTTTTTGGGCCTGACAACTCAATCTGAAAATGTTGATAGCAATTCTATGTTATATCTCTCTTATTGTTAAATACAAGCTTGATGTCACGTGATACGCTGTGCTGAAACCTGGTGCTCCCCGTTATATTTCCACTAGCCTCCCGATCACCTACCTACCCTGCTCACACCCAGGTCGGACAAACAGGTTTGCAGGAGGAGGGTGGATGTGTCACGTCTCCCCAACCTTCCCGATCACCTACCTACTCCGACCCCACCGGAGCGAACAAACATTTTTGCCGGAGGAGGGTGGATGTGTCACGTTTCCCTTACCCTCCTGATCCACTGCCTACGCCATCCACACCCGGGGTGGACAAACAAGAAAGAATTGCTCTCATTTTATTATTATTAATATAGATTAATGGGTATTTACAGTTAAGCTACTTAAGATAAATGTTTAAGTTATCAGTCCTGGTACAAAAGTACCATCAGAAAATATACATCCCTCCTGGAGGACGTTCTCTTGCAATAGTGTAAACATCCAAGCTTGATTCGAAACCCTTAATTTCTGAAGTTTTCTCTAAAATATTTTACTTTCATTAATAAATCCCACTTCGGCATGCATTGTATTAAAAATAGCATTTTTATTTTCTTGGCTACTATAAAAGATATACTTATGAAAGGTGACACTGAAATGATGAAAGGATATATTACTAAAACTCTCACGGGTTGCATGTGTGAAATTCACCGATTTTGCCTAAATAATGAAACAGCCATTTCAGAAACTAACCCAATGACGTCATGTATATTGTAATATTAAAACACCTTATAAAGTGACTTTCCCTCTAAATTCTTTACAATTCCACATGAAACAAGTATCAGTAAGTCTTTCTTGGTGGAAACGAAGGTTTATAAATACAGCCTATTTAATTCTATGGTTATAAAGCTATAAATTTATTTTCCGCATATTCACGGACAAAAAGCGAGCAGATAGCTCACTAAATTCCTTCGGCGATTTACAAACTATCTTGCTATGGAATGACAGAAAATGTCTATAACGAACCTCTTAATTCATATCCTGGCAGCTTGTGTTTTTGTAAAGGCCTTCCACAATAGGAAGAATTGTTTGCAAATAATGTTTCCTAGTGTGAACAGGCCTTAAGGTTCTTTGCTATGAGAGAATCTTTTTCAAAAGCAATTCTCCCTCTGGCACTCGGCAAAATACGCTCTTCAATAAAAACAATTTCCGAACATCGGGTAAAGATTCCCAGGTCACCTCCAAATGCCCATCCTTTCATCAGTGTAATGAATAAATTTCGCCTCTCCTTCTTGAAGTCGGTAATTGGTCCATAGTGGTACTTCGCCATTTACAACTGCATCATCTCTCTCTCTCTCTCTCTCCGTCCCCCGCCAGCCGACGATAAGATTCAGGATAAAACTAAGAGAGAAGAATTTTCGGTCTGTAAAATCCACTTCCCTCCTCCTCTCATCCGTGAGTTATGACCCCACAAAACCAATAGAATTTGTCTCTATAAATCTTGGTTCAGGTCTTTATGGAGGATAGAATAAAACCTCCTATAAGGATCTGTCTCTATGAATCTTTATTTAATGTGACTGGTTTGGAGGCACGGCCGCTTTCAGTGTCGCCTCGGCCGCGCTTCTAAACTAAGAATTATTGTTGTCCATCTTTTTAACTGCGCTGGATGAATCCCGCTCCTCCCTCCACTGATTGGTTTCTTCTATGAACAGGCCATGACTGGGCGCCATCGTGCAAGAGTCGCATGATTCTTCTCTCTGTATCCATGTACCAGCCTCAAATTTCTCGTGAATAGATAAAGTTGATAGAAAATACGCAATATTCTTTTCCAAACATTGACAAATTTTATGAATTAAACTATAGGCTCTAATAAATTACATCTACGGTCATTCTCGCTTCTTTAATACCTTCGGTAAATAAATTCCTGAGGCCTTAATGTTATAGTTTTCCAATAAAAAATATTCTTTAAAAACAACTGGCATCCTTCACATCTCTGTGGTATAGTTAATGAGTTTTTAAACTACATTTATCAACCTTACCTAATGTGTCCCCAAGTTGCGAAGTAATTACTGTATATTTCGGTACCATACATAAAAATTGCATATCTCAGGCGTGGACTCAAAAAAGATTGTGGTTGAAAAAGTGAGGCAATGTCAGAATTTTATTAGAAAAATCATGTAGGCTTTTGGTGAGGAAAGGCTGATGCTGCACAAATATTTCGAGAACAGTTGCGCAGAGAGTTTAATATCAGACGCTCATAATGAAGATAAAGATATGAATAAATAAATTAGTAAATATGTAAATAAATCAAGAAAACCATGTATATTCAAGAGCCCTTTTAAAGCTTGCAGCTGTTGACGAAGATGGAGACGTTGCTCTTGAGGAGTCGATGCGACGTCTTATTGATCCGTGAAATACGACTGGTTTTATATCCGTCGCAGTGCCGACAGGATGGACGGATATTAAAACCGCCGTACACGACAGAAAAACGTCAGCCCCCGTCCAGTGGAGCTCCGGTTGTTGGCCTCACAAATCTCCATATATTGGGATGACAGCACTCGTTTGTCTAGGGGCCCGACGAGTAACCTCCAAGATGCTGCCATCAAGCAGGACTACCGAGGAATGCAAGCCTTCGCCTGTCTTGGGAGATACTGTCGCCTCTCCATCCCCTACGCATTGTTTATATAAAAGAAAAAGTTAGTCACGTGTAAAAGTAACAAAACTGCATATACGTATACTTGTACGTATCTGATATCCCTATATATAAGCAATTATACACATTTATGTATATAAGGTCGCCAGAACGATCTCCGCTACATGTCTGGCTTTAAAACACAGAGCAACGTCTAGAACATTTGCCTAAATGACGGCCATGATCAGTCATGACTGTCATGTTATTTTTTCTGCTGGGATGCACCGTAGATACATGCACTTTTATGTGTTTTTTTGAAACGCTTTAATAAAGTAAAAGTGAAAAACGAGATATATGACTGCGCACTCTACCATACTGACAAAATATTTCTGCGGCAATCTTGCATTGGGACACACAGGCTTAGCGTATATTCTTAATCATTTTCATATAGATGTTGTCAGAAAGCATTCGGATATATATATTGCTGGGGTTCTTTTATTGGAAAGTCGGAATGTTTTTATTTGGACTGTACGTATCCCAGCATTTCCATGGATGAATTCTCAAATAACATCCCATAAATCTATGTTGTGATACTCTCATGCATTGATATCCAATACTAGTTGTACCCTTCGTAGATAGTTCTTGCCAAGAACATAATATTTTTAGCGGAATAAAAATTAGAATGATAAAATATAGATCAGTAGTTGTGAAAAAATTTAGATTTAGACATAAATAGAAAAAGGTAATGCCAGTCCAATACGTTCCAGCTCGCTCTGGAATTACTGAGGGAAGTGTCTCAAGTTATACGCACACACACGTGTGTGTATATGTATATATACATATGCATACATATATGTATTCTAACTTCGTATACTGTACACGATCTACCAGTTAGCGAGCCCTAGGAGGTTCTGACGCAGCTGCTTACTCAATAAGTTTTTCAAACAAAGAACTTTCATATTTATGATGCGAGATTGCAAACGGTAGTGAAACCTTGTCCACATAGCAAAGTTATCAAAGTAAAACACTGGAGTCTGTTAGTTGCACGACTGCGTTAATGTTGCATTGTGCGTCAGACAAAACTATCTGTTTTTCCATCATCTTTTTCACTTCAAGGCGATCTCGGATACTTTACACGCTGGGCTGTGTATGTCCCGTACCTATGGATAAAGATGCTTATGTTCAAATGAAATATAAATCCCTACTCATTTATAACATAAGCTTTTGATCTCGGCAAATCTCCTATACGACGCTATTGCAGCGTCTGATAAAAACCATGTTATTCTGGGATAGGCCTAAAGGTAGGAGACGAAATGGTAGAGTGAAGAAAAGGAGGGGAACGGAGGAAGAAGAAATCCTTTCGGAGATTTGAGAATGGATTTCAAAAGATTGGAATATCGGACGATAGGTAACCGGGGAAGGCTGAGCAGGAGGCTGGGAAGGGAGGGGGGAGAGTGAGGGGAGAGAGGGAGACAGGAACTGGTGCCTAAGAAAAGGGATGAGGATTGTGGTGAGATGAAAGTGGATCTAAAGATGAAGGAAAGAAACTGATGCCCTTCATTTGTATAGGCCTACAAGATTTTCCCTTACCCTCAATGGAATTCCATCTCGCAAGTAAGAAAGAGGAAAATACTGTAACATGAAACCTCTCTGGGAGCGTCCTTTCATGCTAGGCACATTGTTATTACTCTCCTTTACACACACAATGGTATTTGTAGTCTTACTCCGATGCACACACACTGTTACGCGTTGGAATATCATTCATTCTTTGGTTAATCTTACAAACCTTCTTTCCTTCTCTTCTCGTTGACATAAAATGCATAATTTAGTGTTTATACTGCTCAATTTTACGATGGCCAATTTTGTAAGTGTTGTGGAAACTATTTTAAAAGAAGGCAGCTCTAAACAATTATTTCCTTCGGTACCTGTGACGCAGTGCTTAGAAATTCTTGTTAGTGTGTCAACGCGAAGAATATTTCAAGACAGATTACAACTGAAGTTCAGTGTCAAGTGCCAAGTACAAATTGGCAACTTTGTAATCATTAAGAGTGGATACTTGTTGCTTGTAAAAGGTCGTCAATTTTCCCAATAAATCGGAGTTATCCCACACATCAATAGTCATTTTTTCAGTACGGAAACATTCCGCTTACACGTCCGCTCTTAAACCTCACTAAGCGTCTTCGCTCAATATGTTCTGAAATTTTGTCGTTTTCTTTCACTGGATATTACTAATTTCATCTGTCAATCAAATATTCCCCAGATTTCAAGAATAACAAGATCTGTACCAAGACCATTCGTCTCTGTGATATTCCCAACAATCATGCTAAATTTACATATCAAACTATTTGCTTTTGAGTTCCACATGACAGAAGTATGAAAATTATCAAGAACAGTCTCGCTAAGAGAGTTATAATAAAAGCAATAACTGAACTGAACTTATGAAAAGGTGGTTTTACTATTCCTATTTTTACATTTTGTTAATCGAGGTTTATATCAACTCTTAAACGCACAAAGATGGATTAGAAAAAATCCATCTTGAACAAATCGGATGCGCAGTGATAACTAAAACCACTCCTGTGTAAAAACTCAACAACTAGACTTTATATAAACAAGCGTCTATAGAGAGAGAGAGAGAGAGAGAGAGAGAGAGAGAGAGAGAGAGAGAGAGAGAGAGAGAGAGAGAGAGAGAGAGAGAGAGAGAGAGTTGGTTAAGATTCTCATCTGTCTTCAAATGCAGGCTATCCGTTGCTATAAAAGTTGTCTTATACACTCTGAGCAATTCTAAAATATGACGTCGTTTATTTTCCTTCAGGAGATATTTTGGCTCGTTATTGTAAGTGCAAAGATGAGAGTTGCCATTTCAACTCTTTCATAGGCAATTTCTCCCTTTCCGTATTTAGAGAACGCGACCAGAAGTATTTATTAGTGTGCATGTATATTCTAACTTACTCTGAAAAAATTTTTTCTGGTCTTTGTATTTACATAGCCACAATAGCTAATTGGTGAAAACTACCTACACGAACAACAAAGCACGCAAAACGCGAGTAGTCATGTGGTATATATATACTACACACACACGTATATATATATATATATATATATATATATATATATATATATATATATATATATTTATGTATGTATGTAGTATGTATGTACATGTGTGAGTTAGCGTTTGTGTGTGTGTGTATGTCATGGCATTAGACAAGTTTATGAGTCTAGACTTAACTTCGAGTATGTCACACGCATCGCAAGGCCAACACATGCGCGAACAGACACAGGCAGCCATCCACATATTTATAAAGCATAACGGTAGACGGCTGAAATTGAATGACCAAATTAGCTTATTGGCTCGTGTGCAGCGAATACTGATGTCATTATACATCCATTAACAAGGGTTTGTGCTGATGTCACATCCAGTTACGGCATCAAAGCCATTCCCATAAATGTGCTAATAAAGATTGAAATATCAGAGCAATTCTCTTGTGCAGTCAGGACCAAATATTGTCTACACAGCATATCGCTTTCCAAGGGGTCGCTTGCACGCTCATGCATGCATATATCCACTCGGGGAATGCCACAGCTATTTAGTAAAATGGATGCAGTTTTTTTTTTCGTTTTTAATTATTCAAAAACAATTCCGTATAATGACTGCATATATATATTGTCCGGTCCCCTTATTCGCTGTTTGTCATTTGTCTGTTTCTTTCTCTATACACCAAACACACATGCGCAGGCGTTCACAAGCAGACACACACACACACACACACACACACCTATTATATATATATATATATATATATATAGATATATATATATATATATATATGTATATATACATACATATAAATTAATTGTATGTATATTAACCTCTTTTGAGTGTGTCCCCCTTCTATTGTACACAACCGCTCTTTAGCCACCTCTCATCCTAAAAAAATTAGTGATTTTTGTCAACTTATCTTTTGCTAATTCAATGGCAGAAGCCAGCTTCATCCAACCCTGCAATTCATATTAGCAAAAACAGGATGTCCATAATTTCAGTATGAAAACTGGCCGTCACCCTAACCTCCCCAACTATTACCTCATAAGTTCTTACGAGTATTTCCTATATAGCTAATGTTTAATGAGCCTTGGAATGTCCTCTCTGTAAAATCCTTTGAGTTTCAGTCTTTTCTTTGTTCACCAATGCCAATTTAGTTATGCAGTATCAGCTCACGATTTTGTGTCCTGCCTCAATTTCATAAAGGGTTCTCTCAGGAACTCTGGGGTATCTGACATTATGGGTATTGAGTATTAAAACTGCCCAAGCCCTTCACACATCGCAAAGGGTCTCCTCTGTTATGCAGTTGCACCTGAGATGATAATATTCGCTTACTGCTTCTAATTCCCTCTTTCACTGATCCTATGATGCCACCATGGGATCTTGCAAATTTCTCATTTATTGCTTCAACCTTTTGGCTTCAGTCATGGCGCTTAAGTACAAACACACACACGCACACATGCATATATATATATATATATATATATATATATATAATATATATATATATATATATATATATGCATGTATGTGTGTATGTGCGAGCGCGCACTTTCACACAAATGAGTATATGTGTAGGCTTGCACTTTCATGATTCTATCATCATAATTTTTTTGTATGCAAAGTCTAGCGATGTATTTGATTACCTTCTACTGTATACGGTTTAATTATATCTGAATTAAGACTTGCAAATAGCTTAGCTAATGCTGCAATTTTTGGTTGTTTTTAGAATACAAAAATAAATGTGCAAAAAAGCATTCCTAAATGAGCATATATACAAACTGAGACACATACTGAATTCATTAAAGTTATTTTGTACGAAATGCAAACATTTCCATACACAGAATGTGAACTTGTATGTGTAGTATATGCATATATATTGAAATCCGTATTTGCCTGTGGAAACTCCTCTGCTGGTAATTAGATTTAGCCTATGTCAACGCAAATTCGAAAGTCCTTCAAATTACGGGTCTGGAAAAGGCTGAGAGAAACCACATATTCTGCTCTAGATAGATAGATAGATAGAGATACAGCTCGACGCAAATGCATGCACGCACAGACATACCCAGACAGAGTAAAATGCCATAAGGCTATCTCCCCTAACAAAGTGACATCAAAGGAACGCAAGGCAAGTGCGTCTTTATATCACCATTCAATAGAGGGGAATGCCGCGTGCATCTCCTCAGGGGTCTCTTGGTAATCATAGCAGGGTTGTGAAGATGATTACGTTGTGTAACCTAATATTCTCGTATCATTGTAACTTGATGCACAATTTTAGGCGAAGGTATTTCGTATCTCTCTGCGCCAAACAAAATGTTGAATTTGGTTTACCTTAGCGAGATGGGTTGCGTATATCGTCTGTGGCATTTTACAATTTCTTTACCGCTCTTCATTTACAAGTGATTGTACATGAAATAGAATTATTAGCGCTCATCTGGTTCAAGAAAAAGACTAACGGCATGCTCTCTCTGTCACCAAGTGTGATTTTATATATATATATATATATATATATATATATATATATATATATATATATATATTCTTCATCACTGGTGGGTTAATCTTCTGTGAAATAGGCATGGGGATACGGAAGGACATGGCACATTGCATTGTTTTCTTTATTGCTAGCGACGTTTCGAGACAAATTCCCATTTTGAGGCTAAAGGCAAGACATAAATATTACATTAATACAAAACCTGTAAAAAAGCAAATTAACGTAAAATTATTATCAATTAAGCTATTTCTAAGTAAAATTAAGAATTAAAAAATCTCAAAGAGTGAGCATTGCATTAATAAAAAAACACGTTTAAGAAAGGGAAATATAAATTAGTTATAAAAAATTAAAACATTTCCAATATAATTACGAATAAAAAACATTAAAAAATGAAGAAAGCACCTTGCTCAAACGAAGTCCCGCCGATCCGTGTCAGGACGGTGGAAAAAAGTCAAGAAGAGGCAACGAACAAAGTGAACGTGACTTTATGCTATATACAAAGGTACTGAGGTGGTATAGACGTTAAATGAAGGTACCACTTACTTAATTGCCAAACTTTCAAGAACGAGGAGGTGGTGTTCATATGGTGATGTCATAATAACCTAAAAATTATTATAATGCATGTCTGCCTTACAGATTCTGGCGTGATAACTGATATTTAATTGTTCAGGGCTGGATAATTTGCTGCCCGTTCGAATTCAGATATATTCATTAGAATAGTTTAAATGGAATATTACACTAGTGTAGAATTTAAAGGCAAGGCATAACCCTGAACTGTTCGGTCTATAAATACATCTTCAGAGAACGGAAGAAATTTACGGTATAAATTCCTGTGTGGAACACAGGAAGACGAAACCAGCGAACGGTAATCCTGCCTCGAAGAAAATCAAATAAGCCTTTTCTTGGGATGTTTGGTATGTCATCTGTTAGCATATGACAGTCCTTTTCCGTGCTCGCCGAAAGACCAACCCTTTACAAACCCTCTACAAACATTTCTAATTGCCTATACGTTTGGTGTTTGTAAATCTGCTCTTCAGATGCTTTTGTTTTTTGTCTTAATATTTTTACCTGATGGCTATATATATATATATATATATATAATATATATAATATATATATATATATATATAGATATAATATATATAGTATATATATATATATATATAACTATATATATATATATGTATATATATATATATTAGTATATATATATATATATATAATTATATAGTATATATATATATATATTATATATATAGTATATATATATATATATATATATGATATATATATAATATATAAGGCCTAGGGTTATAATTAATGATATATTACCAATATGTTCGTTGTGACCTTTTTGGAATGTGGAGAACAGAGTTGAAGCAACGACTCGAGAAAAGCTGATAAACGATTTCTGTGGCGGCGTGATATGAAACTGCATAGTTAGACGAGTCAATGTTCGTCAGTTCATGAGTTCTTTTCAAAGTGCCTTAGGGAAACTAGTTGTAGCCAGTAATATGAGGCTTTAACGAAGTGTGCGTTCGTATGTGCGTGTGCGCCTCTTCCTTTTATAATGTATCATAACCCAAGTCTATGGAGGACTTGGATAGAGATGTCTTTGGGAGAAAGGCAAGATGCCGGGGGAGCTCTGTGAAAGTTGATTTATATTTAGTGAGTGAAATATTCCGGCTGCATGGACGATTCTGGCGAGGACCTATGGGTTCTGGCAAGGGGGGGGACCGGGGACCTAGAGGGTCCCAGATGGGAGAATAGACAATTGGTGTGACTAATTACTTTTTAGACATTTTAATATTGAGGGTAACTGAGTTAAGTTAGTCTGTGAGACTTGATTGATTCACTATCTTTCTGTTGTTAAATAAATAGTTATTTTTATATAACTTCGTCTCTCATTTTGATTACCTGACAGAATGGAGAGAAAGAGGTGAAGAGAGAGAGAGAGAGAGAGGTATCGCTTAGAGAGAGAGAGAGAGAAAGAAAAGTTGCGAGCCGTTGATCGCTTGGAGAGAGAGAGATAGAGAGAGATTATGTGTCGGTTTGCCTGACGCTCAAGTTACACGTTTACCAAATAAATAACGAGATTAATATCCCATTAACAGGTGTGGTGGCCTAGCGGTGGTTTTTGAGTCTTACAGATGTGGTGGTAGCGGGTAAAAAGCGGCGTAAAAGTTTTTTTTTATGCCTAGGTACGCTAATGAAGAGATAGGTGACCAGTTAAATATAGAGGGGATTGTGGAAAATTATTAAATTGTTAGATTTTGGTTGCTAAGTGAAAGGATTTGAGAAAATGTCCATCCATGGGATATGTGCTGAGGAAAGAAATTGTATTAGAGTCATCAAATTTGCCCGTACCAAGACCCTCCAAGGCGTGAGTGACTCAGTCTGGCTTGTGTGTGAAAGATATCGAGTGCTTTCTCGCTGGGCGGTTTACCGAGTGTGTTGTGCCGACGAGATTCACATGTTCATAATTGCACAGAATCCGGGGTTTCCTCTCATTGTGAAGAGGTAAGTGTTACGATGTGTTTTTTTTAATCCTGGGTATTTTTTTGAGATTATTCGGTGTAATGAGACTGGTTTAAGAGGTCAAATTTTTTTTCTTTCCCCATAGTAGCAGAAAGTGAAGTGTTTTCTTTATTAGCGTGTGTTTAGAATAGACGCATTCGTCTTTGATTAACATAAGGGTGTATAAAGATGTTTTTCATGCATGCAAACTGTGCTTGGATAGCATATTTTGCTTGGAGACAAAGCGCCCACCATTTCTTGCGGGCTCAGCACATTTCTGCTAACGAATGCAAAAGGGCATTGCAGGGGAAGGCAACTGATGGCATGCCTTGGGGGTATTGCAAGGGTACTGCTACTACTACTGGTATATACCTTGGGGGATCCTCAGACACTGTTCAAGGGGGGGTGTTCTATCGCTTGACTGGGGGATGTTCCAATGCTCAGTGGGGGGAGAAACTTTTTTTTTTCTCAGTGGGGGTGAACTACTATTTTTTTTTTCTCCTTGTCGGGGTGTTGAGAGACGAATTTGCCCTTGACAATGATTTTTCAATGCCAGGACATCAGCTGATTGATTAAGTGAAATGCCCGTAGATTCATTTTTTAGAAAAGAGATTTTCTTTCTCGTGAATGAAGAGAAGAGTAAATAACATGCATGGGATGTGGTGTATGTTTTCCTTATGCCTTGAAAGACACAAATATAATGGGGACACACAAAGATTATTATTTTTTTTTATTGTGTTGGAAGGATTACTTTAAAATGCCGATGATTGGTGTTGCATCTGGTGTTGATTGATATCATGGGGTTCGGCAATACTGGTGTATGCTATTTGAATTGCACCCTTACTTGAGATCTTTGCAAGAGAATTATTACTATGGAGAATTATTATTATTATTAATAATTGTTATTGCATGAGATATTTTACGGGAGGGTTGCTTAAGTAGAACTATCATTACTTGAGACTTGTTTTACGAGAGATTTTAGATATTTCATGGGAGATTATTTTATAATTATTACAGATAATTATTTATGGAGAATTATTACAATGAGTTATGGGAAAAATCTTGTGTTGATTATTTGTTGAGTTTTTGTAATTTTGGAGAATATTTCAGTAATTCATGAGTGACGAGTTTTGCTGAATCTTGGTGAATTGTGTTGAAGCTTGCTGAACTTTTAGTGAATTTTGTGCTGAATTTTGTGCTGAATCATTGGAGAATGGACAAGCATTAACATTGGTGATATCTTTTTTTATACTAATACTGATTTTTTTTATTTACTAATACGTGGGTTCTGTAATGCTATTAAGGGTGGTGAAATCTTTTTTGAATTTGGGAGGAACTAACAACACATTATTGTTTTTTTTTCCTTTTTTTATGGGTTCAGCAGATAATTGCTTGACATACGTGAGTCACAGGGGATAGTTAACAATGCCGTTGATTTTTCTTTTCTTCTTTTTTGGAAGTTAGCCATCGCTGACACAAGTTTCTTTATCAAGGGTGAATTTGAATTTGTTTTTCTCTCAAGTTTGTGTGAATATTATTTTTTTTAATATCTCAGTTCGTGACTTTGAGTCATTATTCGGGAACGTGTGTGTGTTTTCAGCTATTTGATGCTGCAGAGAAATATATGGGAGAATTTTTTGCATGGTTTTGGATGCATACGTAATGGTACTACATTTTTTCTGGATATTTGTGTTCCAGAAATTGTGAGTATTCTTGCACAATACATTTGTTGTATTTGTGACAACTTTGCCAGAGATAGGAAACTTGGTTAAGTTTTCTAGTGGCCTATGTCGTAGTGCATATGGAGAAGTCTTTGCTAAGACACTTTGAATTTGGAGTTTTACTATAATGAGTTGTGGCACATTGGTGATTTTTTCTAGAATTTCCTAGACAATTTTTATTTGCCGAGTTTTTGCCCTTTTTCAGCAATTATGCTAGGGAGAGAGTTTTATAGTTTTTCACTATAACATTGAGTTATTCCCTGGAGAATTGGATATATATTATTTGGAGATATAAT
This sequence comes from Macrobrachium nipponense, assembly GCF_015104395.2. Lineage (NCBI taxonomy): Eukaryota > Metazoa > Arthropoda > Malacostraca > Decapoda > Palaemonidae > Macrobrachium > Macrobrachium nipponense. Next base: position 45,472,227 of record NC_061090.1, read on the forward strand.
TGGAGGTATATTATTTTGGAGTTATAATTTGAGATATAATATATTGGAGATATATTTTTGGCCATTTTGATATTTGCCCATAGTGGTGAGAGCTATGTTTAGTTCAATTATTTTGCAGCCATCTTTGTTGCAAATGGAGACACATTTTTTGGAGATATATGGGGCAATATTTGTGAGTGTGTGAGCTAAATGCTTCGAGTGCACATTTTTTTGGAGATAGGATTTCATTTTTTTTATATTCCTTTTTGGAGATATATTTTTTGGAGCCTTGTTTTATTCCACATGGAGTGATTGGGGAAATAGAGGTAAATATTTTTTATTTGCCGAAATAGAGGTGACTATTCTTTATTCCTGGAGTGGTGATTTTTTTTTATTAACATGTGGCTATGGGGGTTGGTTATTAACCAAACCCCATATATATATATAGATATATATATATATATATATATATATATATATATATATATATATATTATATATATATTACCCCCTATATATATATATATATATATATGTTCCCATCTCTGAAAACCATTTACCAGCTAAGGGTATTTATTAGTTGATATGTGTTTAAGCCTAAGCGTAAGATAATTAAATGGAATGATAACTTAAAGTTCAGATCACACAGATAACCCCCCGGTATTTTAATAGTCTTAATCAGTAATTAGTCACACCAATTAGCTCTCCTCCATACGGGACTCTCTGGCCCCCCCCTCGCTAGAAACGCCCATTACAGCCTGGAGAACCACACACAAACAATTAAAAACTTTCGCAGAGCTATCCCAGCATTCTGCCTTTCTCCCACAGACCTCTCTGTAAGTCTCCCCATAGATGCCATTATGAATGGAAGAGGCGCACACGTACATATGAACTCATACCCTTCGTCAACGACCCCATGTAACTGGTTGCAGCCAGTTTTTCAAAGGCACTTGAACAAGACCCCATGAACTGTCGAACATTGACCTGCTTAAACAAACATCTTCATATCACTCCATCCCAGAAATGATTTATCAGCTTTCTCAGGTCAATGCTTCGGACTGTCTCTATGGGTAGTCTGCGCATTCCAAAAAGGTCACAGCACATCACATTGGCATATTAAACATATCATTAATTATAGCCCCTTTCATCTGACAGAGCTCGGCCACCTAATATTGCTAGACCCTGCCTAGCAACTGGTTACAAAAGAGTTTATATATATAAAAAAAAATTGGCCGGCTCAAAAAAAAATAGTAATAGCTGCACGTCTCTGGCATTATAAAGCAAAGTCTATCAAGCTTCATCTAAAATAACACTAGGGCATATAAATCTTTTCATCTGGCAGAGCTCGGCCACCTAATATTGCTAGACCCTGCCTAGCAACTGGTTACAAAAGAGTTTATATATATAAAAAAAAATTGGCCGGCTCAAAAAAAAATAGTAATAGCTGCACGTCTCTGGCATTATAAAGCAAAGTCTATCACGCTTCATCTAAAATAACACTAGGGCATATAAATCTTTTCTGCATTTCGGATTCTTGAATATCCCCCTTTGCCTGCAACTTCCAGCACAGACTGTAGCAAGCTGTAGGAAGGCGAATGGCCTCCCTCCCTGTAGAAGACTTCTAACGGCCTCTGTAGATAAAAAAGTGCTGTAGAACTCTGTAGACTCACAGAAACTCTCGTAATCACCCTGGATAAACGACAGCAACATCTCTGCACGGCTGGTGGACGTCTTGCTAGTGTCGTGGAACGACGATTATGGTGTGTAAGTATGTCAGTCAAGTCATCAGTCAATCAGACAAGAAATTAACCCCAGACATACTACTTCTATCGAATAATGACGTAAAAAATTCAGAAATACTAACTGAACGTCTCCCAATCAACTCCATTTAATATGACCACTAAATCATAAGTCATTATGAAAACTCGGCAAAGAAAAAAAAATACCAAGTTCTCTAACTTAATTCTCCAAACTCATATATCAGCACACACGATCCAGAACTCACAGTAACTCCACGGACTTCTGCACTCACATTTCAAACTTGAATGTTCCCACAAGCAATAAAAAAAAGAAAAAAAAGGTAATGAGCCCAAGAAAAAAATCACATAACAAGCCCAGACCCAAAAATCAAAAATGTTCTCTCAAGCTCTGATATTACAGCAACTCACAAAATCGGTAAAAATCTCCAACGTTTAATAGCAAAAACCCTTCACTGCTCACATAATTAATTACAATGAGAGTTAATGTCAAACGCCCATTTATGTAAATCACAACCCTGATAAATTACATCTCCCGTCCAAAAAGAAATGCTATTTAAAGCTAAATCCCCAATTACATCTCTCATAGGAAAAGGAAGAAAAAGGAAAATAAAAAAAAGATAATCACAAGTAAACTTCCCAATCACAAAACACATAATATATGCATAATATACATAACCCAGCGTTTTTCCCCATAAATTCCACATGTATAGTTATGGAATTTTGCCATTGCAACCATTCATCGACTGGACATGGCCAGAAAGCAAACTCTTTACACGTGCACTTTCATGAAATGCTATGGTCAACATTTCCAGACATTGCAAAACTCTGAGCAATCACCACTAGAGGAAGAGAATCAGCACACCGGACTCATCACGGCAGTTTCAGCAAAAAAATCCTCCTGCGGACACGTGTGCTCAAGCAGCAGCACAAAAAAATGTCTAGTCAGACTCGCAACTTCAGAAACCCATGATTCTCAAGAAAAAGGTTCTAACTGAAATCACGTAAGTACATTCCACTAAATATACTCCAGGATATGACTAAACTGCTCAAAGATTGTCTCGAAGATGTAACTCTCACAAGTTACTGCCCAATTATAAAAAAAAAAATTATCACCTATTCGGGATAAAAACTACGATAAACTCGTAATGAAGCAACTATATGCCTCCAAAAATAACACACTTGTGAACATAAAAAATGCACATCTCCATAGGACCACAGTGCAGTAATGCCACTCGCCTCCAAATAGTCACGAAACGAAACAGAAAGAACCACAGAACTCTTCTCTTGGCTCGAAAAACTCCCAGAAAAAAGTCATAACTACAAAAAAGGTCACCCGACAAAGATTAATTTTACCTCCATATATATAAATATATAAATCACCATATTAACAATAAAACCACTCCGGTGATAAAAATATTTCCTCCATTTAATTAGTAACCACCCCACACCATATTCCCTCTTATTTCTCAAATAACCACGTGTTAATAAAAAAACAAACACTCCAGGAATAAAAAATGTTCACCTTTGTTTCGGCAAATAAAAAATACTTACCTCTATTTCACCAATAACTCCATGTGGAATAAAACAAGGCTCCAAAAAATCCAAGCAGGATAATCAAAATGAAATCCCATCTCCAAAAAATGCACTCAAAGCATCCAGCTGACACACTCACAAATATTGCCCCATGTCTCCTCAAGAGTGTCTGCATTTGCAACAAAGATGGCTGCAAAATAATTGAACTAAACATAGCTCACACCACCATAGGCAAATATCAAATGGCCAAAAATATATCTCCAATATATTATATCTCAAATTATAACTCCAAAATAATATACCTCCAATTATATCTCCAAATAATATACCTCCAATTCTCCAGAGAATAACTCAATGTTATAGTCAAAAACTATAAACTCTCTCCTTAGCATAACTGCTGAAAAAGGGCAAAAACTCGGCAAATGAAATTGTCCAGGAAATTCTAGAAAAAATCACCAATGTGCCACAACTCATTATAACAGAACTCCAAATTCAAAGTGTCTAAGCAAAGACTTCTCCATATGCACTACGACATAAGCCACTAGAAACTCAGCCAAGTTTCCTATCTCTGGCAAGGTTGTCACAAATACAACAAAGGTATTGTGCAAGAAAACTCACATTTTCTGGAACATAAATACCCAGGAAAAAAAATGTAGTGCCATTACGTATGCATTAAAAAAAAATGCAAAAATTCTCCCATATATCTCTTTGCAGCATCAGACAGCTGAAAACACAAACACGTTCCCGAATAATGACTCAAAGTCACGAACTGAAAGAGGAAAAAAAAAAACTTGTGTCAGCGATGGCTATCTTCTAAAAAGGGAAAAGAAAAATCAACGGCACTTTTAACTATCCCCATGACTCACGTAGATGTCAAGCAATTATTTGCTGAACTCATAAAAAGAAAAAAAAATGTGTGTTAGTTCCTCCCATATCCAAAAAAACAACACCACCCTTGACAGCATTACAGCACCCATGTATTAGTATATAAAAAAAATCAGTATCAGAAGTATCATTATCAGCAGTATCACCAAAATTGCTATCATCAAAATCCCCAGTATTAGTATAAAAAACATTACTAATGTTAATGCTTGCACATTCACCAAAAATTCAGCACAAGATTCACCAGAAGTTCAGCAAAATTCAGCACAATTCACCAAAACTCAGGCAGATTCATCAACATTCAGCAAAATTCATCACTCATGAACTACTGACATATTCTCTAAAGTCATAAAAACTCAACAAATAATTAACCACAAAACTTCTCCCAAAATTCTCCATTATATAATTATCTGTAATAATTATAAAACAATCTCCCATGAAATATCTCAAATCTCTCGTAAAATATGTCTCAAGTAATGATAATTCTACTTAAGTCACCCTCCCGTAATAAAAATATTCATTGTAAAATATCTCCCATAAAAAATATCTCCCGTGTCATCAGTAAGAGCATTAATATTGCCATTTCCACGGTATTCGTCACCATTGCCACACCCCATGATACCAACCAACACCAATCAACACCAATCCCCAGTATACACCAATACAACGCGAGGCACCCACCCACCACCAGGCACATACAACCCCATTACCACTCCCGGGTATCATCATCAATCATCATCAGTCATCACTACTCATCACCACTTTAAAGTAATCTCTCCAACACAATAAAAAAAATAATAATCTCTGTGTCCCCATTATATTTGTGCCTTCCAAAGCATAAGGAAAACTTACACACATCCAATGCATTTCATTTCCTTTTCTCCTCATTCAAGAGAAAGAAAATCTCTTTCTATAAAAAGACCCTATGGGCATCTCACATCATCAACTAATGATCATCAGCTGATGTCCTCGGCATTGGAAATTCATTATCAAGGGCAAACTCATCCCCGATACCCCGACACAAGGAAAAAAAAAAGAAGGAGTTCACCCCCCACTGAGTAAAAAAAAAAGAGTTCACCCTCCTCTGAGCGTTGGAACATCCTCCCTGTCAAGCAATACCCCCAAGGCAGACCAGTAGTACCCTCCCGGTAAGCAATGCCCCCGAGGCAAGCCAGTACTTGCCTTCCCCTTGCTGTGCTCCTCGATCGGTCAGCAAGAATTGCGCTGACTGCGTATGCATGAACGGCCGCTCTATCTCCAGGAGGCAAAAACACAGTGTTGCATGTATGAAAACTATTCATACACCAAAGAAAGACGAATGTGTCTCTTCTAAACATGCGCCAATAAAGAAAACATGTCACTTTCTGCTACTATGAGGAGAAAAATGTGGTATCTTAAACCAATCCCATTACACAAAATTATTCCAAAAACAACCCCCTGGACTAAAAAAAAGGCTCTTTAAACACTTACCCCTTCATAATGAGAAAAAAAAAACGGAATTTGCGCAAGACATGCTAACACACACACGCGGATTGTCTCGGGAATGCACTCAAACGTCTCAGTTCTAACTGACTGTTCCCAGCTCTCTAAAGTCTCGAGGTATCTCGCCCTGGGCAAAATTGATGACTCTAGTTCAATTTATCTCACATCACTGCCACAGTTAACGGATGGATATTTTCTCATTATCTCTCACTTAGTAACTGAAAT
>NC_061090.1:45483087-45500587 GCF_015104395.2 Macrobrachium nipponense
TGAGTGACAGCGCACGAGCAGATATTCATCGGCGGAAAACTGGCGCAAGTCATGGAAAAAACATGTACAAGAAAGAATAAAGAATAGAGGTGCGAGAGAAAAGGGGAAAAAAGAAAGAAAAAAGAGGGCCATCCTAATCAGAAAGAATAGGAGGCGCGGAGTAAGAGCGTTACGTCTCCATCTGGCATTGTCTAGTGGAGTCGGACACCGGAGATCCTCTTGCCAGATTCATGGAGAGAGCAAAGTCACACCTATATATTTTTCCTCGGCCTCCGTGAAACATTTTGTCCAAGTTCCCCCTTGACATCGCCGTGACCATCCATTTTCTTTTTGCCTTTTGTTTCTCGGCACTTTTTCAGAATCCCTGTTTCTCCTCTATTGTCAGGGTGGGTCGCTCTTAATTTCCCTTTGCTATTGAGAGTAATAGTTTTATGTCGCGGCCTCTCTAATTGGCTGAACTAGTGATGGAACGTTACACAGCTGCGTCCTCAATCATTTTTCCATCATTTCTAGAGTTTGCCCCAATGCTCACAAAGCCCCTGTTCTGGGAACGCCCTCGATAATTTAGAGATTTTCAGATGTATGCAGACAATGGACTTGACACGCACCCAATTTCCTGGTCATGCTTTACACTACCGTAATTCGTTCCGTCAGAGGGGAGGGGAAACATAAAGCCGTTTTAACAAGGAATTTGGTGAAATTGCGCTTTCCCTCGTTTGTCTCTCTGCCTAGACTTCCAACAACGATCGATTAAAAAAAAAAAAAAAAAAAAAAAAGTAACCCGTAGTGAGATTTTTTGATATGTAATAGATGAAAAGGGAAAAGAACTTCACATCAAAAGACTTTGACATTATGTACTTCCAGCGAAAAAAACGCCTATTGACTTATCTAACTTATTTTAATACCTTTAATTGTCAACGGCCATACCACGTTGAAAGCACCGCTTCTCGTCCGAATACTTTTACGAGATAATAGGTTACAGTGCCTGGATTTGTCCCGATATTTCATGATCCACCAATCTATAAGAGATATATTACCATCAGCTGTACTTTGTTCCTCGTTATCAACTTTCATTCTGTCTATAATCTGATGAGTAAAATTTCAATATTTCTTGATTTTAATTACTTACACTTGGTATCTTCAAGAACTATCAGTTTTGTGAGCCCATAGATTCTTTGGTTTCTTGATAAAGCTTAAAGCTGAGCAATGCGGCAAGTAGTAGAACATTAGCATTGTGGTTATGTAGAAGCGATGGTTGTAGTACATCAAGATTGGGAACAACCAGATGTGGAAGAATATTTTCACCTCCTTAAATACTAGTGGCCTGACAGAACCATCTTTAAACTGAAACCATTAGTGGCGCTTGTAAACGGAAAATTATCGTTATGGAAATTTAGACCCATGGTCCCATGGTGCATCATTTCTTGGCTTCAGGTCCTTAAATTACTGTCGGTTCCGTTGCCATTCTTCTATTCCATCCTGCCATCTTATCGAATAACAATGTGATATGGTAAGAGAACCTTATGGCATCTCCTTGGGTTTACGATTACAAGCATTAGTTCTAAGTCAAAATCCCGCTTCAGTTTAATTGAACTTGACTTAAACATACTGAAAATCAGACATCATGGAGTGCGACGAGTCACTAGGATACGGGAAGTTCCTCGTTGGACGAGTGGTTTTCTCGCTCGGCAACCAATCCGGTGATCCGAAGTTCGATTCTCGGCTCGGCCAATGTGGATACAGAGGAATGTACCTCTGGTGATAGAAATTCATAATGTCGAGATAATGTGGTTCGGATCCCACAATAAGCTGTAGATCCCGTTGCTAGGTGACCAATTGGTTCCTAGCCACGTAAAAATCTCTAATCCTTCGGGCCAGCCCTAAGAGAGCTGTTAATCAGCTCAGTGGTCTGGTAAAACTAAGATATACTTAACTGTGGTTCGGGTTATATTTTCTCCGCCTCGAAGTCGAATGATAGCCTACTTGAAGGGCCTTAGACTCAAAAACTGTGGATATTGCTCCGTCAAGAATCATTTCAGACTTGTTGAAGCCACCACAACGGAAAATTCCTGCAGTGGTTGATTAAATGATAACAGCAATCCAAAGTGCCACCTTGTCGGCCGCGAGTTCGATTCTCGGGCATTCCACTGAGGGGTGAGAGATGTGTATTTCTGGTGATAGAAGTTCACGTTCACTTTCGACGTTGTTTGGACGTCACGTAAAGCCGTTGGTCCCGTTGCTGAATAACCACTGGTTCCATGCAACGTAAAAACACCATACAAACAAATTAACAAATCAATCCAAAGTCACGATTGCTGCTTTGCACCCACCTGCTTTACAGGACAGCAGTCACTCTGACCTCTTATACTTTTGTTATACATGGCAGAATAAATCTATCGTTCCAGATTTAAATGGGGCGTCTTTTATGATTTAAACGCTTTATTTTAGGCAACATATTTCAACAGTTTATTGTTTTCAAAGTCTTTTATTTCATAAGGTAAGCAACCAATGAAACAATTTTACATAAAATAATTAAAGAAATTTTAACTCAGCACATTACGTAGGCATACATTTTCTACATGCTAAACTAGCCTAATAACTTTCAATACGTGCTAGCACAAGTTTAGCTCTTTTAGGCTTTAAAGTTGTCGTTTCTCATAAGAAATTTTACGGAGGCCGTCTTCTGCTAAGTTTCTAAAAGTGCACCAGAAAAGATATGTATTTTATAGAATTATTTTATTGAAATAAGAAGACTTTTAAATCACCACAGTTTTAAGAATTGAAACAAAACTGCATCCACATCTTACCATGATACGTAAACTCCAACATGGAATTCTCCTGTTGTTTGTATCATCTCTACTTTTATCTCAGCTATCAGCTCGAAGAGAGATCTTTCCAACACTGATAAGGGTGTTAATTTAGATCAAATAAAATCTTCCCTTATGTCTTTTCCCCAACACGTGATCTCGGGAAGTATTCGTGTATTTCAACAACTAAGAGAATAAAGTTAATGGTTCACGCATAAGTCTCAAATTGACTGGGCACGAAAAGAGAGAGAGAGAAAAAAAAAATTTGGAAGTCTGTTTGTATCTGAATCGATTTCTGAGCTAACCAGTCAAGAAGGAAGGCTCCTGTATTTGGAGGGTTACGCCTTTCCTAATACGCCTTACATCAAAGGTATTTTACGCACTACTCATAAGGGGCTATAATGATTAATGTCAGTGTATTAGGTCTATCACAAATATCATCCGCACTCAGCTACCTATGCTAACATAGTTATTATTCTACGTCTAAGTTAAGTCTGTTAACACTTTCCTAATCTCCGGTATTTATCACCAGCCTATATATAATATATATTGCCCAACAATGAGTCCAAAATGAGTCAGTAAATCAGCGATAAGTCACATATTTCAATATTATTAGTATAGGAGTTTGTCTATCTTGAGCGAAGTAAAATAACTACTAGAAAAATCTGTAACTTTTCATTAATTTTTGCTCAAGTATGCATTATATCCTAGTTGAAGCCATGTTAAAGATCGGTTGTTTGCATAAGAAGAAAAAAAAATTCTGAATGGTGCCTCCTGTCACCTATGTTTAAAACATCGAAACTTCGGTGATATCGTTAATACAGTTGGAGTAACGGCATTGAATGTTAGTAAAGATTTTTTATGTAGTGTGCGTTTCTCTTTTTGTATCTATCTAAAGGAAACAAAGATTGGACCTGTGTCCCCCAATCACTTACATTACCAATAGGAAATCTGTGTTGATTGACGCGAAGTCTTATATGAATTCTTTCGTGCACTTTCATTACTACTGTTAGATATGATAACCTGTAGCCAGTTTTATTCTCATGATTGCTTCCAACGCTACTTGATTCAAAGAGCCTCTGGGAGTTCTCCCATCTCAATTCTTATTCTACCTGACCTGAGTCTTCGAATTCTTTCGTGCACTTTCATTACTACTGTTAGATATGATAACCTGTAGCCAGTTTTATTCTCATGATTGCTTCCAACGCTACTTGATTCAAAGAGACTCTGGGAGTTCTCCCATCTCAATTCTTATTCTACCTGACCTGAGTCTTCGAACTCCTCCGGGTGGCCACAGGAGCCCAACTGACGGGATTATTTCAGCTCCTTAATTAAATTTAATTTCTCAAGTGTTATCGCATCTAACTCAATTCTGACATCTAACTCAAAATATATTCTCTATAAAGGTCTGTAGGGTCGACCCCATACGGACCCACACACCGTCCATCGCACCTGGCCGGTTGATCTCCTCACAATGAACATCCCTGACAAACGCGCGAAGCCCACGCATAGAAGAAACACAGCAGATGTCACGCATCCTTCTTACATACATTTTCATTCATATTAATGTTATGTTAAATGTGTCATTCTTAGCAGAAGTAATGCAATATCAGCATTTCAGCTATATGTATCATAATTTCATACGTGTCTTGTATATTGATTTATGTACAACTTTCCATCCTCCAACAAGCACAGTTGATTGTACTCTGGCCTCTGTTTTGCTCGCTCGTGGCAGGCACTACATTTCCGCCCGCAAGAGAATCTATTGACCTGCCTGTTTGTTGTTTGAATTAATCAGTAAGTTTTTGGACGCATCATTTTTCTACGCCTTCGCTATACAAGACCCATCAACATTAACTTTGCATCAGCTTCATTGTTGGTTAATTTCAACATTAGTGCTAGTGCTGTACATTTAATTAACAGTAAAGCCTTAGTAATGTAAGGCATTCCATAATATTGGTCTGTGGAAGCTGTCAAATGCCATCTTGTAATCAGCAATCGCTCTCAGGAAGGGATTATCGAATTCCACGTATTGCTGCACCATATGTATTAACACAAAATATCAGACCTGTGCAACTCTTGCATTTGCTAAAACCACCTTGTTCATCTCCCAGATTTTATCAGTTACTTTCTCCAGCCTATTAGGAATAAACATGCTTAGTATTTTCAATGTAACTGATGTACGCCTAGTGATTTATTCAGAGCCTGGTGTTTTCATCTCTTCAGTTTTGAATTTATTCGTAGGCCCAATTAAGTATTTTCAGTTTCTGGTATATAAATTAGGAATAAACATGCTGAGTATTTCATTGTAACTGATGTACGCCTAGTGATTTATTCGGAGCCTGGTGTTTTCATCTCTTCAGTTTTGAATTTATTCCTAGGCCCAGTTAAGTATTTTCAGTTTCTGGTATATAAATAAAATTGTCGTGTCATATCTCTCATTCACGGCGTTACAAAAATGCCCTTCTTCTGGTGTTAATATTGAACCATTTTTTCTTTTGATCTGTATTTTCCTCTTTCTTTAAGCCCATGGACATTTCACTGATAGTTTTATGGACTATCTTAACATCAATGTCACTCTTTAATAAAAGGCCTTGTTAACATCATCAGCCTTCTTCTCCAAATACTCTTACTTATTCTTCAAATAATCTAGTTTATGTCTTCTATATCTTCGTATAACTTCATTTGAGTACTTAGTGCTTCCTTTTTTGCTGTCTTTATACATCACTGAAATTGATCTACGTATACCTCTGTTCTTCTCTATTCTCTATTGTAACCTAGGTGTCATCCAATATCCAGCGTTTCTGTCTATTTACTCCATGTTCCAGTACTTCTTTCCCAGCAGATTGATAGACATTCTTGATGCTAAACCAGTTCACACTGATTGTTTATTCTTTCTCAGATACCGTTAATAGTACTGCAATTCTGCTTCGACGTTCCATTTGGTTCTAGTATCATCTTCTTCATTGGGAACTTTTAATTCCCGTTTTAGCATGAACATGACAAGTTTTAATGCTTGCCAACATGTGCCTTATTGTTGTAGCCTTAACCATATTCCGTGCTGTTTTTCTCTCCTGGTTAATGGCTGTATGATCTATCTGGTTTTTAAGACTGTCATCTGGAGATATCTCAATGTATTTATGTCCTTTTTGTTGGAAAGGAGAAACTCCAATTATCAAATTATTAGCAGCATCAACACTAATAAATTGCACCCTACTTTCCTCTGAAGTCCATCCCAGGCCTTCTCTGCCCAATACAACCTCTATACCTTTATTATTCTTAGGAATGGTTGCCTTCAAATCACCAGCTGCAATAATCTCTTTCGGATAATCCATCTATAATATACTGCGGTGCCGTTTATAGTTCATTTATTGTTTCTTCAGTGGGTCCATTTAATTCACAACTTATACACACATAATTTTCTTATATTAATATTCAGGGAGTCCATAGAGTTATAGTACCATTTAAAATACTTGTAGCTTTGTAACTATACATGATAAAATTGGCCTGTAAAATGGTTAAGAAAGTTTGATGCGTCTAGTTTTATTTTTATTCTGAAGCTCTATTTACATTTGGTTTTATCCAATATTTTTCATAATCTCTGAAGCTTTAAAAGGATTTCTTTTTCAGAACTGCTGTTGACCCATGGCTTCACAAAAGAAAGTAAACCGCATTCTTTGGTCGGTTGAGCTAAAATGCACTGCCGCTGTCCAAAGAAGGTTTACAACCCAGAACAATAAAGAAACACCACACAGGAATTGTATAACCAGGTGGATGAAGAAATTTAGGGAAACAGGTTCTGTATTGATAAACCACGGTCTGGTAGACCATGTGTTAATGAGGGAACTGCAGCATCTGTAGAATAATCCTTTGAAAGATGTCAGAGTAAAAGTTCAAGACGAGCATCTCTGGGTTAGGTTAGGTTAGGTTGGGGGCTAAGTTAGGTTAGGTTAAACCACGGTCTGGTAGACCATGTGTTAATGAAGGAACTATACCATCTGTAGAATAATCCTTTGAAAGATGTCAGAGTAAAAGTCTAAGACTAGCATCCTTGGAGATGAGGCTTTCAAAATCTTCTGTACATAAGTCTCTGAAAGCCCCCAGACTTTAGAACTGAGATCATTACAAGGAATAATACCAAACAGAAGCTCTCAAATATGGATAAACACGCCATCGACCTCCAAGTTGTGGGAAAAGGGGAATAAAATTGTTATTCAGGAGGCTTCATATTCCTTGGCCTTAATGCCTCTGAACCTTTCCACGTGCGACCTTGCAATAACTCAAGACATAAATTGAAAAAGAGAGTGATCCTAGGTCATAAAACCTAGTGCATTTTAAATAAAAGTAATTGGAATCTGTTCTGTCCATTCCAAGCCATAATCTAAGAGTTGATTTTATTCAAAATCTTCACATTTTGTTTAGCTATTTATCTGTTTAATTGTTCATGAGGGGTGAAGACCATGAGGACGTAAGTCCTTCCACATGTTCAAACGCATTTTTATAGTATTAATGATTTAAGAGTATATAATTAAGGAAATTAGTGATAACAAATTCAACGAGAGAGAGAGAGAGAGAGAGAGAGAGAGAGAGAGAGAGAGAGAGAGATTATGAAGTAAATCCCAAGGATCCAGGATTCCCCTCGAGGTTGTCTTCTTCATTTAGTTTCCCTTCAGCCAATCACATGCAGCGAGAGAAACCGCGTTATCCCACTTCATCTTTTATTCATTTTATTCATCATCCTTCATAGCACTCCCAATCATAATGTGATATAAATATAACGCATCCAATATTTCTCGGCTTAAAGCGTTCTCTCACAGACATAAAGAATTTGAGAAGTTTATTTTGGTGAATATTATTTTTTGCAGCTACACTTCCGAAGAAAGGTTAACTCAAATAGTATCAACATCACTGGTGAAAGGAATCCACGATGATGCAAGTGTCAAATAAATATTGAAAATTGCACAGATCGATCTTTCGACAAATTGCTCAGTTCTCTCTTTCACTCCAACTGGAAAATGAACAGTTACCGACGAAGTAAAGTGCTACGAAAATATTTAGAGTGACACGGAATTATTTACAAAAGAAACCCGGTCCTTATTCAAAGATTACGCACTTCGCCAATTCAAGTAATCACATCTTTTAGCGAAGATAAACCAACCAACCTCCTAGGCCTAGTGCGTCAAGTAGTGGGTCATCAGCCATTCTCCCTGACGATTATCCAAACCGAATCCAGGTAAAAAAAAGTCACAGGAAAAAGGTCAAAGAAAAAGGTCACAATAATCTCTCCTAGACAGTATCCCCAAACGGTTTTAATCCGGTATGGATCCACCTTCGCGGGGTATTTAGCATGAGCCTGTTGGGGATTTCCGTCTAAACATAAACAAAAGACTGTAAATATCATAAAGATAATGACCCCCGAGAAATGTTATAAATTTTTCCCATCTTTATTACCTTCTACCATGAATTATTGTGGATTTTTTCCCTTAACTATTTTTCCGAGCCCAAATTGTGACTTTTTTCCTGTGACTTTATTACCGGCCACCGTCTAGAACAGATTGGGCGCCTGCAGCCTGAGTTAATGAGTGCAACTGTGCTACCTGAAAGAAAGAGGAAAGGCAACAATTAGCACTGTTACAGTCATCAGTCATTTATCCGCCTTCGAAAGTTGACTACCTTCCAAAGAGTGATCATTACTTATACTAAAAGCTCCTTCCAACAATCTCTTCATTTCATCTGATCCGGTGATCAAGTTTCCAACTATGGTCGACAGTGGCACAATTTTCAGCTTGTAAATTGTATGCCCTTCTATCACAGCTTAATCTTTTAAACAATCATCTACCACCCTCTCCATGGTATTTCATACCAAAGTCAGCGATCGGTATTCCACAATCAGCGATGTATTTATTAATGTTATCAAAAGAAAGATCTTTTTAATTGTTATTATAGTTAACAACAATATACATCCTTCCAGTACAGTTCTCATCTAGTGTTTTTTATATCATACAAACTAGCCAAATGGGCAGGCTAGTTAATTAGGTAATGTTTAAATTTCTTTTCAATTCTGCCTTGATCTAGAAAATTAGCTGTTTCTTTTATCTGTGGAGTTCTTTAGGAATAGATCTGGATCTCACATTTTGAACGCTCTTACAACAAAATTACCCAGGATTTGGATTTTGCCAAGAAAATGGTGAATACAGATTCCTGCTTTATTCCGCTACAATGTATGTTAAAACTAAACAGATTTGAGGTCATGATATAGCCTAAATATCTAAAAAGGAGAGATTATTATTCACTTCATGGTCATCAGTGAATTGAATGGAGTATAGAGTACAATTTCCATATCTAGATAAAAGTTAAAAATGATGAAGACTTCATCCACGTATGTAAACTAAATTAGCGGCTTTCAGAATCACAATTATGAAGGGTTTCGCATACTAAAAACTCCATGCGCAAGTTCTCAAATATGGTGACAAATTTTTACCTAAGGCCATCCCTTTTAAAATGGAGTACTGTAGAGGAAACACAAAGAAGTACAAAGTTTTAAAACTGTTCAGTCGGTATATGGAAGCTCACATTGTCAGTATCTGACTGTTCCTTTCATTCACAGAACACGAATTCAAGAGGTACTCGTACATCTAGTTTGGCCACCTTTTGTTGCATATTGATGACATTATTACTGGCGGAACTTTAGTAGAAATTCAAGCGAAAGTGCAATGCATTACTACCGTCATATTATTCTTCTTGCATTTTAATACGTTTTTATCTACGTATATATTATTTTTTTTTTCTTTTTTGACAAGTGGGATCTCTTCTTTCTGTATTTCCCTTTATTCCTTCTTATTTCTTATCAATGAACACTATATTCTTCGGAAGCTTGAATTTTAAGTCAGTGAACTGCTGTGGACTTGTTCCATATGAATAGGTTTCATCAATTAAATAATAACAATAATAATAATAATAATAATAATAATAATAATATAATAATAATAATAATAATAATAACCAACCTGAAGGAGTGATAGAAAACGATCAGGCAAAGATCCTCTGGGATTATGGTATCAGAACGGATAGGGTGATACGTGCAAACAGACCAGACGTGACGTTGATTGACAAAGTCAAGAAGAAAGTATCACTCATTGATGTCACAATACCATGGGACACCAGAGTTGAAGAGAAAGAGAGGGAAAATTGGATAAGTATCAAGATCTGAAAATAGAAATAAGAAGGATATGGGATATGCCAGTGGAAATCGTACCCATAATCATAGGAGCACTAGGCACGATCCCAAGATCCCTGAAAAGGAATCTAGAAAAAACTAGAGGCTGAAGTAGCTCCAGGACTCATGCAGAAGAGTGTGATCCTAGAAACGGCACACATGTAAGAAGAGTGATGGACTCCTAAGGAGGCAGGATGCACCCGGAACCCCACACTATAAATACCACCCAGTCGAATTGGAGGACTGTGATAGAGCAAAAAAAAAAAAAAAAAAAAAAAAAATAATAATAATTATTTTTTTTTTCTTTTTTTTTTTTCTTTTTTTTTTTGCTCTATCACAGTCCTCCAATTCGACTGGGTGGTATTTATAGTGTGGGGTTCCGGGTTGCATCCTGCCTCCTTAGGAGTCCATCACTTTTCTTACTATGTGTGCCGTTTCTAGGATCACACTCTTCTGCATGAGGCCCGGAGCTACTTCAGCCTCTAGTTTTTCTAGATTCCTTTTCAAGGATCTTGGGATCGTTTCCCTCTCTTTCTCTTCAACTCTGGTGTCCCATGGTATTGCGACATCAATGAATGATACTTTCTTCTTGACTTTGTCAATCAACGTCACGTCTGGTCTGTTTGCACGTATCACCCTATCCGTCCTGATACCATAGTCCCAGAGGATCTTTGCCTGATCGTTTTCTATCACTCCCTCAGGTTGGTGCTCGTACCACTTATTACTGCAAGGTAGCTGATGTTTCTTGCACAGGCTCCAGTGGAGGGCTTTTGCCACTGAATCATGCCTCTTTTTGTACTGGTTCTGTGCAAGTGCCGGGCATTCGCTTGCTATGTGGTTTATGGTCTCATTTTTCGTATTGCACTTCCTACATATGGGAGAGATGTTATTTCCATCTATCGTTCTTTGAACATATCTGGTTCTTAGGGCCTGATCTTGTGCCGCTGTTATCATTCCTTCAGTTTCCTTCTTTAGCTCTCCCCTCTGTAGCCATTGCCATGTGTCATCGCTGGCTAGTTCTTTAGTCTGTCTCATGTATTGTCCGTGCATTGGTTTGTTGTGCCAGTCCTCTGTTCTGTCTGTCATTCTCCTGTCTCTGTATATTTCTGGGTCTTCGTCTATTTTTATTAGTCCTTCTTCCCATGCACTCTTTAGCCACTCGTCTTCACTGGTTTTCAGATATTGCCCCAGTGCTCTGTTCTCGGTGTTGACGCAGTCCTCTATACTTAGTAGTCCTCTCCCTCCTTTCTTTCGTGTTATGTATAGTCTGTCCGTATTTGCTCTTGAGTGTAGTGCTTTGTGTATTGTCATATGTTTCCTGGTTTTCTGATCTATGCTGCGGAGTTCTGCCTTCGTCCATTCCACTATTCCTGTGC
Organism: Macrobrachium nipponense; assembly: GCF_015104395.2. Lineage (NCBI taxonomy): Eukaryota > Metazoa > Arthropoda > Malacostraca > Decapoda > Palaemonidae > Macrobrachium > Macrobrachium nipponense. The sequence goes on from NC_061090.1 coordinate 45,494,487, forward strand.
TGTATCTGATTACTGGCACTGCCCATGTGTTTATGGCTTTTATCATATTTCCTCCATTGAGTTTTGACTTGAGTATCGCCTTGAGTCTCTGCATATATTCTTTCCTGATCGTGTCCTTCATCTCTTGGTGTTTTATATCCCCTCCTTCCATTATTCCCAGGTATTTGTGATCCTGTCTCATCTATGTGTTTGATGTTGCTCCCATCTGGTAGCTTTATCCCTTCAGTTCTCGTTACTTTGCCTTTTTGTAAGTTGACTAAGGCGCATTTTTCTATTCCAAACTCCATCCTGATGTCCCCAGATACAATCCTTACAGTCTGGATTAGGGTATCTATTTCCTTGATGCTCTTACCATACAGCTTGATGTCATCCATGAACATCAGATGGTTGATTCTGTTGCCTCTTTTCTTGAGTTGGTACCCGGCATCCATCTTCTGTAGTACTTTTGTCATGGGAATCATGGCTACTACGAAGAGTAGTGGGGACAGTGAGTCGCCCTGGAAGATCCCTCTCCTGATATTAACCTCTGCTAGTCTTATTCCAGAGCTTGTAAGTATTGTATTCCAGTTGCGCATTGTATTTTTGAGGAAGCTGATGGTGTTTTCCTCTGCCCCATATATTTTCAGGCATTCTATTAGCCATGTGTGTGGTATCATGTCGAAGGCTTTCTTATAGTCTATCCATGCCATGCTTAAGTTGGTTTTCCGTTCCCTACTGTTCTTCATTACCATTCTGTCAATCAGGAGCTGGTCCTTTGTGCCCCTACACTTCCTCCTGCAGCCTTTCTGTTGATGGGGGATGGTGTTTGTCTCTCTAGGTAATTGTATAGCCTTTCACTGATGATACCTGTTAGTAACTTCCACATTATTGGTAGGCAGGTGAATAGGCCTGTAGTTACTGGCTATATTTCCCTTACTCTTGTCTTTTTGTACCAAGGATGTTCTTCCTGTGGTCATCCATTTGGGTGCATGGTGATTTGAGATACAATGCTGGAGTTGTTCTGCTATTCGTGGGTGTAGGGCCTTGAAGTTTTGAGCCAGTATCCATGGACTTCATCGGGACCTGGGGCTTTCCAGTTTGGCATTTTCTTTAGTTGGTGTCTGACTGTGTCTGTCGTGATCTCTGTGAATCTTTGTTTTATTCTCCCTGTTTCTCCTTCCTTGACTTCCTGGAGCCATGTTGCATGTTTGTTGTGTGATACCGGATTGCTCCATATGTTTTCCCAGAGTCTCTTACTTGGTTCGGCTTCAGGAATTTCTGGGTGGTTATCTTCCCCTCTTAGTTGCTGTATAGTCTTTTCTGGTTGGTTCCGAATAGTTTGTTCTGTTGGTATCCCTTATTCCTGTTCATGTACCGTTGGATCTTATGTGCTCTGGCCTTAAGCCTCTGTTTTACATCTATTGTGTTGTTTAGTCCCCTCTCTTGTACTTTGTATTTCTCGTTGAGTTCCTCCCTTGTTTTCTTGCTTCTTAGCCTTTTTTCCGCCATCTCTTTCAGTTTACTCAAGTCAGATCTCATCACCATGATTTGCTTTTCCAGGCGCCTTTTCCAGGGAGGTTGCTGTTTTGGTTTCTGTTGGGTTGGTTGTGCTGGTGGTGTTGGTGTTCGAATCCCCATCAGTTCTGCTACTAATCTTGCTCCTGCATATACCAAGTTATTTTGTTTCTGTGATACTGGTGGTGTGTATTATGCCCATTATTTCATTGACCTCACTTGTTTTCTCCCTAATTTCTTGGTGTTGTAGGCTTTCATGGAGGGGATCTTTGTTCTCTCTGTATCCTGCCTCCATCATTGTCCTAATCTTTTCTACCATTCCGTCCTCTCTGTTACTTCGTCGGTGTTTCTTCGTGTGTCGTTGTTGATACCTCATCCTCCCTGTCGTCTTCTGTGGCATCGTCTCTCAGTTCGTCTTCGTGTAATTCGTTGTCGTGTGACATTTCCCTTTCCAGTTCTTCTCTTTCTGTTGGGGAGAGCCAGTTGTTTTTCTTTATGTTCCTTACTTGGTCTGCCAGCCTCTGCTCTGTTTGGGGGGTGTTATCCTCTCATTCCAGATGTTGACCAATCTTCTTCTATATCCTCTCTCCGTCGGGTTGCTTCTGATGTAGCATCTCCATATTATTATTATTATTATTATTATTATTATTATTATTATTATTATTATTATTATCATATTTTACAGTACACACTTTTGTATGGAAGGCGACGTCAAGCCAATAAACTTTTCAAGGCCAACAATGTACGACAATCACAGATGGTGATAACAAATGAACAGGAATAAACAGGCAAAAACAAATAAATATCTGCGCGCGTACAACAGCAAATGAATATATATGTTATAACATTTATGGAAAGTAGCTCAATCCTTTGAAGTAATGACTGCCACCGTCAATAAACTTACAATGAAAAAACCCTGTAGTAGTTCAAAGTAGACATTATCTGGTAAGGTACAGTGAGGCATGAAGGCATCTGAACAGAATAATGAATAAAAACTAACACCAACTCTAAATGTGCAGGAACTGCAGCCCATCGTTTCAGTTTCCTATTGAAATCAAGTTTACTGTACCTTGTTAAGTAGGATTGATTGACTGATTACAGCTACTAAAACTGGCGTCACAACACCTGGGTTACTGACGCCGTAATAAATTTTAAAAAGATACTAGAATATAAACAAACAAATAACTTTACAAGTAGTTTCACATGACAAATATCTAAATACACACACACACACACACACACACACACACATATATATATATATATATATATATATATATATATATATATATATATATATGTGTGTGTGTATATATATATATATATATATATATATATATATATATATATATATATATACTTTATAATCATATGTATTCACATATACTATCGTTAAATAAGCGTATATTTTATGTTTACGTGTTCGGCTACCGATTCGGTAGTCCAGAGTTCGATTCCCCGCTCTGCCACCGTGGAATCAGCGAAATTTGTTTTTGGTGATTAGAAATTGATTTCCTGATATAATGTGTTTCGGATCCCACAATAAGCTGTAGGTCCCGTTGCTAGGTAACCAACTGGTTCCTAGCCACGTAAAAATCTCTAATCCTTCGGGCCAGCCCTAGGAGAGATGTTAAAGAGCTCAGTGGTCTGGTTAAACTAAGATTTATTGAGGAGGCCCGCCTCCTTAACATATATGCACAACTGCTCCATATTGCATTCCTAACCGAGAATTGTAGAGAGGACAGGAACCTATGAAACGTGTCAGGTAGAGCAGACCAGAGTGATATATGTTTGCTGGAAAGGTGGTCACTGCCAATGAATCTGACTCAGTTGTTTTAGCAGCTGTTTAATGATGGTAAACCCACTGACTTCTGTGTCTCATACAGGAGCCACATCATGAAAGAACCATTGAAAGACAAGATGCTTTGCGTTTTATGAGCAAATCAGTCAAGTGTAGTAGTAGCGTAATTTGCATTACGTCATGGTTGCGTCATCCATCTGTTTTTATGGAATATCCGGAATGTACTTAGCAGGTAGAAAAGGTTATTTTATTTCACTCTCTCAAAACTTGATCATAAACGATTGGACCGCCTTAAAATTCTCTATTACAAATTGCAAAGTGCATGACACTTGGTAAACAGGATCATAGCATAAAACAGATTTCATTTTGGCTAGAGGAACCACTTTTCTTTCCATCCTCCTCTCATGATGAATGAGCCAAGTTTGGAAAATAGTAAGGGGAGCATAAGAGCGATCAATTCTTAAAATATGTAAACTGTATATATACGTAGATAGCCACATAAAAGATGAAAAATTAAAGAAACTAAAGAATCTAATTTTTTTTTATTAATTTAACAATTTTTTTTGTTCTTTGGAATTATAGATGAAGACTTCGAATGACATTAGAACTTAATGCCGTTTATATATGAAAAAAAAAAAGTTCAGGAAACCGAAATTCACGTTCAGCTTGATTGACGTCCTCGGAGAAAGAGGAATGAAAGAAAGAAGGAAAATGAACGAGAAGGAAGCAAGACAGGTAAGAAAAATCCAAACCGGCCGAAAGCTTCATCACACCTGCCTGCCTTTTCTCTGCCAATCAATCAACCCGAATCGCATTCCTTTCTTATGAATCTTTCTCTCGGTTTCCGTCTAATGTATTCATTGAAACGCCTCAGACCCTGTTAAATATGACACCAAACCGATATATATTCATAGAGCAACACTCTCTGCGAAACATTGTTACTCAAACTGCTGTGATTGATTTCCGTCATTGATATGCATCAGGTCTCCCTCATAGGCCTAGTGCCGGGATGATACACATACCACCGTGTCGGCCGAGGCTTTGGAGTGACGCTCTCGTCCGCCAGATACTTCATTAGCATCGCTTAGCGGTTCCGTCGGAGGTAGGTACTGACTGCTGTTCCCTTCCACATTCGACTGACTGGCACTGTAAGGGTAAATCGGTTACCTGACCAAGGTAATATATATGTGTATATATATATATATATATATATATATATATATATATATATATATATATAAAGCTACTCACACACACATATATATAAATATATATAACTATATATATTTACTTATTTATTTTTTGCTCCTACCTCTACCTCATCATGAGGTTGCTACCCGCAAGCACTTTTCCATGACCCAACAGACACTGGTGCATATGAACAAGTCAGCTATATATATATATATATATATATATATATATATATATATATATATATATATATATATATATATATATATATATAACACCGTTCCACTTCATGTTATAGGAAGTAAGGTTAAATGTGTATGTGTGAGTGCGTACGGGCGTGTGGTTTTACATTGGCAAGAATGTATTTTCATCTCCACGGTGCACACAAATATGCTGTAGGTTTGATATAGCTCTATCTTCAAGAATTCACAATCTAGAAACATCGTCCATTTTTCGTTGTCTAATACTTTTGTATATCAGGAGACGCGTCTTCGGCGAAAGGAAATTGCAATCAGCTGTGGCAGAAATAAGTCGGGTTTTATTTGCGTGCGAATAATCAAATTCCCTTTCATTCCAGTTAACTGGATAATTTGATTATTGTTCCACTGACAAGCTTCACAATGCACTGGAAGCCTCATCATGCATAGGAGCGAGGCAAGAAAAAGTCAAGGGTGGGCATTGTTACCATTGTGATGGCAGAACAATAGTCCGCATTCGCTTACAAATCTGGCTTTCATGCCAACATTTGCAGGATACGAGAGCGCAAACCCAAAACTGATTTTCGAAAATGAATAGGGAACTCACAGCAAAAACGGGAAATGAGGGATAAAAATATGACCTTAACTATAAAAAAAGGACGCATTTTCAGAAAAGTGGTGATACGCTCTTCTGGAAAGTTTGTATCTTGGTCGGGGGAGATCTCTCATGAACAGGACGAGATATGCTCGCCAGATATATATATATATATATATATATATATATATATATATATATATATATATATATATATATATACACATATATATACATACATACATATGTGTATGTATGTATGTATATATATACATGATTAAGTATGTATATATATGTATATATACACATACATATATGTATATATATATGTATGTATGTATATATATGTATATATATACATATGTATGTATATATATGTATATATATATATATATATATATCATATATATATGTATATATATATATATATATATATATATATATATGAAATATCCACAGCCTACTCTTAAACATTTTAGATATGCTTTAAAGAAAGGAAGAATTCATTTCGCTTCCTGGTAGGTAAAGAAATGAAGTGTACGAGTTACGTCCGTTGGAATTATGGATATCACTGTGATTGAGTGAATTCTTGTGCTCTTGGTTTGTTGAAAGGCCTTGACGAAAATTGACCAATTACAGAGCACTCAGGTAATAAGATGACTCACCGACTTTCATAACTCGACAAAGAAAACGTTACATTTCTTGTACCATATGTGATTTGAATGTGTTTTAATAGCATGTGAACTATTCACTAAACAATTTTATGAAAAGAAATGCGTGTTATTCCAGTTATATCAATAGATAGGTGCAAATAACTGAAATG
>NC_061090.1:45508087-45523087 GCF_015104395.2 Macrobrachium nipponense
ATGGGAAAAGTAGGTTTTTTTACAAATGTATATCATAGTCTTGACAAAGCAAATATTAATTGAATCTGCGACTTGTTTCTTTGACTGGTCAACATTTTTTATTCTAGTGAAATGTTTAAAGGGTGATATGATTTGCTGGTTAAGCAGGGATTAGCCAAACAAGAAACTCGTCAGAAAAATTGTCAAATAGGAAATAATTCTTTGCTTGGAGAAACTACCTATTAAAAGAGGAACTTAGTCTTATCAAGAGAGCGGCAAATATGCTGAAATGTGATGTTATTTACTGGCTGAGAAGGAATTGGCCACATAAAAGGAAGATGGTAGTATTTGTAGAATAGGAAATAATTGATTCAGTAATGCAACTGCTGATTAAATAGGAAATTTGTATCATCATAACAAGGGTAAGTGCACAGTAAATATTAGTTTTCAGAGAAAAGTTCAAAAAATGTTCACAATTACATTAGCTGAAAAGTTATATATGTATGTATATATGTATGATCTATATCTATATATATATATATTTTTATATATATATATTATATATATATATGTGTGTGTGTGTGTGTGTGTGTGTGTGTGTATATACATATATATATATATATATATATATATATATATATATATATATATATATATATATATATACAGTCCTGGAATTGAGATGTCGATGGATTCGCGCCTGTCGGCCGCCAATTCTATTATCGCTTAATAAATTCCCCCTCGGTTAAACATATATGAAAAATATATTAATTCCGAGGTAGAGCGAATTAGATATTAAAGGACATTTGTAGCTCGAGATATATATATACTATACATATCCTATATATATATATATATATATATAATATATAGATATATATATATATTATTCTATATATAATTATATAACATATATATATATATATATATATATATATATATATATATATATATATATAATTATATATATGCTATTTAGACAACCATAGTAAAGGCAAAACAAAGCGCTGCCGTGTATTGCGTATACTTCTCCAGGGTACAAAGTAAAATAAATCAAAGATCAAAGCCATCAACAAGCAAAACATCATTACTGTATATAATCGGTACTTTAAAGAAAATAAATTGACTCTATCAATGCGCTAGGAATGAATACTTTAAAGATGCTGAAAGAACTGAAACCAGTAAGTACACAAGGCTGTTGCAAGAAGGTGACATTCTACTTCCATACTGGTTTATGCACTAGGTAACTGCCTAACTTAAAAAGACCTGAGGTAAGATTCATAAGTTAAAAAGGGAGATTCAGTGAGATTTCTTTTTAACAATATGGTAACAACAGACGATCTCAGATTAATTTTTCCAGTCGATGCAATGGTTAAAATCATTCGTGTACAAATAAAGCCCTTGGCAACTGACCAATTCGAACTGCATAACAATGTTGTTTTAGGCTGTAATCCAGTTCTGTACCAGTTTCACCTAGGAATTTGTGCTTCTCACGTGTTTAAATTCATAAGTAACGTGCAGCGTGAAGATAGAAAAGGGATTAAGAAAGCGGTTCTTATGCCATAATTCGCGTTATCATGACAAAAGCGAGGGTAAGGAAAAGTACGTTAGACGCTTCATAAGAAAAATAGTGAACGAAATTGATAATTAATGAACCTTGCCCTTCAGGATCAGTCAGCTGAGACAGCATTCTTCAGAAGGGGATAATAGTGGAAGCCTGATGAACAGGTAAATGTAACGCCCATGTAATCTCTCGACTTAGCGACGAGAGGACCAAGTCTCATATGCAAGACATATACATAAGTACAGCACAAAAGCTACTATATGCTATCCCTCAAATGGAAACCATTTATCAGACTTCTCGTGCTGCAGTTCTGGATAATTCACTAGATCACAATAGACGACCACCAATCACAGTTAAAGATCAACTTAAATCGAATAGAACAGCGGTTTTCAAAATTTTTTGGCCCATGCACCATTTCATCATATGTCTGAATGTCACCAAACCCCCGCCCCCCACAATCACACAAGCTAGCGAGAGAAAGCCCACCATGACCTCTCAGTAGTGCAGACCGATGCAAACTCCTTTTTGTGTGGTCCTACAGCCAGTTTGAGCCTGCCAATCTGTGGTCACAAATAGCCCCCCTAAAACTCTGAAATTCCTATCTATGGGGGAATTCCCCGCTGGTTGAGAACCACTGGTATAGAAAATAGATAAGTAATAAAGCTGCTTATTACATAGGTGGAAAATTCAGAGACTTTATGACATCTGTTTCCTATCTTCTAGAATAATATTCCATAAGAAAGACAAATCAATTACTAGTTCCAAGTCCAAATTGCTGCAGTTTCTTGAATCTTGTTAACCCTAAACCTTAGCGATTTACCATGATGAATAAAATGTCCGTCAAATGAAAGTTAATTAATATTCTAGACAGAACAATGGAAGGAACACTTAAAAGTGTTTTCTTAAATTTTAGAAAATCTTTTTTTTCTTTGACGTTAATAGTTCAAACTGTCAAAATATGGCTATTTATTTATTAAATAATACTCATAATTATGAGTGCTTGAGGAATTACTACAGTCAATATCTTTTCGTTTGCATTAGCCAACCATTAAGGAAGACATTATGGCAAACCAGAAATTAAATCGAAGCACGATAATGCTTCGGTTGGCTCTATTTACTAGTTTCAGCAAGCATGCACGCAAACTCTCTGTCTCATATTGCTCTCTCTAAAGTCTTTATATAAAGGAAGTATATATATGAGGCGTGAAAGCAAGCTATTGTGGCTCTTAACTTCGATTATAACAAGAAGTTCGGCAAACTCCAAACATACAGTGACAAGCTACAAGTAGCAGAAACTCCAATAAGTTACAGATTACACAAGACAGGGCAGCCAATATTGCCGCCTGCAACATTTGACAACAACACACTGGCCGAGATATGACGAGGGATGGTGCAACGTGTTAGTTGAAGACAAAAGACTGAATAAGTAAACATAGCTGGCTCGCCTTCCTTTTAGTGAATCAGTCAAAGTATCTTTATGTTAATGAAGGTATACTGACTCGATGTGTATGGAAAAGGTAAAAGAATGTTTCCGTAAAGCGTCATTTCCACTCATGTTTGTTAAGACGATAAAAAAACACAAGTGACATGCATCTGAGCTCCTGAAATCTGGTTTCCAGCATTTATTATTGATAAATTCATTATTGTGATAAGCGAGACAATCTTCATTTACATTGGGTTCACTGTCGGGTATTAGCTTTACACAATCTTTGGTCGATAAGAATCGAAAAGGCCAAGACAAAATGGTTGGTGCTACTTTGTCTTGCTAGAGTACGCACCACCCACTCCGAGGTGCTATAGTAGATTCACATCAACCGTGCATTTGATGTCTAGGCCAGTCCCTTACGACGCTCCTGATTGGCTGTTGATAAGCCAATCACAGTCTCTCTCAGGAGTTCACACAGGGAGGATGTATGTTCCACCTCTCCTGAGGGATACTTTTGAAAGACGTATCCTCAGGAGAGGTGGAACATACATCCTACCCATGTGAACTCTCTCGAGAGAGACTGAGAGTTTCGAGCCCTGTGAGTGGCTTATCAACATCCAATCAGGAGCGTCGTAAGGGACTGGCCTAGACATCAGATGCACCGTTGATGTGAATCTACTATAGTACTAAAGACTGCGTCCCAAGGAGTAGGTGACGCGCAGAGAACAAACCAAAGCAGCACCGGGTGCTTTTGCTTTTGCGGAAAGATTCCGTCGAATCTTGTGTTTGCTGCTCATTATTTATACACGAATAAAGACGCTTAAATTGCAAGTTTTTTTTTTCCAATATCTTTCTGCATAAACTCATATTAGTCCAACGTATTGTCATGTAGGAATTATAGTAAGTGTTTTCTATAAAATGAAGGTTCTGTATTTTTTTTCGCTTTCTATTCAAAATGGATTTACCATTCATATGTCAACAATAGTCAATCAATAAGTAATGTGTATCTGTTTCTATTGTCTATTCCTCTGAGTATTGTATTTATGATCAGCGTATATTTCGCCAGCGGCAGATTTCACAAAGAAGGTGTTAAGAGTTAACTTTAAGTGTTCTATTTTCATGTCATTTGTTTTTATAATATCTCGGAAATATTGATTTCTTGTGCTAATTGTTATCATTTTATTTCCTATATCGTTGCACAGTAATCACTGGTAAGATTGGCAGTGCATTTTATGTTATGCGTTTTAGAACTTGATTGACAACTGCTGTTAAGACTGCATTTCATATAAAAGTTAGTTTTAGAAATGCATTATATATTAATATTATTGTTCATAATGATACATCAGCATATGGTAAGTTCAATATTTTTTTTGTCTTTTAATCGTACATATACTCGTATACCGCTGATACTGCTTAAAGCTTACCACTCCGACTATTGTCTAGATCTCTATTTAGATACTATAACGAAAACGACAACAGCACCAAGTGTCACGAATATGTAATCCCCAACAAATCTTGAAGGACCAAAATTGCCCTTTTTCTGGCTATGTAACGTCGGCCAGTTCCCAGGGAGTCTTCATAAACGAGCAATTTACTACTGCATATGAATAGATTCCTTTCGGTGGCCGTTTCGCCGAGCATCTAGCCAACATTTTACAAAATTAGATTTTAGGTCAGCCACGTATGTATATTCATCTTAGGCCCTCGGCCACAAATCCGTTTAACCACTCGACCGCCTGACGTAGACTCGGACAGGATGTGTGACATTTCTAACTAAATGGGTTGTAAACACCGCTCCAAATGGGAGCGGTAAAAGGGGGAGAGGGTCTCCAAATGTATTTAGGCATAAGTCTAAAGGAGAGGCCGAGAATGAGGGCCAGAGAAGGGAAGGTTGCGGGTGAGAAATATTGAAGATATAATATGTTTCATTGAAAACACAGAAATCGAGCTTCATCAGGAAATCCTGAAATCCTTCAATGCAAGTTAAGACAGTCTGGCTGGAAGGATTTACACCACCGTTCTAAGACCCACAAATACGTATGTATATAACCGCACACGTACGTGAAAACACTAATTTGTGTACACTTTTGAACACACAATCTCGTTCTAATGTGATGGCCGACCAATGAGAAAAGCGAGCAGATTCGGTTACTGGCTGTTGCTTTTCCACTATCTACCCACCTAAAAGAGTTGAACGAGCATGGCGCCACATGGAAATGCCGTTGCAGGTACCGGATTCGAGGAAAGAGAAACGAAAAATCATACAGTATTCAATATCTTACCTACTTCCCACCAGATCACGCACGCATATATACATACACAAACACACGACACACAAAGAGAGACAGACAGACAGACGGAGGTATAACACTGTTTAATCGGATAAATGATGGAAAGCCACCTGTTAGTATTTGTTCACAAGGGGAAAAATGACCGTTACTACATTCCTAGCAATATCATTTGAAACTGAAATTGAAATATAATTTGAAATAACTACTATGTATATATCTCAACGTTAATCCAAAGAAAAATGCCACAGAGACAGAACTAATGATATATGAAAGCAGGATTCTACAGGGAACAGAATAAATCTCAAATGAAACAAACATCAATCATCATCAATTTGACTGATGGATACTTACAAGGAAATTGGCCTCCTCTCAGAAATGATAATCTGCGATCAACTTGAGATGAACTTTTGTATTTCATGGTTGGCTGCGAATCATCACATCACTTGTTTACGCTATGATCATCAATCCCAGCTATGTCCCATTTCCTGTTTTCTCTCTCTCCGAAGCGTTTAAAAATCTATCTCAGTTTTTGGGGGGGGTGATCAACTGTTAGATGAAACAAAAATATCATATCTGATGACAAGGTTTTCTAGTAGGAATTTACATAAGAATTTCAGAGATATGTCTTCATTTTATGTGCATGAGCTATGTACATGATAAACATAAATGGGAGGAATAAATAGTGAAGGAAAGACTTGTTAGTTTGTATGTTAGAACAGAAAAAATGAAAGAAGAGTAACTGTTAGTGTATCTGATCACTGTTTGTTTGAAGCAGAAGTTAAGATCAATAGAAACTGAAGCTGGAGAGGAATGAGGTGAAAAAAAATAACAGTAAGTGCAATGAATATGACTTTTTCAATGTATATATATATATATATATATATATATATATATATATATATATATATATATATATATATATATATATATATATACATTTATACCAACTTTCACTATTCAATGTTACACCATCCCGTAGGCAGCATTGCTGGAGTATATATATATATATATATATATATATATATATATATATATATATATATATATATATATATATATATATATATATATATATACACACACATATATATATATATATATATAGTATATACATACATATATATACATACTGAAAAAGTTGTCTTCATTACACTTACTTCTATTTTATTTTTTGACCCCTTCCTCTCCAGCTTCAATCTCTATTGATCTTAACTTCTGCTTCAAACAAACAGCGGTCAGATACATTACCAGTTACTCTTCTCTCAATTTCTCTTTTCTAACATATAAACTAATAAGATTATTTAAAAGTAATATACTGTATAATTTTCTACCACCTTTCACTATTCAAGGCTATACCATTCCGTAGGCAGCATTGTTGCAACGCTTAAGTGTCTTACCTGAAAGCAATAGATCTTTCTGGAAACAGTGTCGTGAAGCGAAGTCAATCTCAGCGAGAGTAGCGCTGGGAATTCTTACAGAAAGTTAGGATTCACAGCATTTGCTCTAACAAAAACTTAAAAATCGAGGACGTCTTTTCTTCGATTCTTGTTTTCTGAACACTTTTACTTGTTTCCTTTTTCATTACTATTATATTCTAAATAATGGCTGTTTATTCAGAATCGGTCAAATTATAATATTATTGCCTTATTTTCCAATTCAAATCATCAATATACCTATACGAAAATCTTTAAAATAATACTACCTCATGATTAAATTTTGGTACCATCCCTTTCGAAGTAGTCGTGTACAATGGCATATGGCTCTCAGCATTTTGTGCCTCACTGAAAGGCTTCCACGTAGTTCATTGCCTTTGGTGCATCAAGCAACAACTGTCATTCATGGTGTGGATCCTCCGGTGTAAAAAACGGCAAACTTTCAATTTAATCCCAACTAGGCGAAGAGGAAGAAATAGCTGGTAAGTAGTGGAGGTTAAGGTCCGATAACTACTGAATTTGGTTCCCTGTGACTTCATCTTCCAATGGTGAAAATTTTAATCTAACTTTCTAAATAAACCTTAATAAAACAAGAACCATACCCCAGTATTAAATTAGGTTTATATAATTTTGTGTAGCAAAACATATTGCTGCTCCTGGCTCTTCTACCATGCCTGGAATGTTTCTACGAAACCCTTTCAGCCTTTCAACCTGAATCTCACCAGAGGAAGTTCAAGTAGTTGCATGGCACCAATCTCGTAACTATTGCTTTCCATTAATGAATATTTACCAGATTTCAAATTTAGTTTCTGGTAAAGTCTCTCCTCTTTTGAAGACAGAATTCAAACTAAGGGTTGCTGCCTTGACATTATGGAAGAAAGCATGTGAGAATTACAGAAGGGGACTGACACTCTTAAGCAATGGGGCTTCCTGGGAGCATTCCAAGCAGGCTAGAAATGCTAGGAGTTGTATATCTTGCTTTTATAGGCGAAGTTTGAAAGTTTTTGTTCTTGCTTTGTATTGAAGAAACTTTCGGCAATAAATATGGCTTGAGGCATGTTGAATCTGCTCTGGCTGCTGCGCTTGAATTGGACTGAATACTGTGAGTTGGATGATGGATTTTCGTGTTATCTTTTAGCTTTGGAAGCGTTATTACCGACTGATTATTTAATGCCCTAAACCTGTTATGCAGGTTGTTATGTAGGGTAGTATTCTTGGCCAAAGTGCTGTTATCTTAGACAAATACTTAATTAAAGAATAGTACCACAATGTTTTTTAATTATCTGCTCTTCACTAATGCAAGACGAAGTAATCGCTTGTCTAAAGAGTCTAAAGCCTTTGTAAAATGCTTGACATCATTGATCTGTTAATATCGTATAATGCATGCATGTCATGAGTTATTGTTCAGTTATAACAAAACCTCTAATGCCCTTCGGCAACTGTCAATATTTGCCGCAGTGTCTGACTTATTTCTTTTCGAAAAGCAATTAAAAACGTACCCAGATCTTCCCGAAAGCTGGACATTGATCCTTAGGTGTCCAACAGTCTTGGAATTTTCTTTTAATTTCTCCAGGGAGGTTAGTTTTCTCAAGAATAGAAACTGCTATTTACAAAACGTTTAAACGATTTTACTTTTGTCCATCTTCATCAAGTTATCACCGCTATTGCCCTTTGGTGCCTTATACATAGTTCTCTTACGTGTTGAGTACTGCAGGCCGACTTCCATAGTTCCAGGTTTGATGCAAACTTGCCTGTGGCATACTAATCATTTGCCTGGCTATTTGTTTCTGTTTATTTTCGTCTTTATTTTCCTACACTTCTTTCATTTTCCACTCCCTTGTCAGTTTTCCATTACTAATCAAAATTAAGTCTAAAACTTTATATGACACTGAAACACAATTTACAACTTTCTACCGAATAAGTTTGATCCTTTTTCAATTTTCTCACCTTTGCTCCTTCTTTTGCTCATCGTTCATTATATCAAATGAGTCAGTATAAGATTACGGTCTTTATTCTTTTCTTCTTTTTTTTAATAACGCCAGGTAACACCACTTCAGTTTATTTTCAGGCAACTTTAAACCGTATCCCATTGCCAAGTGGCTCCTATTCTTTTAAAGGCTTGCAAACGGTAGATGACAGCTAAAAATCGTGAATTCAAATGATAATAAGCAGCGAAATAAGACATTAAATAGAAATAACTATTTACATATGGTGACAATACCACGACAGTCTATAAAACCGCTCCCAGACCAGACAACGGTACATTCTAAATTCATCCCAAGAGTTCTGCCCATCTGGAAAAATCTTCAGCTTGAAACTTGACAAAATTTCTTAATCGGTTCTGAATTCCTCTCCAGAATGGACATCTGGGCAGAAAGTTCATTAATGAATTAATTACCTTGAGATCAGAAGACAAGAAACTATTGAAAGTGAGACAGGTCATTGTGTTATTATTAACGTGAATATGGAAACAAAATTGTGATGTCAGAGACTTTCAACGAAATAATGTGAAAATGTTATCCTGTCTTAGTTTACAGATATATTCAAAGGTTTTTACACCCATCCTGAGTTTGAACAGTTAAATGCAGTTTTATCAAGATAGTTTTTTGGCGTATTTAATGACTCCATTTCCTGCTATCATAATTCAATTTTACTTCATCTTATCAATTTAATCTTATTTATGCAAAATCACTATTATTGCTTTAATTTTCACTGAGTTCCATCTATCTATCTATCTATCTATCTATCTATCTATTATCATATATCTATCTATATAATATATATATATATATATATATATATATATATATATATATATATATATAAATATATATATGTATATATATGTATATACTATATATATATATCTATATTATATATATATATATATATATATATATATATATATATATATATATATATATATATATATATATATATATATATACTAAATGGGTATACATGAACACGCACGCATAGGAGACCATGCACCAGCAATATAAAGGAGCAACAAGCTACGTCAGGGGGGAGGGGGGAATTCTGTTCAGACAGTTAAGGCTGCAGCAATTGCACAAAACCAGCCACACAATGCGCCATCAGAATTGCAAAGGCAGAATTGAGATGCTGAAGGAGAGTCGAGAATTGCCATATTGTTGAGCGATGAATATGCCATTTTCGCTCAACAGCCGAGTTGGCGGCCGCTCCCGGAAGAAGGACAATGATATGTCTCCTTGTCCCCTTATCATTGTTCGTCCTCTTTTCTCTCTCTCTCTCTCTCTCTCTCTCTCTCTCTCTCTCTCTCTCTCTCTCTCTCTCTCTCTGCCACTGACATTTTAAAGAAACTTGCTCTAATTATTTTTGAACAGTTTTACTTTCAACTTAAAAAAATTTCGTTTATCTCTCTCTCTCTCTCTCTCTCTCTCTCCTCTCTCTCTCTTCTCGCTCTCTCTCTCTATCTCTCCTCTCTCTCTTCTCATCTCTCTCTTCTTCTCCTCTCTTCTTTCTTCACAATATATATATATATATATATATCATATATATATATATATATATAATATATACATATATATTTATATATATATACATAAATATATATATATACATATATGTGTGTGTGTGTGTGTACACACGCACATACAGCCATACATAGCAGAGTAAAGAATCAACCCAGAAAGAGACGAAGTGAAAAACAGAGAAAACCCGACGTGAAAAAAGTAACAATCTTGAGATTTTAAAGAAGTCAAATGGAAGAGAGAAGGAAGAGTCAGGGAAGCGTCCAGGAATTTCGGCTCTGCCGTGAAAGCATAAACAGGCAACGAGGAAAAAGCCAGCATGATTAAGTTATGAAAATGTGTCGGGGGACGTCGGTCTGCCTAAAGGGGAACGTAAGTGTACATAATGCGGAAAACAGAGTTCCAAAAGCGCCGTTTTTTGAGCTGCATTGATTTTTCCTTTGCCTGTGTGTTATCAGGCGAGGTTTGTCCTATTATTATGCCTTCAAAACTTACCAAACTGGTATGAGAGAACTGGAAGAGAAAGCTCGGTATCGATAGAAATAATAGAAATGTGAATACTGAAGACTGAAACTAATCTTTCCGAAGTTAATGCAGACCTAGAGACCGATATTCACTTTTTATAGTAGATTTAATAGTTTCCAATTTGGCGCTGTTGACGTGCACACATTTATTCCACATAAACTAAACTCATCACAGATTGCAGAGTGAAGACTAAATATGAAAGTTTTCAGTCACAGAAATTGTTAATAGTACTATTAAGATAAACTGTAGCTAATGTGTCAGTCAGTGCTTAGCAAAATCAAAATATGCCCCATCTTACAATTATGGATCTACAGAGAAATATTTGTTTCCCTATCTATTCTTTTCATTTGGAGAGTGAGTGTCAGAAAATCATCTCCCAATAATCTCACTAACTCTCTCGGGCTAAATTTTTATCCCTGGCTGAATACAATGCGAGGATGACTATCACTGGGTTACTGGAGGCTACTTGCAAACAATAAAAAGTCAAAAATGCTCAGAAGTTTCTTTGGCACAATCGAGTTTTCAG
Source organism: Macrobrachium nipponense (assembly GCF_015104395.2). Lineage (NCBI taxonomy): Eukaryota > Metazoa > Arthropoda > Malacostraca > Decapoda > Palaemonidae > Macrobrachium > Macrobrachium nipponense. Next base: position 45,519,344 of record NC_061090.1, read on the forward strand.
TACAACGTATAATGCTCTATGAGCCATAGCCCATAAAACTGTCAGTCACAGCCTGGTGGTGGCCTGTCCTATAACGTTGTCAGACGCACGATCATGTCTAACTTTAACCTTGACTAAAAATAAAAACTACCAAGGCTACAGGGCTGCAATTTGGTATGTTCAATGATTGGGAGGTGGATGATCAACATACCAATTTGCAGCTCTCTAGAGTCAGTAGCTTTTAAGATCTGAGGGCGGACAGAAAAAGTACGGACGGACATATAGCCATCTCAATAGTTTTCTTTAAAAGAAAACTAAAAACTGTGAACATTCACGAGAACCTGGCTCTAAATCTTCTGCTGTAGAGGCGTCAAACTCACTTCATAAGTGGTGCCATGTTCTTGTGATGCAAATAGACGGTGGTGCAAATAGACTTACAGACCTCCTTATGGAAATATCATTATAACTGGTTCACTTAAGGTAGATTCTTGAGTGAGCCGTATGCCTACGAGACGTTAGTTTGGCGGCCGCTGATTGGCTGGGAGCTGCCTACCTCCCGTACCAGCCAATCAGCAGCCACCAAACAAACGTCTCGTAAGAATAAGGCTCATCCGAGAATCTACCTTAAGTGAATCAGTTATAGTTATGCTCTACGGTATACATGATATGTTTTTCCTATTATCAACCGATAGACTGAATCAATCCCCAACTCCGTATAACAACAAAGGAATGGAAATCATATTGTTGAAAGACCTGCATTTGCATAAAAAAAAATTCCTGGTAAAGCGTTGCACCCTCTCAAAAAAAAAAAAAAGGTGCCTCGGTAATATATAACAACAGATGTATGTGCAACCGACACAGAAACATCATTCACCAAATTACACGGCTCTAAAAATGCGAATAAATCTTTGTCTCCGATTCTTATACAACGAGGTTCCAAAATTGCACTCGGCGTCCCCCCAGTAATTTCAGAAATTACAGTAGTTTATGGAAACATTAGGCCAATATGACGGAGAGTGAGTGTGCTGCTCTTATGAAATGGGGCGCATTTTTTGGAATGAGTGTGGTATATTGTATCATTAAGCCCATTTTAATACTCTCCATTTTTTCCTTTATTTACCTCGCCTTTTTTTCTCTCTCTTGTTTACGGGTGTATTAATTTCACAGGCACTCCAGCTACTTCCTATCGGACGCGTTTGAGGACGTTGTGGCTTTAATGGGGTTTCATTTCATGGCTGCAAGGAATACAAAGAGATTAGACAGTGGAGTTTCAAACATTATGAAATTATTTGCTAAAGATCAAAATATCATCTCAGTGATGAAAAACGTTTATGTTTTGGTAGTCTTAAAGATGTATATATACATATATCATATATATGTATTAAATAATATATTTAAATTATATATTAAATATATATATAAATCACATGTGTATATCTATATGTAAGTATTATATATATATATCTATATATATATATATATATATAAATCTATCTATATATATATATAATATAATATATAGTATGTCTATATTGGTATATATATATAGATATATATATATATATAATATATATATGTATATAGTGATATATACTAATTGATATAATATATATATATATATATATATATATATATATTAATATCCTATATATATATATATATAATTATAGGTATGTTATATAATGTTATATAATTATATATTTAATAATATTTTATATATATATATTATTTAAAAATATGAAAAAATATATTTAATTCCTAGGTAGAGGCGAATTAGATATTAAGGACATTTGTAGCTCGAATATGAAACACGGTGATATGATAATTATTCATACATACATATATGTAAGCGAATACCCATCTACTGTGATTTTTTAAGTATACATATATGTTTGTGAGTGTGTGTGTGTATCTAATTGTCTTGAAGGCGCCTTAACTTCTTGACTTCCTTACACCTTTATTGAATACAGTTATCCGCAAAGCCTCCATCTAAGCAGGAAATAAATGAAGAAACTTTCACCTCCTAAGGCTTGGGTTGCACCTCTCCTGAAGAGTTCCAGCGACGACGCGCTTGTGATCTGTGATGCGTTCGTAGCTGACAGTTTCTCAATTTCTTACCCGCTCAGGCATAGGTACGTAGTAGTAACCATACAAAAAATGTATATACTTTATAAGCTAACCCATAATGGTTATCAAAATGCTGATGTGTTACGGGTAAAACTGTCCGGCGGATTAATTATGAGGAACGCGTCCAGGCATTTATTTTGGAAAATAATTTTACAACACTGCCTTTACGGCTGACGGAATAAGTTAGAAAGAAGGGTTCGGATTTAATTTTTAATTCTAAGACGGCCTTCATTGCCATTGGTTCTGCACTTGCAGGAGAACTAAATCATCTTAATTGGTTTACATTTCCCATACAACTGCACAATTCTGTTACATTGGTCGGAGATGTATATATGCAATAGCCTTCATTCTTCTACTTCAGTCTACTTTTTTTTAGCTGGTCGTTGGTACAGCGGGTGGCGTCTTGGCTTTCTACTCGGGCGTCGAGATTCGAGCATTCTTTGGACAGTGGAAAGTCGTTGGCTTTGTGCCACTGTCAGTTACTGTGGCGAAAGGTAGGGAAACCTGGTTGACGTTCGTGTGAGTACCTTGAGGGAGTGGAGAACTGGAACCTTGCAACTTTAAAGCGATTCCAGAAAACTACCCTGTAGTTCGGCCAATTCAAATTTCAGTGTTCAAACAGAAATTTAAAATGCCTGCACGTCTCTTATACGACCCTCATTCGACTGCCTGGCTATCAATACAACATTCATTATGCAATGGGTCCATTCTAAGCCATCAATAGCGAGGTCTCTCCTTGAGTTGTAGCTAAGACTACAACAGTACTAATTGCACCTAAATCTTGCCGGAGGCGTCAAGAAGGTTGTCAATCCCTCCATTGTTCATGCAATTCTACCTGACAGTATTCTTCAACAGCATCGCAGATTGTAAAGAATCTTGCTCCATAATTATAGCATCTGGGGGTCTTTGAATTACGTACAAATCTTTCTGTGACTTCTTTTAGGTTTAATTACACCATTCGGTGCTTCTGTTGCTTTCTCATTCAGTGCCATTCTAATGAGTCATTTCATCTCCTCTTCACTTTTCTGACAGCATCAAGGATCTGCATCACGACTTTCAATTTCCCCGTGATTTGGGAACGTTACGACCACTTTTCTTAAAAATGCTTTCCTTCCTCAGTGCTGACAGCAGTTTTGTTCTTACTTCTACTGATTCTTAAACTTGACATACTTCATGCTTAGCTGATATTTTCAAGGGAAATGTAAAACCATCATAAACAGTGCCGCCAAGATTTTTTTATACCTGTGGGAATACATGATTACATCTCAGGATTAGTTCAGTCTGGTTCACTAAATCCTATGACCTTCCATTAACGCTTTCAAGTTTTTCATCAAAGTCTTGAAAATCCTTTTCCTTAAACTGTAGATCAGACGTGACCTTCCTTCCAGCTAAATAAAACATACCACTACATGTATTAGCAGTAACATATAGATTTGCTAGATATATCTTTCCCGGAAGGCAAAGATCAAAAGGCAATACTCGACGTCTTTCCCAACAACTTGAAATGTCGGCAATCTTATTAAAATCTGTATTACCATGAATCTCAGGAACCGTTTCAAAATGTTTTTCATCATTTTGTAACAGACCATACCGTAACGTCCACGATATTCGTCTGGAAATACAATTTGACTTCAGCTA
>NC_061090.1:45525587-45533087 GCF_015104395.2 Macrobrachium nipponense
TTACGAAAGCAACAAATCCAAAAGGGAAACTAAGTAACAAGACTGGAACAGCAACCTTCTCAGAGGAAAGAAAACTAGTAAAAAATGAGCCCAAGTTTTTTCTAGGAAATCTAATTTTCTGTTCAGCGTATAATTAATCAATGCCACCGAAAACAGACTTATCTTTCGGTGGTCTCGGTAAAAAATGCTGTATGAGCCGCTGTCCATGAAACTTTAACCTTGACCCGTTGGTGGTCTGTCCTACCTATACCGTTGCCAGATGCACGATTATGGCTAGATTTAATCTTCAATTACATAAAAACTACTAAGGCTTGAGGGGTGAAATTTGTTATGTTTTATGATTGGAGGGTGGATGACCAACATATCAGTTTGCAGCTCCCTTGCCTCTGTAGTTTTTAAGATCTGAGGGCGGACAGAAAAAGGGCAGATGGACAGATAAAACCATGTACTTTTCTTTTACAGGAAGCTAAAAAGGTCTGATACGCTGGCATAATCAGAAAAGTTTAGAGTACAGCCATGACAAATAGGAATTTGGTTTTTGGCCCTTAATAATTTGTTCCGTCTTCTGTTGGTTTGTTTGTTTGTTTGTATGGTATTTTTGCGTCGCATGGACCCAGTGGTTATTCAGCAACGGGACCAACGGCTTTACGTGACTTCCGAACCACGTCGAGAGTGAAAGTCTATCACCAGAAATACACATCTCTAGAACCTCAATGGAATGCCCGAGAATCGAACTCGCAGCCACCGAGGTGGCAGGTCAAGACCATACAGATCACGCCACTGAGGTGGAAGATGAGTCCTAGTGTCCTCCTCCCATAGTATTTGTAAAAGACAACAAACTAATGAACTCGGTGGAAACACGGCAAATGCGGAGAATGATAAAAACTGAGGAAGACAGGATTGAGATCTTGAAATCTATAAAATATGCATAGGAATGCAGCATTCAGCCTAAAATGTTATGCCGTAATGAATATAAGAGATTGTTTCAGAATATAAACCCCAAAAACATTAGAGAAACGATGATCTAGAAGCAGCAGATTTGACACCGGTAGAAGTGGACGAAAGGCTCTTGGTGTTACTGTTAGCCATTCACGATTTATACTAAGATCGAATTTAGGAAAAATAATGATCATATTCCGTGCGAAATAACCCTTTGCTAATTAAGGGATTTCCTTTTGAGCTGAATAAGCACAATGGCTAATATATATATATATTCAGAATAATTCGAAACCTCATTTTTCCTTGCTAGAAATTGAGGGATCTCCAGGAGTCAACAAGATATGAACATAATGAAACGGAGTGCTTAATGCGTTGCTATTACTATGTTTTCAATGATTTCGAATCAAGTGTTTCTATTATTCAATATATATATATATATATATATATATATATATATATAGATATATATATATATATATATAAAATATATATAATATTTATTATATTAATTATATATATAATATATATATATGTATATATGCATCAAGAGAGAGAGAGAGACGACGAGAGGAGAGAGAGAAGAGAGAGAGAGAATACGTGTTGGAAAGTAGCAAGGACTGTGGTCGTAATAAAAGTAATGAACCCCTGCTGTGGTCAACTGACCTCTGCTGTGTCTGTTCATAACCCTCTTTGGCTCTTATCCTCCACATCCCGCTGCCCCTCCCCCCACTCTCTCTCTCTCTCTCTCTCTCAGTCTCTCTCTCTCTCCTGCTCTCTCTCTCTCTCTCGCTTCTCTCTCTCTCTCTCTCCCTCTCTCTCTCTCTCTGCACTGCCGTTAATCATCTTCCTTTCATAACTAGTGAAGGGAGGGTTATGTTCCCTCCCAATAAATGACAACAATCATGAGATTATCCCTGCACATAAATCAAGGAATTACGCGGCACAAACAATGCCTGAACCCACAACGGCCGCTGTTGCACATTACCTAAGGTTTTTCTTTTCTTTTATGAAATGCGACGTTCTTTTTTTTCTAAATGTGGTACAAAGATTAATTTTAAGGCCGATTTCTCTAAATTTTCATTTTTAATGTGTTCGTGATATCTTAATTCGGTTTCAGGTAATTGTATCGCATAGCTCTTATCATGTGTCTGTATTAGTTTGGGCTATAACCTTCAGGTTGGGATAGACTTAATTTCTTATTAAGTCTTAAGGTAAAGAGTTAGTTCTTTATTCTTTTTTATTAAATCTGAAGAAGTATTGTAATCTGTTTCCTGAAATACCGCATGAAAACAAAAGCTTCATTTCCAGAAGTTAGACCGGTGGTTGTGCTTTAGATGATAGAATCGTTAATGTTTGGTATGGTAACGCCTTTGCAATATATTTCGTGAAACATACTTGCCTTTGAAAACAAGAAATAAAATAGGAAAATTAGTATGCACTATATGTTAACATAATGGGTGACTTTTGACCGTGCCTAGGACACAGGTTTTCTGTAACTCAAAAAACGGGTAAATTTATTGTGAACTAAAAACTTATTTAGATCTACAATCATTCTAACATTGTTTAGCAAACCTTTCCTCTAAGAACGCTGTAGCTCCTTACGTAAATTATTAATTGAATCTAACGGTTAGCTGCTTACTGGTCTGAAGAAAACAATGTTCAAAATATGAATGAAATTATGTTTGTTTTTTGGTGTTTTTACGTTGCATGGAACCAGTGGTTATTCAGCAACGGGACCAACGCCTTTACGTGACTTCCGAACTACGTCGGGAGTGAACTTCTACCGCCAGAAATACACATCTCTCACCCCTCAATGGAATGCCCGAGAATCGAACTTACCGATCACGCCACTGAGAATGAAATTATGACCAGAACGACAGACAGGCGCCGTTAAAAGGGCATCACAGAAATTTGTTGAATGTGACATGTAGCTGATCATAAAAAGCGAAAACATGACATTCCAATGCGCACAGAAGCTCTCATTTCCAAACACTTTCCCAAGAGAAGAAAATTAAATCAGCAAAAAGCTTTTATTCCGTCTTTCGGCCAGAAATCTCTCCTCCCAGCAATGACCTTCTCGGCAAAGGTCATTCAAATCAAATGGTATCAATTATAAGAGACCTTAGTTCGCAAATCCGCAGTGAGATTTGACAATGCATATCTCCTCCTCGAAAAGATTTTCAGTTTTCGAAGCCGAAATTAATGGAATCGATAACGACTGGGAATTCTTTTTCGCACTCGTAGACCGTCGCTCCTTCAGTGTTGCAGATGCCGGTCATTTCACTCTAGATTTTCGAACACAAACTGTGTAGTGCAATGTAATGGAAGTTGTTAGAACTATACTGATTTTTATCAGATAACAGAGCAGTAGTAACAGAAATATTGAAACGATTAGTTAGCATTTACTGACCATCAAGGATAACCGCTAATCTTTAAACATCTAACATAGCCCAACTCAGGGTTTGGAGAGCAACTGTGAATGTCATTCCATAATAGCACATTGCATTACACATTATTTTCCGCTGATGCTTATAACTCCATCATAGCTTTTATGAATATTTGCAAGGATAAAAATAGGTCTCAGTTTTCATACGTTGTAGCCATAGCTTCGAATCTTGTAGGATACATCTTGTATACATCATGCTGTTGTTTTTAAGCAACGATCTCAGTGGATTAAAAATATATAAACTATTTGTTTACCTATCTATCTCATAGGTACGTTCGGATCTGGTGGAGTTTATGCTTAAAGCATTTGCTAATAATAAATGTTTAAGGTGAAACTTCAGGGATTTGCTAAATGATAAATATTTAAGGTGAGCCTTAAGTTATTTGCTAAATAATAAATAGTTATGGTGAAACTTCAGGAATTTGCTAAATAATAAATATTCAAGTTGAAACTTCGGGGATTTGATAAATAATAAATATTTAAGGTGAACATCAGCTATTTGCTAAATAATAAATTTTTAAGGTGAACTCCAGGGGTTTGCTAAGTAATAGATATTTAAGGTGAAGTTCTTTAAGGTAAAACTTCAGGGAGTTGCTAAATAATAGATATTTAAGGTGAACATCAGCGATCTGGTATATAATAAATTTCTAAGGTGAACTTCAGATATTTACTAAATAATAAATATTTAAGGTGAAACTTCAGGATTTGCTAAAAATAAATATTTATGGTGAAACTTCAGAGTTGCTAAATAATAGATCAGGTGAACTTCACATCTGGTATATAATATTTCAAAGGTGAAACTTCAGGATTTGCTAAATAATAAATATTTATGGTGAAACTTCAGGGAGTTACAAAATAATAAATATCAGGTGAAACTTCACATATTTGCTAAATAATAAATATTTAAGGTGAAACTTCAGGGATTTGCTAAATAATAAATATTCAAGGTGTAACTTCAGGATTTGCTAAATAATAAATATTTAAGGTGAAACTTCAGGGAGTTGTTAAATAATAAATATTAGGTGAAACTTCAGATATTTGCTAAATAATAGACATTTAAGGTGAAACTTCAGGGATTTGCTAAATAATAAATATTTAAGGTGAAACTTCAGATATTTGCTAAATAATAGACATTTAAGGTGAAACTTCAGGGATTTGCTAAATAATAAATATTTAAGGTGAAACTTCAAACTTGGTAGCCATGTTGTTCCTCATAAACCTTAGTTTTCATTATATCTGTCTCTTCTCTATAAGCATGTAGACAAACAAGGCTGATTGTCGGTAAAAATTGTCACAATCCCTGAATTCAATTTCATACAGACCGAAATGTAAGATCGTTTCTAAAAATAATTCCATGAAATTGAAATAAAAAAGAGATATAATGAAAATAGACACAAATCCTTGAAAGGACTTTGTTGTGGTAAAAGAAATCAACGACCTTTGCGCCTTTTCGTAATGACTAGCGTCTCTCCTGTGAGTTGTGGGTTGGATACTTCAGGAGAATAAAAGAAATAACTAAATGGTACATAAATCTTCGACAGAGGGAATCCTTCGCATGTTGCCTGAGGTATGAGAATCTCATGTCAAAGTCAAATAGCAAAGATGCCGTTATCAATCTTGGGATTAAATGAATCTGATCGGATCATACCCCTGGCTAAAATGCCTGTTGTTTATAACTATATGCATAGACTTTAGACGATTAAACAGCAAAATAAAATAATCCGTTTGATAAAAAGCAAAATGATAGGAATGCCGACATAAAAATGATCACCGCTATTATGAATATTACCTTTACCAGTGACAAAGTGTAATAGGATCCATACCAACGAAATAACCCCTTTTGATCATGCCGCCGAAAGAACGGCAGAATGATAAAAGCAGACTTTATAAACAAAAAAAGAACAGAAAAAAACAAAAAAGAATCTCAACCAGGTCCGCGCGTTCCGGCCCCTTCCAGCGAACCTATTTGGTACCATACCCGTGAAATGAGATATCAGTTTTTTATTATTGTCTTTTAGGAGGCTTCTGTTGATGAAACGCTGGGAATACACATCGAAATAATTGAATTGGCAAAACGTCAACGTTGCAAGGAAGCGGATGAAGGGACGAATCTGACCTGCTTGTTGTCGGTTCCCCCGCATTTCAAAAATGAAAAATGGCAAGAGAGAGAGAGAGAGAGAGAGAGAGAGAGAGAGAGAGAGAGGGAAACGAAAAAAAAGTGCTGGAACCGTCTCACTATCAAATTCGCCATTTCTGAGAAGGGGGTTGGGGTGGGTGGGTGGGTGGGAGGAGAAGGAGGAGGAAAAAATAGCGAGAAGGCGAGAGATTATTGGTGAATTTCTGGAGCATTTGGTGTGCTCATAAATCGGCGGTTGTCGTCCATCTCATCCCAACCAAGAATTTATAGCTCGAATAAATCTGAATAGATAACAGGGCGACCGCCCGCAGCCAACATCACAGCATCAAAATATTATAAATGTTGATTTCCCATATCCTTGGCAAGCCCCCTGACGCGCCTTTTGTTGGCAAGCGTGCAAGTGGTTCCGATATTGGCACCCCTGGTCTATCGGAGCCTCTATGTGCGGGCATTTTCAAAAGATGGTTTATTTTTTCTTCGGGTTATTTGGACATCTTTCCTAGATATATGGCTGCGTTGCGTTTTGTATGGATTGAGAGTGACCTAATTTGCATATATGTGTCAACTGTATTCTTATTCAGGGCCTAGGTTTAGAAATAAGTCATTTCACCTTCGAAAGGGGCTCTGTGACGTCTCTTATAGAGGAGTGAATATCTTCCTGGAACACACACGGGTCAAATCACGCTCGCTTTTTTCGTAAAATTCAGGTATTATATCAGAGTATTCTCATGAATTTTACAGATGATCGAAGAAGATATGTATGTTTGCGTGTGACTGAGAGAGAGGAAGAATCTCTCATGATTATAGTACGAACGGTTTCATTTCAGTGAGGTGAGGATTACTTCAACGTGGGCCCTCCGCTTTGATATGCATTTTGACGGAGCAATGAACACACACGTCAGTGTATTTTCTCCTCTCTCTCTCTCTCTCTCTCTCTCTCTCTCCACCGTAGGCCGGCCCACAACGGCAGACTAAGAATCAGGTACCGAATTCGCTGCTTTGGTCAGCGTAGGCACACCGGATTTTAGGCAAACGATCACACCCGTCCCTCTTCGTCCGGTCCCAGAGTCGAATATGGGTCCTCAGTTTATAAAAGGACCGTTACCGCTGCGTCACCATGCTAGGAGAGAGAGAGAGAATTCTTGAAAATATTTCTTGAATCTTACCTTTGTACGTAACCAATAACTGTGCAAACTGCTTCCTTGCAGTCTTATTTTAAGTAAAAGGCTAGGCCCACAGCCAATAGCTGTGGAAACTGCTGCCTTGCAGTCTTACTTTTTAGCAACAGGCAAGGCCCACCGCCATTAACTGTGGAAACTGCTGCCTTGCAGGAGGACTTTCTAGTCAAACACGAGGTCCACCGCCAATAACTGCGGTTGATGACAACAGGGCATGCGGTCTCACAATCCCCTTTGACAAGCAATAAACCATGTTGAAGGAAGGCAGTGGAGAAGGCGCATCAGGCAACCGACCCCTTAATGTAGGAGTAACGGTGGGAAAGATGATGTGGCTTAATTTGGAAGCAACTAACTTTACAAAAATTGTTAGTAATTGCGGTATTAATTAAATCATTTCCACTGTAAACCGCATCATTGAAACGCGTTCAAAATTTGATCAAGAAACTTTCAATCCCAATCCTAAACGGAAGGAATGACTGCTAGCTCTTACCATAAGAACATAAGAAGGTCTTCCCCCTCAGATAAAGAATCTTAGAATGACATCCACCAACGACATTGAAAAGACCTAATGTTTTCAGCAGTGACTGTATGTGCGTGTACGAACTCTTGTGCGTGACTTGGCATATCTCAGAAATATTTAAGCGAAATTTAAAGAACCTTCAAAGATGTCTCTATTAGGAAAATGGCTGGAGATGAATAACTTTCTGATGAAATAGTCTCTGATTTGATGATTTGTTGGCATGACTTATAAAAGAAAACAAATTATGCCAATTCATTTGCTTCATCTTTGCGGTGTCCCT
>NC_061090.1:45538087-45545587 GCF_015104395.2 Macrobrachium nipponense
CTTCATAACAACATTTTCAAGCCTAAAAGAGACATTACAGTATTTTAATGGTAGTTACAAGAATATGTAATTATTGGCTGACAAAGCTGAGTAAAAGTAGCAACAATAAGAATGGTTAAAATCTTTAAAATAAATTGCACCAGCATACTAAAAAAATATATTATATAAGATCTTTAAAATAAATTACAACGGTATACTAAAAACAGAATGTTGGGAGACAGAGATGGAAAGTTTACACTACAAATGAATGACTGAATGATTTATATTAAAAGCAAGGGATAAGATGAATTGTCAAGGTTAAGATCTGGTTTCCTTAAAAATATTTCTATTGACTCAGAGATTCTCAATAATGACTCTTCTCTAAAAGTACTAAGCACACTAAAATTTTCCAATCTTCTACCTGTATTACATTCCTCTACGTGCTGTAAAATCGGTGATCTGGTTGGCTTGGCCAGCAAGCAACCAGTACGAGGAGAAATGCCATAATGTTCGGAAGATCTTGTCCGGACCGACCGTTTTGACTGGCCAATATAGGTGGCGCTACAGGCGTCACACTTGTAAATATAGGTGATGCCAGACAAAAGGTCTGAAGGTAGTTTATCTTTATGGTTTAACAACGCTTGGATAGTATGGTTGTTGGTAAATATTAACTTGGGGTTAATGTGGGGAAAACTATACTTAAACATATTTCTTAGTTCTCTTGTACCGTATTTAGAACAAGGATCACTTATAAATGGAATTTAAAATACATAGTTAGTTTATCAACACTTGGTATATTTATTTTGCTATTTATACTAAGAGAAATATTTAGGAACTTTTTGATTTCTTTATATATTATGTTATTGGGATAGCCATTAATTTTGAAATAGTTTAACAGAAACTTTATTTCTGAGTCAAATGCCTGCCAAGAGCTGCAGAGAGAATATGCTCTATGTATTAAAGTCTTAATGTTATTTATTTTGAAGTTAAAGAATGTAGCACTTTGGAAATTCATTCCAAGACCGGTAAAAGTAGACTTTCTAAAAATGCTAAAATTTAAGAGTGACTTATTGTTTGCGGTAGTTTTTGTAATGCTTACATCTAAAAAGTTAAGAATATTATTTTCTTCATGTTCCACGGTAAACTGAATGCATGGGTGTTTACTATTTAAGTAATCATGGAACCGCTGTACGTGACTTAAATGCCTGAAAACCAAAAATGTGTCGTCAACATACCTGTGATAAACAATTGGTTTAAACTCAAGGGGACAATCATCAAGCCATCGTTTTTCATGAAAACAAAGAAATATGTTTGGCCATTGGGGTCTGAAAGTGGAGATCCCATTGCGAAACCTTCAAATTGTTTGTAGTGCAAATTATTGAATAAAAAGTGATTATCGTTTATGCATATTGTTGCTACTTTTACTCAGCTTTGTCAGCCAATAATTACATATTCTTGTAACTACCATTAAAATACTGTAATGTCTCTTTTAGGCTTGAAAATGTTGTTATGAAGAAACAACGAAACGCGTCGCAATAAAAATGTGGTGTCTCTTAACCTACGCTCTTCTTTTCCTACTGAGATTGATATATATATATATATATAATATATATATATATATATATATATATATATATATATATATATATATAGTATATATATATATAGATATATATATATATAATATATATATATATATATATATATATATATATATATATATACTATATATATATATATATATATATATATATATATAGATCGACAGATAGCTAGAGAGATAGAACTTCATCATTACACATACCTTAAGTGCAATGAGTTGTAACGCAATGATTGGTAACGTCGAGTACAAAGCAGGACGAAAGGGTGACACAAACACGAAGCCAGGCTGGAAAACAGAATAAATGTTGTGGAAAACAGGGAAGAAGAAGAAGAAGAAGAAGAAGAGGAAGAAGAAGCAGAAAAGAAGAAGTCGAGTTAATTAAAACAGGGAAAAGAATGAACAAAGCCCCGAGATGAAGACCCCATTTTTCGATCCAATCTTTCCGATGAATTTTCCGACTAAATGTAATCTCTAGAAATGATGTCGGTGGGAGGCTTCATCGGAAAATGTGACTGGCAGCGTTCCGGGAGGATAATCACGCCCTTTTGCGATCATTGTGTCGATAATGAAATGATAATTAATCTCATTATATCTGCATCCCCCCTTTTTTCCAGCCGCCTTACTTTTACAGAATGGTCGCAGAGTCGTCACTCGCTCTGCCGTTAAAAGTGGGGCTGTGGCGGCTTCTTTTTCTAATAAGAAAAAAGTCTCCGTTCCAGCTTCCAGCTTCACTCTTTTGTGTTTCACAGTCGATAGAAATTATTTAAAATACATGATAAATAATCCTGAGTGAGATTACTTTCACTTTGTGCTCGAATGGAATGATCATTAAGTATTAGAACGATATATACGATCAATGTTATTCTTAATCATAGTTCCTTTAAAAACAGTAATCTACAAAGTGATGCTACGGTGAGTCGAAAGAAAATACACCGTGCAGAAATTTCAGCCTGCTTTTTTTATCGTTTGTTACTTGAAGTATTTTAAACTTTAAAAGAATGATAAATTTCCCTGACAAATCGAACTCATCCATCAAACGAACGTCAATCGCTCATTCAATGCTTATTATGGTTTCTTTGTTATTGCTCGAAGAAATTCTCTGATGAAAGGAAATTTCGAGTCCGAATAATACTGTCTTTCCATATTGCGATTAAAATTGATTTCAACGGACTTTCCCAACTATTTAAACATCATTTTCTCACCGAATATGAGTTTCTTCTGAGGGTAATGTCTGTTTAGACGTTTATTGAAAAAACCTGAAAATGGATGGATGTGAACGAAAGAGGAAGAAGTTCCCCAAAAGTAATGGGTCGTAGTTTTGAAGTTTTTTGTGTTTTCTTTAAACTTCATGGAATGACCGCATCTTGAAAACAAGAAACGAAATAGAAGTACAAAGTGTATTCATATTCACATTGTAACTATTTTAGATTTATCACCCATTGCATTGCAAGAAAAAGAGACAAGGAAAATGATGTGATGTTATTATTTTAAAGAATTGTCTTATATATCTAACTATTTATGAATGTAATTTGAAGGGTTTTATGTTTGTGAAAAAAAGAAAAGGAATCATCTGAAGTATCCCGAAAGAATGTTTGAACACTGGAAGCAAGAAAGAGAAAGCTTTACCATCCTGAAAATCCATGTTCTTGAAAACGTATTAACCGAAGTCTTATCCCTGAGTATATAAATTCCTTCCATTACCCAACATGCTCGCAAAAATATCTTGAGCAGTCTTATAAAAGAGAGAGATTTTCTTGGGACCCTCCTGATGTTCGAGAGATTCATTTTCAGAAGCGAAGGAAAATATCAGTTTTTCCTTCCTTTTCTGTCATGAGGAACATTTCATTTAAGAAAACGTTTTCATCAGACTGAATCCCAGGAATTGTCATGAAAGGAAAAGATTAATCCTCTGCTATTTTGTCCCCCCCACCTCCCCCCGCCCGTCGAACTCAACAGTGGTAAATTCATTGGGATTTGTGTCCTTCTTGCACTTCAAAACACTTCCCTTATCATTTCTAATATCACACTGAAAAGTCTTTGGAAAAAAGAAAGGCGACAAGTAATAACTCACCCCAATATAAAAGCTTCCAATAAAAATGTACCTAATGCTGATGAAAATTCATTTATGCTCTGTAAAATATTCTAATTAGCATCAGTGCCATAGGAATACTTAGGGATATAAACATATTTTGTTAAAACGGGTATAGAATGATCATAAAGATTTTCATATGACAAAACTGCTGTTACTTTCACAGTTCTTTCGTGAAAAAATGAGAGTCACTACCGTTCACTGTGTTCTTGATCGTACCCTGACAGCAATTTCATAAGCGAAAACGAATCCCTGAAATCCCTCCAAAAAAAAAAAAAAGATGAAAGTCCGTAACGGAAAAAAAATTTGTCATACGCACCTTAGAGAATTTCCACAACATTTTCGTCGCAGTTTATGAAAGAGAAGAAACATCCGCTTGCTTCCCTCCAAATCTCTCGAAGCAGTCTCCCTTACGCAAGATATATCTTTCTTTCATATCCACAAGAATTTCTTGAAGAACAAAAGGCATCTGTCTCTTACATTTCTGAAAATATTCGGAGCTGCTTGAGACTCGGAAACCGCTTGAAAGGGGAGTTGTCACTCAAATATCCCTGTCGTCAGAGATCTGGTGCAGCAAAGGTTTCTCGTGGAAAACGCATTCCTGACAGGCTTTAATGCTTATACCTTAGCCATAACTTTTAATATTGTTTCAGTATTTTACCTCTTGAATTCCTAAAACTGTGAACAGACAGTAAAAACTGAATAACAAAAGAGAATCATTACAGTTGGAAATGTATGCAAATACGTAATGAAAAATACTGTAAAATAGGATACAATTTTTAAAAGATATTGACAAAAATTGCTTATGAGACACTAGAGACTGTGAGTAATGTCTAAAAGAAAAAGAAAACTATTTACGAAAAATGCTTACAAAACGCTAGAGACCGTAAGTAATATTTACAAAGAATAAATTAAGTAACAAATATGATATGTAGAAAAGCTAAGTATTGCTATACCTTTTTAAGTGTCTTGGCTTCTCCGGCTGATCAAAAATTGGTTCATGAATTCCTAACGGCAAGAACTGCTGTTAAGAATTGCACGTACAATGTCCTGTGCCAGAACACTGTTACAGTGCTCGACTGCTCCACTTTGCAAGAAATATTTGTTTAGCTAGAAACATGGACATAGACCATTAGGCAGTTTACCTTAATAAAGAATTTTAGCTGGAAAGTTTGTACATGGCAAATGCCTATGCTCTTTTATACAAATTCAAGCATTCAGTGAGAAAGATACCAATAAAGGAGCTATCAAGGCTACTGAGAAAATGTTTTTCCTGAAATGGTAAGTGGGCGAGTTATTTCTTGCTTAATCTGATGGTGACACAAACGAAATTAGGTTCATCTTTCCAGCTTGTCTGTCTACATCCGAGACTCCAAATACGCTCATAAAGAGTGTATTTGAAGGTACATTTACTGAGTACCTTCTTGTGCAACCTCTAAAATCCAGTCAACATATCTCAAGGGTTTTATGGCCTTCAATACGGTTCTCTCGTCAAAGGGCTATGATGTCATCTTTTACAAATCTTCGTTTGCCAAACCGCTGATAAAATAATTCCATCCCACTGCAAACAGGATCTGAACGCTTTAAACCTTGCTCTTCTTAGCTGCAACAGTTGTTGGATCAACAGATATTTCGTTCCTATGACTAAGGGCATCGTGGTGGGTCCTCGTCTGATGCATCATCTTTTTCGCATTACATGAAAACTAACCATGATTTATTTTCGTCGTCATAACCTGGTAATGCTTTGGCTGCGTTTTTTTTCGTCTCCCTTCATTCCTTTTCATTCTTGGAAATCTTAAGAAATTACTATTGTGTTTCGGATTAACGATGGTAGAACCCGATGAAGATGAAAACTAAAAGTAAATATTCTTTTTAATATTTTGCATGTTATCCGATGATGCGCTCTGAAAACACCTCCGGATACAAAAAAAATAATGTTTTTTCTGTATCGATAAATGGAAAAGCAGTGTGAACGAATCATGAAAATTTTATATCACTGGACCTCCAAAAATATCAATTAGGAAATTAGTAATAGTTTTACGCCAGGCTCATATGAACCGTCTGTTCTCTACGGAAAACGGTCGATCATATTTACTTCCGTTTTAGAAATTTCTTTAAAAAATATATCACGTTCCTTACATCTAATCTGCGATATCATTTTGCATAATATGGAGACGTCGTAAAGTACAAACGACTCTTTCGTTGATTGTGCCTTGTTTGTAAATGTAAAATATGCTTTAAGGACCAAGATATTAGTTGACACGCCTCCTATGAGAGGTGCCATGTTTTTACGGCAATTTACCACTCGTGTAATTTTTGGAATTCCGTTCTGAATACAGGATGCTTAGGTGATAATATTCTGGAAATGAGCATATATCATGGAAAGAGTATATTGACAGGATTGATAAAAGTTTAGGAATTTTTAGTAAACGCTGGCCTAAGTCGTTCATAATATATTCATTAATATGGTAATCAAGTTTAGGAAGCTTGACTTTTAAAAGTACGGTAACTAAATTGGCATACAGATTATTCTTAAGAACATTTAAGCAGGAAAATTACAAGCGTCAACTATGAAAATGTTATATAGAATGTTTGATCATTTTTACAAATAACCCCACTTTTTTCAAGGTGAATAGTTGGATAAAATAATGTAGGCAAATATAATTTTAACAGCAAGAACAATGATATATAGTAATAGTAATAAATGCCAAAATAATTGAGATATTTCTAAGATAATCTCCACAGCAATTCCATCTTAGCTGTGTTTGTGAACAATTGTTTTAATGTGAAAATATTGTGCTTTTGATTGTGGGTGTGTGCGTGAGTGTGAGTGTGTGTGTGTGTGTGTGTTTGTGTATGTGTAAGAGAGAGAGAGAGAGAGAGAGAGAGAATTTTTATATAAGTAATCCAGGCATGACCATCGCTGCCTTGGGAGAAGTGACGTGGGGCGGAACTCGTACGGTTTGAGTTGACACATGAGGTTTGATCTGGACATAAGAGGAATTCAAACATACGCAAATGCTAAGTCAAATAAGAATAAATACAAAGTCAAATATGAGTACGAAAGAGGACGGGACTGAAAGAGGGGGAGGTTACTTAACTTTAGTCAGGAGGAGGAGGAGGAGGAGGTGGATGGGGTTGGTGCCCACAGGGTTAAGGGGAATACGTAGAGAAGGAGGGTTCGACATCCTTGACAGGAAATATACGGGATAATTCATTTGAAAATATGTCTTTCAGAATAGACAAATCAAGAGGAAAGGTTCTAGTGAAAAGGAAACATTAAAAAAGGAAAACGGGGAATAGATTTTTTAAAGAAGCAAAAAAAAAAAAAAAATGGCACAATGTATGTTGGTCAATACTGAAAAGGGCCGGGAATACCACAGTGTATAAAGATCAAACGACGCAGACAAAAGTTTTGTCTCTGGATGATAAAAATATATGAATGGGCAATAGCATCCTATGCACATAGAAATAATATACTATACGGTGATCAAGGGTAACGTATCTATATATTAATATATATATATAATATATATAATATATATACTATATAGTATATATATATATATACATATATATATATATATATATATATATATATATATATATATATATATATGTACATATATACTATACGTATATACTTAAATATGTATATATATATATATATATATATATATATAAATATATATATATATATATATATATATATATATATTAATGTCTGTGTCTGTTTATTTACTCATATATTAATACACTTGGGAAGTAAGTGAACAAAGTACAGCTTCCAAGGTACCCTTCGTAAAATGAATTACATAATTCCTAGTTG
>NC_061090.1:45550587-45563087 GCF_015104395.2 Macrobrachium nipponense
GTCGAAATATGGAATGTGAATTTCAAACAAAACATTAAGTTAACCAACTAATCGTTTGTAGCTTTCTGAAAGAAAAACTATTGTGCCGGCTTTGTCTGTCCGTCCGTACTTTATCTGCCGTACTTTTCTGACCGCCCTCAGATCTTAAAAATTACTGAGGCTAGAGGGGTGAAAATTGATATGTTGAACATTCACCCTCCAATCATCAAACATCCAAATTGCAGCCCTCTAGCCTTATTAGTTTTTCTTTTATTTAAGATTAAAGTTATCCATGATCGTGCGTCTAGCAACGATATGGAACAGGCCACACTGGGCGGTGGTTAACGTTTCATGGGCCGCCGCTCATACAGCTTTATACCGACACCACCGAAAGATAGATTTATTTTCGGTTGCCTTGATTATACGATGTACAGAAACCTCGATTGCGCCGAAGACGCTTTGGCGCATTTTTTCTGGATTTCTTCAGGTCCCAACGGCGACTTTATTCTTAAGATTCTTAGAAAAGATTTACTGCTTCCTCTTGACTAGAACACCAGATAATTATTCATTAAAGATGAATGTTGTGAAATTATCTCTCTGTGAGATATTTCTGTTTGTATTTTGAAAGAAGCAAAAGTTACGCTGGACTTAATCTCTCCAAGTAGTATTCATGTCCGTTGTCTGTGATGACCGATATCGACAGTAAAACTGTTGCCGTCTTATATCAGAGTAAATAATTCATATCCATGATATAATTCATATGAACCCCATCTAACAGTAAATTATTTCTGTAATTATAAGCGAAGGTAAAAGCGGGAAATGTGGACCCAGGCACGCTTCCTACTCTCCTAAAACTCGGAGGCTGCATTTGGAATATACACAGAAGGACCAATGTTGAGAGAACCTGACCCCAAGTTGGACCCTCAGACTGCAAACGTGGAGGTCGTTTTTTAAGTATAACATCGTCGGTACACCCAACTATGCTTAGAGATGCAAACTGCTTTTAGTATTAAAAGGCATTAATATGGGGGTTATAGGAAGACAGTGTTATCAACTACACTTACGATTTACTTGCACGCTTAAAATTTTTTAGTTAATATAATACAATAAGACAAACTTTTTTTATATAAAGGATGACACTCTCCAAAATCCAGTTCAGCATTTCACAGAACAAACACTTCTCTAACAAAAAGTATTTCCATTATAGACACCCACTCTCCTTGGTTTCAAAATGCCTTCTTAACCAACTTCTTCACCCAGAATAATTTGAATGCTTCTCTGCCTCCTCCCTTAATTACTAGAAGTATTTGTTCAAGATTTTTTTTTGTTTCTGTTTTCTTTAGTCTGTAACGGTTATTGAAGACAATTAAAAACATCGTTCATGGTAAAACGACCATACCAAAATTTCCCTGAGCCACTTTTGGGTTCATGTGCGAAAATCCTTTCGAAACCTAATCTGTTTGAACAGAAAATAAGAAGCAAAACTACACGTATGACCAAACGAAAGGAACCTGCCGGTAGAGAGCAAAAGGCCCCGCCGCTACCGCCGGAGAAAAGAAATACCAAAAAAGAATGAGATGACGAAAACTTTCCTCGAAGTAAATTGGCGATAGAAAGAAGTTTCATTCCGTGAAAAGAAGGAAAAGAACAGAGGGAAAACTTCCGCAGCGAATCGAAGAAAAACGTTAGTCCTTAAAGACCCAAAAGCTCCATCTAATTAAGGTGAAACGGTGCTTTCCTGGTTCTCCAGATGAGTGAGGGAAACGTTTGAATAAGAAGGAATCGCAGCTCTGGATGGCATGTCAGCGTTTGGGTACAAAGATCCGGTCTCTAGAAAGACAACGCTTGCGGGCAATTATGTAATGGCTTGAAAGAAAGAGAATGGTTGCTGGTCGGGTTGAATTCTACACTGCTCTTATATATACTGTTTCCTTGATATTTCTCTCCATAGTAGAGTGTTTATATTATCTACAACTTTTCACATAAGTAATATGAGGGCTGTCGTGACAATGATCACTTTCATCTATTCCAATAAACAAGACTACGATATGGAATAGCGTTGTTCCTAGCTTTTTCATATTACCATAAAAAACGGGAAGGTTTGTTTTGGAGAAACCCAGAGTTCTTGCTACCGGTTGTCAATTGAATAATTAGTAAGATCCTAATGGAAATCACACACATAAACAATTATACATATACACATACACATACACACACACACGCATATATATATATATATATATATATATATATATATATATATATATATATATATATATATAATATATATATATATATATATATAGATAATAATATAAATATTTATATATATATATAATATATATATATATATATATAATATATAGTATATATATAACATGTATATGTGTGTGTATGTGTATAATTGTTTATTCTTTTGTGAGTAAAATTCCAGCGTCCCACTGTTGACCTATGCTTTTAATTAGGTATATAGAAATGGAACAACTTGGTTACAAACAGGGATAGAAAGGGAATAGGTTAGGAGCTTCATCCTAAAAAGAAAAAGAAAAAAAAATGTTGAGAACTGGAAGGCTGCCATTTTATGGGAGGAAACTCTCAAAGAAGAGAAGACCTATGGCGAAAATATCAACACGGGATGTATCATGCATACAGAGAGAGAGAGAGAGAGAGAGAAAGAGGAGGTGTTGGTGCGCGGAAAGATAATTGACCATTGTGGCACTTCGTTTTGCGAGAGAGCCATAATTGATAGGGTTGAATGCCCCCTCACTGGAAATGCGTGTGATTGGTAGTTTCAAAATGTTCAGTGCTTCATTATCACGGGATTATGAAGTCATAAAAAGTAACAATGGGTTTGCGAAAATGATACAGAGTAGTTCCGAATAAGGCCGCATAAAAACGCATTTGAAGGAATATAGTTTGCTAGGCGCTGTACACTAACGCATAAAATTGAATGGTATAATCACGTGATCATTGCGTTACAGAGAGATATCGCAGTGAGTGAATTGATAGATAACTGCTGTATTTGCAACCTTTTATGAAAATGAGCAATCAGCCTCATCGGAGATTTCCCAAGTATTAGTATTAGGGACAAATCTGACTCGAGAGAATAAAAAGATTTGGACAACATATATTCCATCTCTTCCCTGGTGATCTTTTTGTCTTTTTGAATGACAGAGTCCTTCACAATAGAATACCTTTTCAATATATTGTTCGCTTATGCACCCCAGATTCCACATGAAAATCGTTTTAGTACTATTTACATCTCAATTCATGCAATTTGATGTTGAAAAATGAGAAACTTTTTGGGAAATCTCGTTCAGCTTACAGACTAATTTTAAAGGAAATATTATGCTGCGTTCTTTGTGCCTCTTTTTTTTTTTTTTTTTTTTTTTTTTTTTTGTTTTAATTACTGCATGGTTGAAACAGAAATGTTTTGCCTCAGTCTTGTGTGGCTTGAAGAAAAGTTCTCTATTCATCAACTCCGTGTATATGATTGATTACCTGGAGGCTTAAGGTATCATTTTTGTCCAAATATAATTTCGGCGCGTTAAATACAATTGGTGCTTGAAACCGAGTTTCTTTTGTGTGTGTGTGTGTGTACGGAACCGTGCATTTATACTTTATCCATTCTAATATTAGTATGTATTGGAGTTAATTACCTAATCTCGTGCACAAAAGAGGTTTGGACAAAGGAAATTAAATGTTCTCAGGATGAAATTACCAGATTGCAATTTTTTTTTATTATAGACCTATAAAAAATTCATTTCAGTCATATTTGTCTTTTATATTCTTGTATGATATATAAGCCCACTCAATACTTTCATTTCTTAGGCAATAAAAGTATATTAGTCTCATCTGTTTCAATGACGTCTAATTGAACCAAAATAGGCATAAATTTTTGTGTTCCATCGATGGGCAATAAGATGTACTCTGTATTACCGTCTAACCCCGTGGTTTCCAAACGCTTTCTGGTCGTTACCCACCTTTCATACACGATACTTCTCCACGGCCCACTGCCCCAACGCCAAGCATGACCTTTGTATATATAAGCCCATGGTTTTATACATCAACATCCTCATATTGTGGCCCCCTGCATTCTGCTACACGGCACCCCAAGGGGGCATGATTCCCAGTTTTGGAACCACTGGACTCTAGCCAAACCAAAGGCGATAATTATATCTCATATATTGTGAGATCCATATATATATATATATATATACTATATATATATATATATATATATATAATTATATAACACTATACACATATATTCATACATACACACACACACACACACACACACATATATATATATATATATATATATATATATATATATATATGTATATATATATATATATATATATATATATATATATATATGTATATATATATATATATAGTATATATGGATATATATATAACACATATCCACAGGTGAAAAATAAGAGACAGGGTGTAGGTCCTGACCGGTTTCGGCTTTATTTTCAAGCCATTGACATTGTCAATGGCTTGAAAATAAAGCCGAAACCGGTCAGGACCTACACCCTGTCTCTTATTTTTTACCTGTGGATATGTGTGATAAATGAATCACGTGTTTAAAGTGATTATAATCATATATATATATATATATATATATATATATATATATATATATATAGATATATATATATTACGATGAACTGCATTATATTCCATTGGGATTCTCCGTCATCAGTTAACTAATTTTCTATTAATATATCTCTTATCTTTTATTTTGGTGACTGTAACCACGCTGACTATAACTGCGTTACCGAGAAACGTTTAAACAATCTCTTCCCTCTGCTGGTTTTAAGAGATGCTATACACGAGTTTCAAGGGTATTCAAAGACAGTAATCCACTGTCCCATAAGGTCTGGTCCCCCCAAGATTATACTCGTACCTTTTCCAAAACCCATTCACCTGTTGCCTGTCTCCAGATAATAATTGAATTTGGTTTCCAAAATCTACGATTATGGCGCGTCGGGTTCGGTTCTTAAGCCCTGGAACATTACAAACGTGAGAAAAACACTGCTAGTGTAAAACTCCACTAAAAACAAATGTCTGTCGTCCGGAAATAGTTAATTATCCAAACCCAAATTTATAGTTCAAAAGGAGATACAATCTCCGGTTACGTTTCCTATGTAACAGCAATTACTGACTTTAATTTCCAAAATATTTGAAAATGTTGCGTATTTTTTTTTCCTTTTTAGGTGGGAGCATTTTAAAAACAATTTATCGACCAGCACTGCTTTGTACTTGGGGTTCCAGCGAAATGTTCCAGGTTGAAAGAGGACTTGATGCAGCGTAAAACTTTTCTTTAATAAAGTAATTGCCCGGTTTGGTTTCCAAAGTCTACGGCAATAGTGCACATTGAAACTAGGCTGAGCAATCAAGCCCCTGAAGGTCCTTTCTCCCTATAAGTAACATCCCTATGGCTTCCTCTATAACCTATTGTTGCCGCCTCTTGACATTAAATTTTTTAACATTCAATCAGGCTTTTGCATAATCCCTCTAACAATTAGGCACTCGAACAAACTGAAATCAAAATAGCTATACCAAGATCATAAAGTACTTCATATGTCCAATTAAACAAAAATGAAAATAAAAACAGAAATAATGCCAACTCTTTCCAACGGTAGTAGACAACCATCTCATTAATTTGGAAGTTATACATATTTTGATACGTATTGTGTGACTTTAGCCCCGACACCCAAATGAATTTAATTTAATTTTGTTCTATATTGTACTATATGAAAAAATAATTATCCATATAAAGGTCATTCATAGGGTTCTCGTTTCCTTTAGTAAGAGGAGTAGTAATGCACACCAGAGCCACTTACGTGACTGTACACTATAATTATTCTAATGTTGCTTCCATTATAACGTAAGAGACGTTATTTGGAAGTAAACTACGTGCACGTAAAATCTAAAAAGAATAAAAAACAATAAAAAAAATAAAAAAAGAATAAATGAGAAAGACACGTCATGACTGTCTGCAAATTAAAGGTATGGTCTAAATGAAATCTATGAAGAGATGTGTCTGAACATTTGTTGAAGATTGCCCATCCCTCACCACACTAAGCAAGCCTCTGGATTCACATGAGCCAAGACCAACCCAGATGACGCCGTCTGACAACGAGGAAAAGGTTTCTGTAGTTTTGGGATTCTGATTTTATCATCACCTACTTAGAAAAGGGTCAGTCACACAGCAGATGAGCAGTATGATTCCGTAGACTTCTAGCAGCCGAAAAGCAATCACAGAGAATGCAAAGGACGCCTGTGACCAAGTTCATTGTTACTCCAGGATGATTTCCGCATTGACGATGGTTGCAACGGTCGACAGTAGTTTTAAATTGATGTTCCAGGCCCCTGACCGGACCCCTCACCTGCTTCTTAACCCAAAACTCAACTGCAAGGAGAGGATGCTCAAGATGGATTCTTCTCTCGTGACGACATAGAAGCAGACCAGTTACATTGAAGTGAAATTGTCTTTCTTGTATGACGCTTGAGTAAAGGCATAGACCTATATGCAAATATATAATAATACTACTCCAGAGTTTGTCGAAATTCAAGAAAAAAAAAATCCTATCGATAAAGTCAAAGCAGATTAAAAGAAATTATGAATACAGTTTCAAAAATACCAAAGTGGTTAATGGTGCTTGAAGTTTTTGTCACTGTCAACATTTTATATGAATTTCGTGAAAACCAACTCACACAGACATGGTTCCTATTTTTCAACATTAAACTTGTAATTGGACTAATTTACTTAGTAGTCCAATTACAAGTAAGAGTAAGAGCGAACTTGCTCATAGCTTTCCTTGGCACTGCTTTGTGATTGATTTTCAACTATCTCGAGGATAGATAGTATCTCTCTCTCTCTCTCTCCTTTTTATTTTCTTAACTTCTTTTCATCTGTTTGCTGACCTATTCTCTTACTTTTATCAGTCTATGATTACGCTCCTCCCTGCTCTTTCCAAACGTCATATGGAGCATAATCATAGATTGACAAAAACAAGAGAATTGGTAAGCAGACACGAAAAAAAAGTTGTAAAAAATAAAATGGGGTAGAGACGGAAAGCAGAGAGAGAGAGAGAGAGAGAGAGAGAGAGAGAGAGAGAGAGAGAGAGAGAATGGACAATATCTATCTTCGAGACGTGACACCATTTTTTGGCTTAATACCTAACAAGCTTCTTCCTCGCCTGGTTTAGTTTCCCCTTTGCTCAAATTTGTAGAATGTCGTCGACAGTATTTTGACATTTTTATCCAAACTGAGGTTTTCTTTTCCTTTCTTACATTCTCTATGACTTATCTTCCATCTTCTCTCCAATCAAAATTATGGGTGAGTTATTTCCCCAGAATCTCAACTTGCAACAAAGCAATTTTCAGAGGATAGTCTCCCGGGCGAGAACGTCTCAAGCCACAAGGCGTCCGGCAGGGAAGTTTGACCCTTAGCGCAGGGGAGCGTAACGGTCACGCTAGGGTTTCCGAAGGGAGAGACAAAAGACGTTTTGATTCTCATGATATAAATTGATGTCTGAAAAGAGATATTGAGGCTACAAGTCCAGAGCCATGATAAGGGGAAATGTAATGAAGTGTGAGGGAAGTAGAAGGGGGAAAAAGTGTAACTAAAAGATTTACCGGTGATTTTATATTTGGTGAAAATTGGAAAAAATGGGGCCCGCATTATCGCCTGTAAAAGGGAATTCTCTCCCTCTGCATTTTGTTTCAGGGAAGGCGGATTCACTTGTCGCTCTCTCTCTCTCTCTCTCTCTCTCTCTCTCTCTCTCTCTCTCTCTCTCTCGCTCTCCTTCATCCGAAATAAAGAAAGAAAGAGAGAGAGAGAAAGAAGGAAAGAAGAGGAATTCTTGTGAAATGTGAGAGGTCTTGTTAAGACTCGACTTCTTTCACAACAAATGATCTTTTTTTTTTCATTAGTCTTGAAAAAGAATCCATGCTTTAAATTTAGAAATAAGGGTCTCAATTAGCAGGACAAGAATACCACTTGCCTTTTTAATATAACTATACTCTTCAGATACTCGGATATTTATATTTGGTTTTCTTTTTTTTTCATTTCGGCTGAGGTGTACAGTCTCAATCTGGATACCTTGCATTTCCCTTAAGTACTCAGGTATTGCCTGAGGTTTGTTGATTTCTGTATAAGACGGAAGCATTTATTTACTTACTCTCTGTACCCAAGAGGCCCGTTGAAAATTTCAGAAACCATTTTTATTATATGAAGTATGGTCACTGACCTTATTTCAACCTTCCTCCTTTTATCCTGGCTGGGGAGTGACACAATGATGTGACCCCCTTTTTCTACCCACACTCCAGAGGAGTAGTTTCAGCCTCGCAAGTATTGCATCAAGGTTTTCTTCAGGTCTGGTCAATTGATTTTATATTGCATGAAAAAGCTCTTTCTAGATTCGAGAGGATTCTCACTTCAAGTATTGCCTGAAGACTCCTTCTATCCAAAGGTTAGTACAGTCTTCTTTGTCATTCCACAATATGTACGGATTTCTTCTTGAGTGACTCAGGCTCTTATGAGAACCCTTTTTTGTTGCTGTTAGACCTGACTTAATCCACTTGTATGTAATTTCCACCAGTCTCTTCATTCTGATTAACATCCTCCGTCTAAAGGGAGAAATTGTCCTCTTCTGCCAAAAAGCCTGAAGAGGTGAGCGCCCTTTCTCATTTAAAGCTAACAGCGCTTTTGTACATTTTAATGTATTAAAAAAAATAAGCTAAATTAAACTAAACATCTCATGGCTATATGCATTCTTATCGTGCAATGTTTTTCGGTTATTCTATTGCATTATATTTGGTGAATTATAAAATTTAATCGCCATTTAAAAAAAAAAAATGAGTCAAATTATTGCACGTGAAGAAAAGTCGTAGAGTTTAACCTCTGATGCTTTGGAAAATAAGAGTTATAGAGAACGGGGCGAGCGTGGAATGCAGACTCAAAGATATCAATATTCTGAATATTAATTCTATATTAAGCAGATTAGATTAGATTAACTCTTGCCTACCTCTATATTATTCGGGAGCAAAATCTGAGCAGATTCCTCACTGGATGAAGATATCAGAAAGAAACTGAGACGTAATCAGCAGCGATATGAAATTTCATTGTGTCTTGTTAGCAATTCATATGAGAAGCGTAATATCAGTGAATCCGGTCTTTCTCTCCATCTCGCCTCTCTCTCTCTCTCTCTCTCTCTCTCCTCTCTCTCACACACACACAGCATTGAAGAAAAAAATTAGAAAAAATTACTTGTTATGAAAACTCACGTAGATCACGTTCTCAGACCCATTATTAAAGCCCCACTGATAATGTTAATAACGAATAGAAAAAAATGCAAATTAAAAACACCTTAGAATAGATGCATAGATTGAAAAGTGCTGATATTCTCCTCGACTTCATATTCTAGCTTTTATAGCTATTCAGGATGACTTACTAGCCTGTAATTTTTCCTTTATGTATAAAGTTTAGATGCACCGAGAAAAGATTTTCGATGAATGAAAATTCATAACCAAAGGCATAGATTTACGATCAAGATATCGACATCAGGACTCGTAAAGATGTTAACTTCACACCAAAAAAAAACAAGAAATGCGCCGAAATTTCTTCGGCGTAACCGAGTTTTCTATATAAGATATAAGCCACGGCCCATGAAACTATCAGCCACGGACCATGAAACTCTCAGCTGTAGCCCATGAAACTTTCAGCTACTGACCGGTGGTGGCCCGTCCTATAGAATTGCCAGATGCACGATCATTGTTAATTTTAGCCTTAATTGAAATAAAACCTACTAGGGCTAGAGGGCTGCAATTTGATATGCTTGAAGATCGGACCGTGGATGATCATCATACCAATTTGCAGCCCTCTAGGCTAAGTCGTTTTTCAAAATCCGGGGGTGGGCAGAAAAAGTGTGGACGGACAATAGTTTTATTTCCAGAAAACTAAAAATGGCAAATCTCACCTCCGACACCAGAAGTCACGCCCGCTGGATGCCAGCTGATATTTATCTATCTCTCCCTGCATCCCATTTTTGCGTCTCTTAAATATGATTGTGAAAATTAAAAGTTGTATTTTTCTCTAAGCTGCCATGTCATTCTTATCTTTGTGATATGTACAGAAATGTCTTTATTACATGACTAAGGATCAATATAATTTTTCTGCGACCCTTTTTCTAGTCAAAGATCCGTCTCTGTAAGTATACATTTATGAATCTAATGTGAAAAAGGGTTTCACATCCAGTCTTCAAGACTCAGCATTAAATTACATGTTGACGTATGAAGAGGTAAAACCTTAGGTCTGTTTTACACTTACTTGTTTTGAAGTTGTGAAATCCTGATCACGTCTGACGGATAAAGAACTTTGGTTGCTATTTAAAAAGGATAAACAGAGCGACTTCGAGAAAATTTGCGATTTGATTCTATGGTGGAGGTATTTCGCCAAAATATGAGGAAAACGGGACCACACCACCCACCTTAGATAAAGTGTACTCAGCCTGAGGGGGCACTTTGGTTGAGCGTTACAGCATTGGCTCTGTATATGAGGTTTGTAGATTGTCTCCTGTCTACTTCCAACCAATCCACCCACCTGTAAATGGGTACCAGTTCCTGTGGAATTCGTGAAAAGGGGCGTGAAGCTAGCAATCTCACCCTTAAGAACTTACTGTGGAGCAGGAAGATTGTACGTTTTTGGAGCTAATCCCTACAAAAGGGTAATAGGTGCATCATGAAAAAGCAACTAGTTACCCTGGTTGTAACATTAAACTCGTGAATTTTCGGTATTGATTTTTCTATTTTCTATCTATCTTATACTGTGAATATGTCGATCTGATTGGTCATGTTTTATTGTGTCTCGGTAGCTTTTTTCCCCATAGTGTTTAAAAGGCATTGCATTACGTATATATAGTTGCATTATTTTATTTTACCTTCTTCTTTGTACATCAGGAATGATTTGTGCCCTGTTTCATCTTCACTAGAATCCTTTTACCAGCGGTCTTTCCAACACTTTCAGGATATAAGTTTGCCTTTAAATTTGTCCCTCCTATATCTAAAATTCCTGCAATTAATCAATGTATATGTAATACTTGCGATATGTCAGCATTTACTGGTTTACCTGAAGCTATCAGCACTTATTCATTGCCACAGCTACACCGTGGTGGGAATTGGATGGTACAGTGCTTCAGTCCTCTTGTTTTATATGTCACTTATGCATTAGACTGAGAATGGACTTTAAAAAGATATTGCTGAACGGAAGTAGTTAGAGTATAGACTAATGTTGTTAGTGCTCAAGTGTTTTAAGTAGGAATGATGAGTGGATTATTAAAAACTTTGGATGTGTCAAAAGTACCAATTATAGGATATCTATTGTTAAAAGAATTGAAGTGGGACATTCAGTTTGCTTTTACCGTAAATATTCAATATCAGTGACAGTAATAAGGCAAATGGGACGGAAAGAACGGTAGATGTTGTGTAAAATCATCTAAGAACCGCTTAAGAAACCAGAGAGCCATATCAGCAGATCCTTTAACATTTTTACCCACAGAGAATTGAAAATTCTAAGAATTTTATGCTCATAAGAGGATGATGGACAGTATCAACCACGGTGGTATTATCAATAAATGAGTTAAAGGGCACCAAGGAGCAAAAAAGGGTAACTTTTCCGAGATAGGCACAGTTAAAAAAAGAGCTACAAAGATGACTTTCCAGAGATAGGGATAGTTAAACAAAGTATCTACAAAGGGTGACTTTCTAGAGATACGATAATTTAAACAAAGGAGCTACAAAGAGTGACTTTCCAGAGATATGGTCAGTTAAACAAAGTAGCTACAAAAGGTGACTTCCCAGAAATAGAGACAGCTCAACTAAGGAGCTGCTAATGGGGACTTTTCTGTAATAAGGACATCTAAACCATGGAACTACAAAGGGTGACTTTTCAGAGATAGGGACAGCTAGACAGGGGCTGCTAAGGGTGACTTTTCAGAGATAGGGACAGGTAGACAAAGGGGCTACTAAGGGTGACTTTTCAGAGTTGGGACAGCTAGACAGGGGCTGCTAAGGGTGACTTTTCAGAGATAGGGACAGGTAGACAAAGGGGCTACTAAGGGTGACTTTTCAGAGATAGGGACAGCTAGACAAAGGGGCTACTAAGGGTGACTTTTCAGAGGTAGCGACGTCTAAACCGAAGGGGTACAAGGAGTGACTATTCATAGGTAGGGACAACTGAAATAACATTACATAACAAGAGCAGGGGAATACTACATTTTGTTCCTGACTGTTAAGTGATGTCTTCAGCATATATCATATTATCAGAATCTAATATCTTCTTGTAGAACAATGAAAACATCTTCTAAAGGGTCCACAATAATACAAAGTGTTAAGAGTCCGTGTATGATTTTTAAGACTTTACAAAAAGCTTTCGAACCCTTCCCTGGGTTCATCTTCAGCCAGTTCTTATAAATGTTTATGCTTCTAAAAGTCATATTCTT
>NC_061090.1:45568087-45590587 GCF_015104395.2 Macrobrachium nipponense
TGCCTTGGAACGGAAGATACAACGATTACTGGCTAGGGGGAAATTCAATTTGGTAGGCCATGCCTGGCCATGTTTGTACCCTACTTCGGGAGGTTCCAGATATATCTTGTCCAAACTGGAGTGATCTCCCTAGGTCCTCTCATCTCTGCCACTAATCCTCGCAGGTACCTGAAAAGGTCAGTGAAAGAAAGGGTGCAATCGATGCTAAATTGGGTTGAGAGCTTTAGGTCGGTAGGCAGGAATGCAACTGTGAGGAGACGGAGTCGCAGGTGCGGGAGGCCGTGACAACAATGGCGACGGAAAGAATCGGGTCAGAACAGGTGAAGATCAGGTCAGACAGACCACAAGTGACAAGGTGTGAATTCTAACAAACTAAGGGGCTACTGTCTGTTAATGACTTCTGTGAAATTAAGTTTGAGACCACCATACACTAGGCGAAAGGGGTGGCAGTCCCTTAAGTGTCTTTGTCCCGTCTGGGGATCGGAATTATCAGCTTAGCGCTGGTAGCTGAATATGACAAGAGGATGACAATTGGTAAATCACTTGTGATACGTTAAAATGACAATTGGCATGTTTTTCATCTATGAGCTGGTGTTGGTGAACAATGGGAAAAGAGGGTAGGTCAAAAATGTCTCATGGCTTTCAAAACATCAAAACAACTTGGATTCCTTTTACTTTATTCTTAACATGAAGTAGTTATTTCAGTTCTTTCGATTTCCCTTATATTTCGAATTCTTCCTGTCTCAAAATTCCCTTACGTTACTTCTCTCAGTTTTTGAGTAGAAATGGAGATACACGAGTGTCAGAAGAATGCTCGTAGAAATTATATCTATATACATATATCCTTTAACGATTGGCTCTCTATTTGAGTACAAAGATAAACTAAGATCACTAATAACCCCCATGTAATGTACAAATTTTCTTACTCAGATGTGACCTGGGGACATCGGTTGCACACGGAGGTTGCTGAAGGTGAGAATAGATTCTCATCATGGTGTTAGCTACGGAAAAAGGGTTAAACTATCAAACCCTAATTTCCTTTAGCATACCATATGATTTACTGTATGATGATTTCGAAATATTGGGTAGAGGCTCAAATTACCAGTTTCTAATGGCTTTAAAATCATTATTATTAAAGGTATTGTTCCGCAGTTAAACTCCCAGTCATCACTATGCGTCAATACCTATTGTGAGTGTTCCTGGAATCCCAAGTTGCCCTTTATTGTCACCCGACAATATATATATATATTATATATATATATATTTATATATATATATATATCTATATAGATATATATATATATATATTATAATAAATAGATATATATTATCTATCCATATATATATATATATAATTACTATATACATATATCTGTATATCTCTATATCTTATACTATAGATATATATATCTATATTCTATATATCTATATACTAAGATATATATATTAATTATTAATATATTATATATATAGATATTATATATATATAATATGTATCTCATATATATATATATTATATATATCTATATCTCTATATAGTATATCTATCTATATATCTTCCTTATACCTATCTATCTATGTATATATCTCTATATATATTCTAGTATCTAATCTCTTGTATCATGTATAGTATAGTATCCTATAGATATATCTCTATTCTATGTATATATAGCATCTATATATATAGATACATATATATATATATATTATTATATATCTTATATATATATTCAGAAAAATATCATAATATATTATCATATATTAATATTTTATATGTTATATATATATCATATATATATATATATATATAGGGATATATATTATTATATGTTTTGGGTGTTTTAATGAGCCTT
The DNA here is from genome assembly GCF_015104395.2 of Macrobrachium nipponense. Classification (NCBI taxonomy): domain Eukaryota; kingdom Metazoa; phylum Arthropoda; class Malacostraca; order Decapoda; family Palaemonidae; genus Macrobrachium; species Macrobrachium nipponense. The sequence goes on from NC_061090.1 coordinate 45,569,941, forward strand.
TTATACTTGAGGACGCATCCTGTTTTAAAACATTTAAATTTAGTTTACACACATGTATATATGTATATATGGTATATATATATATATATATATATATTATATATATATATATATATAACATGCGTGTGTGTAATAAATTCTTCTGTTAAAACAGATACGTCTCAAGTATAAAAGCTCATTAAAACACCCCTGGTTTTAAAGCTAAGGATATTTCTCGGTGGGAATGACTTCCACCTTTATCAAGTATGTAGTGATTGACAGAAGAAGTTACATTGGGAAAATATGTAGTAGGAGATATGCTTTTAGGTGATGCCTGAGGTCACCTCAAAGCCAATGTTGGTTCTATTAATTGTTTTAATAAATCCGCTTCATTGTTGCCTAAGGAAGATATTGTCTATATGGTCAGAGTCCCAGGCTCCATTGGAAAGGTTGATCCTATTATCTTGTTGTTTTACCAGTGAAGATTCTACCATCTGACATTTGTATCGACAGCTGCTCTTGTGCAAAATACAGGATGCGTTTCAATCCATGGCATGTTTTGTGTTATTTATATGATGGAAAATTCTTAATTTATATTGCCCGTATCTAACTGAGCTCTTATGTCGAGTTAATCTTTCCAAGAGAGATTTTCCTGTGAATCCATAGTATGACTTATTACAATCCCTACAGGGCATTTCATAAACTTCTACATCTTTAGAAACTGGTTTATGCTGAATGTTAATTAAGGCTTTCCCAATGTATTCAGATGAGTGAAGGTGAAAGGGCTGGGTTGGTCTAAGGTTTGTGTGATCTCTCATAAATTATCCATGAGAGGGATTATGATTTTGTTTGTGTATTTTTCCTTCTTATTTGTTTTTTGTGGGAAAATATACTCTTTGCTTTATGTATGGCTTTTTCTATTATGTGCTTGGGGTATTTTAACAAGATAAGTTGATTTCTGATTGTTTCAATTTCTTGTTAAAACTCTGGGGAGCCAATTCACAGGGCTCTGAGAAATAAGTTTAACTGAAATGCCATGATAGCTGTAAAAATGTATGTATGAAAGTGAGAATGTCGTTTTCCTGAAGACAGTGAATTTGTAGTCATTATTAGTTCTGATGACTGAGACATCTAAAAACGGGATTTGGTTACTGTTTTCCCATTCTACTTTAAATTCTATGCTCGGGACCAAGGACTTTGATTTTTGTAGAGAGAAATCAAAATATCATGACTTTATTAAAGATACAGACATTTCTGGACCACAAGTCCCATTTTCAAGGCTAGAAAGGAAAACAAATTTAGAATAATTGAAATGACCCAAACAAGAACGAAAATTAGAAACTGCAATTGTCATAAAATGATTAAAACTGATAAACAACCTTTGAAATACAGAATAGAAGTCGCACCCATATTTCAAGAAGAAAGACAGGCGAGTGACAACGAAGGGCAAATTGGTGTTCCAGGAACGGTCACAATTGGTATGGAGGTATGGAAGAGGACTGGGAGTTTAACTGCGGAACATTGACAATAAATGATGTCTGACGAAATATTAAGGTAAATGGTTCTCTGAAAAAAAAGATTGGGCTAAGAATGAAAAATAATAAGTCTTTTAAGAGATTCGCTTTAAAAATGTAATGAAGAATCATTATGTATATAAATAAACTATATATATATATATATATATATATATATATATATATCTACCCCCTAACAAAACTACACAAATGACAACCCTTACCTGTTGATAGCGGCCGGCCTCTCTCTGCACACATTGTCAACTAGGCTAGTGAGTTCACATAAATACAAAAATATGCTATTTATTTCCCAAACCAGATGAACATAAAACGGAACAAAATGATTAATGAGTCATATTTGAAAAACAAGTCTGCACCACAAAGAACTGTAAATTATCATTCCACTCTCCTGGATTAGTCTAAGTAATCACCCCAAAGTCTCAAAATTGTCAACCTCTACATTCTACATTCTGACAGTCAAACTTAGAAATCCCGTTTCTAAAATAATGACATGGGACCCATCTGTAACAAAGAGACATATTCATTATATTCCCCACTACACAAAGTTAAATAAATGTATACACTTCACTCTTCTCTCTTTTCAAAGGCAACTGTTTCTAAGTCATTTAAATATGTGACATACCTTTGATGGGCCTTGCCTCAACACCTGGTGTCCTCTGAACCATCTTCCTCCCTATCTCAAAGGAATGTGTGCTTATTCTTAAGTGTCTCGAGCGGCCAGACCTATCCCATGCACGCACAAACGGATGCATACATCCGCCACACTCTAAGATCGCCCATGGCAACAGTTCGAACAGCCATCAGCCCAAAATGCACACACATCAAATTCCTTCATTTCCAAGAAGGTTATCTCTAAGGGCTCTCTGTCTCCAACCAGAAGCTGATCACCTAATTCCATAACACATCATTTATCCCTTGAATATATATATATATATATATATTTATATATATATATATATATATATATATATATATATATATATATATATATATATACATATTATTATTAAGAGAAGCATTTAAAAGACTCATTATTTTTCATTTACCTTAATATTTCGTCAAGCATCATTTATTGTCAATTTTTATCACTCTATTTATCCTCCAGCTTCAAATTCTTACTAATAGAATTGTCGCTCTCGTTGGAGTTTGCACATTTTCTTTTACTCTCAAATTTATTGTTAAGTCTCTCATTGCTGAATTTTTTGTTACCATTTAATGCCCTCCCTTTCCCAACGACGGAACCAACTGATTTCTTATGGAGTTTTTTCATTTTATTCCCTTTTACCAATCATCGATTTTTAACATTCTTTACCAAATGAAAATTTTTTACCCTGCGTTTATCATTTCTCGCATCTGAGTCTTTTGTTTATTTGCTTATCGCAATTATATTTCTTCTCTTACTGAATGTTTATTACAAATCTTTCCTTCTTTCCGTTATTTTCCTTCTTCAATCATCATTCCGCTCTTGCGTTGATCATCAAGCAGCTTCTTCCCATGTTCTTTGATATTGACTTCAAAGAGTCAGTTCTGCGCCTCGATTTTTTTCTCTCTTCAAATAATTACTTCTCTTAAAGTTATGTTGGTCTCAGTACAGTTCCTCCTCTTCAGATGTAGTGAGAGCAGCATTTTATGACTCTAAGGAAATGCAAGATGTGGAATTAAACGTCTTCATAGCAGTGGAAAATGATTACAAGTCGTCATCTTTCGAGTACATGTGTACTTTGCTTATTTTGCATAGCTACTTCTAATCTCTGAGAGTGACATTGATTTTCGACTGTAGATACATCGTACTGTCTGAAATGCTTTCACAATAACTGTACTCTTGAAAAGCCAAAAAATATTTGGGCATTAATAAGTCTTTGAATAAGTTATTATTTTTTTTCAAAGAACATGAAAGTACATTAAAATTGACAAATTTTATTTACCATTATTTGACATGATAGTTTTATAGAGAAGAAATAAATTAGTAATATCTTTATATATATATATATATATATATATATATATATATATATATATATATATACATATGTATATATATATATATATATATATATATATATATATATATATCTATATATCCTATGTATATCTGTATATATATATATCTATATATATATATATATATCTATATCTATATATAAACTATATATATATATATATATATATATATATATATATATATATATATATATATATATATATTTCTAGCATGCTTAGGAAATCCCAGTAATATGACTGCTTCCTAACGCAAGGAAATAGAAATTATCCATAGTCATGTTGAAAAATGGTGTTATGTTTACATATTTGTCCCAGATAATATCAGAGGGTATTGGTGGTTATCACTGTGCCCAGCGGATTTGCTTTGAAAGTTCTTCCAACCTGAAGCGGCCATAAATCATGGGAAGAGCTTAATACTCGTAGACTATCCTTGAAACAGTCTGAACTTCAGTGACCTGATTGTTATTTCTTATATCATTAGTATAAATCCTCAGTTCCGACCTTTCCCTCCTGACCCTTTGTTATTTTCACTCTGCTTTCCCACCTAAATTTCCATATTTCATTCTCGAAGAAATTATGTCAGAATTATGTCCTCTCTCGTTGCCTTTCATTCTTCTCCGTGTTTCTACCCGTCTTCGTTGGAATTGCATTTTGAGATTCATTCACAAGAGAACGGATGATTCATTCCTCACAATTCTTCCCCTGCTGCTTTACCTGGTTGATCAACTTTTGTTTAATATCATTCCTGAAAAGGGGCCTGGTCATTTAATTATTTAACGAAGTCTATTTGCTACATGATCAGTCTTTCTTTTTCACTGTATTCTATCTCATCCAAATTTTAGGTTCTGTTTGATGGTAATTAAATCTACTCATTGTTTTTATCAGTGTTTTAGCTGGAGATTACTTCACATTCGTCAAAACAGATCAACTTGCTCAGATTCAAAATCAAGCTTCCAAAAAGTATTCTTGGATGCCACAATGCCTATTTTTCCCTTCAAACCACTCACGGTGTGTGTGTGCCCTGTGCTTGTCTTTATCATTTTGTAATATTCCTGTCATTGTCGCTATGTTTCATCTTCTTTCATTCTTTTTTTCTAAAAAGGAGTCAGTCAAAGACCTCATCCTTCTGATTTTTTCTTCAGGACCAATTTCTCTGATACAACCTTGCCTCTCTGCCTCGCGTCTGTAGATGCTATTTCGGCTACTAATATGCTGAATGCTAGGAGAGCTTTACATTATCTCTCAAGTGCTTTATACACACCAGGTGTTCCACCAACTCCACATTTACCATTTACCCTAAGAATAATCATAATCTTCACATTTACATTGCGTGATTTCGTGAGTTCCTATATTCTCTGCGTCTAGATTTATTGATCATAGTCTAGAAATCCACACCTGGCATCTGATTTCGCTTAAAGCCTTACTACCACAGGTAGTTTCGACTATGGACGGAGACCAGCTGGTAAGAGACGTGATTCAACTTAACCGACCGACCAACTTTCCTTCTTTTCTATCGTTATTTTTTTTTTTATCGCCACCAAAGTGGGGTTACATAAGTGCAATATGTTTCCTATTTTACAAATAATGTAATTTATACTAATGATTAGATTTATCAAAGTTAATAAATCAATAAACGAGCAGGTATAAATCCTTTACTGAATATTACTTTTTAACAAACAATTGTGATTATTTTATTACCTTTGCATATATATCATAACTACAAAATATTTATGAATATCATAATATGAGACTGGCTGTGCTATTGCTATGTCAAATTTGCTAAAGCAGCGCACCATTCATTTTGGAATTGGAAGTTATTCTTTATGATTACAGAATTCTCCTTTTGATGAATAATCTTTGAAACTAATGATAGCTATAATCAATTCCATTGCCTTTTTTCTCCTGAGTTTTCGAAATTCCTGACCTCTCTTCCACAAATTATATTAGTTTCTATTTTCTTTTAGTTGTTTTTTATTCGAGTTTCAGCTTGTTTTTTGCTTTGTTCCCATAGATTATTTACGTCCCTCATTCAAATTCGCATCAATATTTGTATTGAATGTCTCATTCCTGTCTCCAGTTCTTTCTTTGCCCACACATTTCTCACTGTCTCTCCTGTGTTCTTCATCATCATCATCATGTTTATCTACTTCATTACTCGCCCCTTTGATCTCAGCTTCAAAGAGAGCTGGGAACGCGACAAATTTAATCTTTCCTCCTTCAAATACCTACTTTCTTGCTTCAAATCTTACGGACTCAATACGCATCAAATGCGCTGAAGGCCGTATTCCGCAACTCAGAGCCAGAGCGAGGAAAAGGGCAGGATGAGAGAGGAAGGAGAAGAGGAAGATACAGTCGATTTATTCCCTGTTCTTTCCTTTGCCCTCCCGCTGTTCCTCTCTTTCAAATCTGTTTCATTCAGGCCGCACTGGGAAATGACAGAACACAAGGAGGGGGCGTAACAATCGCGCTTGGGCAAATAACTCCTTTCAATGTGAATGATTCCCAATGGAAAAGTGAACGAAAGTAAAAAGGTAGCGTGACTTTAGTCTTCTTAGGACATTAATTAGGTTTTAAATTCATCTCTGGGAAGAGTTTTATCATGAAAGCTGATATTTTCTTATTGGTAATGAGAACCGAAGATAGAATGCAATCTATTTTTCAGGGAATGGGGACGAAACTCTTACGAAAATCAATTATCGCCAAGATCTTTTTCTTTCTTTCTTTTACTATCTTTACAGAGGGCTTGGGAACTTCCAGAGATTACTATCTTCGCACTATGTAGGGAAACTTCGTCCATATACAGTAAAACTCTTCCAAGTCATCTTCTGGGATATGTGTGTTTTTAGACTGATATAAAGGGAACGGACAAAAAACTCACCCCAGTTTTGTGACTAAAAAACGACAAAAGATAGTCTCCAGGAGGCTCTCAGTGAAGAGGCATATTCAGATAAAGAGCATTTGTACACACATACGAAGCATGATACTAGTTTGCAATATAAACAAGTAAAAAAAATGCGCCAAAGTTGCCAGACGCACGATTTTGACTATCTTTAACCTTAGAAAAAATAAAACTAAAGTGGCTATAGGGTTGCAATTTGGTACGTTTGATGATTAGAGGGTGGATGATCAGCATACCAATTGGCAACCCTCTAGCCTCAGTAGCTTTTAAGATTTGAGGGCGGACACAAAAAATGCGGACGGACTGACAATCCCGAGACAATAGTTTTCTTTTTACAGAATACTAATAAAAGCTAGGAAAGCAACAGTCGTGAAAATAAGAATTTTGTTTCTTCTTTATTTTAAAAGACTTAGAAATGAAGATGACCTCGTCTGTATATTACGTAACGAAAGAAGACAAAAGGTAAAAACAAGAACTTTTAGCCGGGAAAAGAAGGGCACATTTTTCCTCTTCTTTCGGAGAATATCAGATGTCTCAAGGTCTACGTAGAAATTTTTTTTAAATTTTTACTTCGTTCACATGAAGAGCCAACAAGGTTATGAAGGAAGCCATTAGTTACCTGGTAAGTTAATTAACTAGTTAGTTAGTTAGTTAGTTAGTTATTTAGTTAGTTAGTTAGTTAAGAAGTCAAAGCCTTGATAAACTAAGACCATCTAATAAAGCTTAGATGTTAAATATTTAAGATGACATGAAGTAAAATCGATAATTTGACCTCCCAAGGATTAATGCCAGCAAAAATCTCATAAACCTGCTGCACTCTCCGGAAAATTTAATGAACCGTGAAATATTTTCAAATGAATTCTTCATATGTTCATTGTGAAGTCTAGCTGAAAATATTGCTTGGCTGGAATATCACCTGTCAACATTTTTCCTCAAGAAACAGCGAAAATATTTTTTCTTCAGTCTGGTGTAGAAGGTTTCTTTATGAACTAGATACAGGATATGTTACTCTAAATGACGAACAAAATCAAAATTGTAATCAAGATATATATATATATATATATTATATAATATATATATATATATATAATATATATATATAGTATATATATATGATATATATAGATAGTATATATATATATATATATATATATATATATATATATATATATATATATATATACTAATAAAAGGAGCCCATAAAAACACAAAATGTAGAGAGAAAGTACTATATTTCAGAGACTGCTGTCTCTCTCTTCAGGTATATGGTTCATATACCTGAATAGAGAGACAGCAGTCTCTGAAATATAGTACTTTTCTCTCCTACATTTTTGGTGTTTTTATGGGCTCCTTTTATTAGATGGAATTCTGTTGTTACAGAACACTTTTACCAGTCATATATATATATATATACATATATATATATATATATATATATATATATATATATATATATATATATATATTGTATATATATATATGTATTAATATATATATATTTATATACACACATACATATATATATATATATATATATATATATATATATACTATATCTATATATATATATAAATAACGGTTTTTTTGCCACGAAGGAAAAAAATGATAAAGCGAGATAGCTGAGTACTTTCGGTCCTATTCGGACCCTCAGTAAAGGGTCCGAATAGGACCGAAAGTACTCGGCTATCTCGCTTTTTCATTTTTTTCCTTCGTGGCAAAAAAACCGTTATATATATATATATATATATATATATATATATATATATATATATATATATATATATATATATATACATATATATGTATGTGTGTATATATATATATATATATATATATATATTTTATATATATATATATATATATATATATATATGTATATATATATATATATATATATATATATATATATATATATATATATATATATATATCTTGATTACAATTTTGATTTTGTTCGTCATTTAGAGTAACATATCCTGTATCTAGTTCATAAGGAAACCTTCTACACCAGACTGAAGAAAAAATATTTTCGCTGTTTCTTGAGGAAAATGTTTGACAGGTGATATTCCAGCCAAGCAATATTTTCAGGTAGACTTCACAATGAACATATGAAGAATTCATTTGAAAATATTTCACGGTTCATTAAATTTTCCGGAGAGTGCAGCAGGTTTATGAGATTTTTTTTGCTGGCATTAATCCTTGGGAGTCAAATTATCGTTTTTACATCATGTCATCTTAAATATTTAACATCTAAGCTTTATTAGATGGTCTTAGTTTATCAGGCTTTGACAGGGTAGCAGCAGTAGTGAAGACGCAGAAATTTTTTTAAAGAAATAACTTAAAAAAATAAAACCTAACCTAATATGTATATATATATATATATATATATATATATATATATATATATATATATATATGTATATATATTATATATATATATATATATATATAGTATATATATATATATGGTTTATTTTTTCAAGTTATTTCTTAATATTTTTTTCTTCTTCATTAGTGCTGCGGCCCTGTATGACTCATTTATCTAATCTATAAGCTTACCCTACACCTTTGTGAATTACGATTGAATATAACCAACTAGCAGTATATAGAAGTAATTAAAATTAATAATTTTTGCAAAACTAGCTATAAAGCATTTACCAGAAAACTGTACCTTCAGAGTGATAAAAGTAAGGATATTTTATGTGATGTTTCAGGAACGTAAAAAAAAGCTGAAACATAAACATAAACTAGAAGGTAAAGAAACCTTTCCATGAGCTTCAAAAACATAAGAGAAAAAAAAACACATCATAACATGCCCTAATGAAAGGCTAGTGCAACTTTCTCAGTGACTGTCGAGGGATAATTTCATATTTTTATTTGCTTTGGTCAAGTAACAATTGGGGAGAAAATGTCTCTTAATCTCAATAATATTTATATAAAGATGAGTTATTGTATAAAAAGAAAGGAAAAGAAAGAACACTATACTCTGTTTTTTTGTTCCATCTGTCAACCCGCCTGTGATGTTTGCGTATGGTAACACTGCGCCCCGGGCTTTAGATACGCTATGTGTAAGTTTTAGGTAAATAAAAGGATATCTGGGTGTACATTTGCAACTGAAAAGTGTTTTCATAATTTATTGCATGCAAATTACACTGTTAATATTCGAAATAGGATATTGCTATTATTGTTGAATGTAAGCTAAATGTAACTATCTAAAGCCCGAGACGCAGTGTTACCATACGCAAACACCACAGGTGGGTGGACAGATGCAAAAAAAACGAGTATCGACATATTTTCTTACAGTTAGAATCCTTAGTAGGATAGTAAGTATATTTATTCTCAGTAATCAACAGTGATATCCATATTTCGTGTGCTCCAATAAAGCTGAAACGATCTAATAGTTAATACAGACGGAAAAAAACAACAAGCCTCTAAGACCATTCTCCATCTGCCTGCTGCCTGCCTGACTTTTCTAAACGTTCACAACTTACTTGACTTCAGTACACATATTTCCAAAATGAATTTCCTATCCCCAAAACAAAATTTGAAATCATTTACTCTCTATCTCTCTCTCTCCCTCTCTCTCTCCCCATCTTTGTTTACAGGTTCCCGAAAAGTGACTCGGGCAAAGATCTATGTCTCATTTTAGTCAATGACGAAAATAACCTATGCTCGAGAACCACCTTCTTTTACTGACTCTGCAAAAGCCTGTGTTCTCTAATTAACCTTTCTTCTTATGTTTATCTCATCTCCCTCTGTTCTTCCTCCTTCCCCGCTTTCTCCTCCTCCTCCTCCTCCTACTACTACTACTACTCCTCCTCCTCTTCCTACTCATCATCATCATCATTCCGCGGTCTTTTGATCTCTGACTTCAAGAAGAGTTAGGCACGTGATCAATTTTTCCTCCTACAAATAATTAACTTCTTCCTCACATCTGAGGGACTCCAGATAGACCGTCATCAAGTGGACTGAAGGCAGCATTTTACTGTTCCCAGTATTAGAAAAAAAAAATATGAAATAATTAGAAAAACTGCCAGAATAAAGAGTCTGGAGGAGGGAAATGGGAGGGTGAGGTCCTGACAGTTTAGTACGCCTCTTTGCTTTTTTTTTATTATTATTTTTTTTTTATTTTTTTTTTACCTTTCCTATCCGTTTTTATGAAGCGACATCTCTGAATCATTTTCCTTTAATGAGCGTTTGAAGAATTCAAACAACAAGTGGGATAAAAGGAATTTTTGACTCGTGAAGGATGCCGCTACGAAGCTCAGATACGATCTGCAGTGAGGGACAAACAGCGTGAAAATGTAGGAATAAACATAAGATTTATATCTAATTTGTCACGATAATTATGATTCTTTGATGAAAAATGGGATCCTGGTCGCTATTATTATTAATATTTTAGATGAAACTTTTTCATATGGAACCATCCCACCGGGGCCATTGACTTGAAATTCAAGCTTACAAGGAATGTTAGATTCAACCTCCCACCACAGACCCCACGCTGCAGCAGAACTGATCATGTTATAGAGCCAGTGAGCCTAGGGGAGACGCGAACCCGCAACATCTGAGTGGCATTTCATGAGACTAACCACTATACTAGCGGACCAGCTACAAAATACGAGATATCCGTTAATACTATATGAGATCAAAAGGTAAATTCCAAGTTATAATAGACATGTAACGAATTAGACTTATTTTGAAACCTAAAGAACATGTTCCCCCAACCTCTTCTTTTTTTGCTTACCGGATTTGTTTTGCGACATATACTTATTATCTGTCTTTGAGAAAATAATTCTGTACACTAATTAATTATGTGACTTTAGACTATAACACCAACAAAATCCGTACTCATATCAATTTTCAAATACTAAAATCTAAATTTTATGTCAAAGGTCCAAAAAGCAACTAACAATAATATAATTAGAACATTAACTTGGTACATGCGAATCAGGATATTATCAGCAATTAAATCCCGCATATAAATTCCTAGATTTATAATTTCATCAACTTCCAAAACTTAAAAAAAAAAATTGATCTTGGTCTCTTCACTATTCCCACCCCCCTCCCCCCAAAAACAAAAAGGATTCTATGTTACTGGCTCTGAATTTTTTGACGGTGTAAATCCCCGTAGCTAACTGCTAACTTTCAGAAACTATATATATGTTGAATTACCTCCTGTAAAATCTGGATATTCAAGTTTCCTCTTCCGTCTTGTAGTTCATAGAGAGAGAGAGAGAGAGAGAGAGAGAGAGAGAGAGAGAGAGAGAGAGAGAAAACAAAGGATCGGCTGCTGAATGATTAAAACGGAATTAATTCCGTGTAACGATTTCATGAGCTAGTAACATTTTGCAACAGGAAAATCCCAAGCCACTTGCATTCCACCAAGTGCACAGAGAATCAAATTTTGATATACTGCCCGTGAACCTTGGTCAATGTAGCTGTGAAAAATCCGTAAATGAAATGTTTCAAGATATTAAGAAACAGCATTGCGAAAGATTTCAAGTAACGGTTTATCTTTTAATGAAACTCAGTTTCATTTCCTAGGACTGGATGCAGGGTCTTATTTTTATCAGTCGGGTGGTTTTTGTCAATAATTCTGCGGAAGCGAAGAAATAATGAATCACAGATCCTCCTGAAACAAGACTGAGCATCGATCTAAACATTTTCAAATACTGTGAAATATTTCAAATTTTCGCAATGATTCAGATAGCTATTACAAACATATCATTCAAATGTATAAATGATAAGGAGACAGCGTGAAATGTTAAATTTTGTATTGACTACAGGGAAATTAGATATTCTTAAGAGAGGATACGAGAAATGGTAATTATATATTCTATATACTATATATATATATATATATATATATATAATATATATATATATATATATATATATATATATATATATATATAGATAGATAGATAGCATAGATAGATAGATAGATAGATCAACACAACGCACGCACGCTCTCGCACTCGCACACACACACACACACACACACACACACACATATATATATATATATATATATATATATATATATATATATATATACATATATATATATATATATTTCAGAAGATGGACCCTATTCATGTGGAACAAGCCCACAAGGGCCATTGGCTTGAAATTCAAACTTCCAAATAATATGGTGTTCATTCGATTGAAGTAATTGACGGTGATGAAAAATACAGATAGAGATTATGTATTAGAAAAACAGATAAACTAACGAATAAATAAATAGAGGTAAAATACAAGGAGAATTGTATTGGGGTTTTAATGGATTACATGTTCGCCTGAACTTCAGAAGTTCCAACTGCACGGCTTCCTCAGGGAGGCTGTTCTTCCACAGTCCAATTGTGGTTGTGAAAGATCTCCGTTAAAATACAACTTATGAAAAATTAAAAAAAGCAAGTGCCCATCTGTCGATGGTCCAAGTCATACCTGCTAATATTAGGAAACAGAAATCCACTTCCACGAACCACTCGATCTAAAAGAGATCAGTCTCTGCTAGAAGCGAAAGATCTACACCTGAGAACAGTATTCCAATAAAGGAAAGGAAATTGACAAAACAGGTTTCTGTGGTTTTATCACTGTTATAAGTATATGAAGTTTTATGAACAATACCTAACTTTTGTGCAGCATTTACTGCCGCTCTTAGTAGACGTATCTCAAAAATAAGATGTGAATCAAAAGGTTCACTTAGAATAGTTAAAGCTTCAGATTCATTCATCAGAGTTCCATCCACGTAGAGGAGATGATGTGTGGAAAATCAGTATGAGATCAGCTAATCGAGTGTTTTCATTTTACTGGAGCTCAGCCTCATAGCCCACCGACAACACCATTCACTTATCTGGTCCATGTCCCGACTGAGGATAAGGGCATCTTTACTTCTCATAAGTAGAGACTTTACTACAACCACAAGTGTGGCATCATCGGCATACCGAATAATCTTATTTTTCAGGCCAACAATCATATCACTTATATACACTAAAAATACCAGTGGACTACGAACACTACCCTATAGAACTCCGTACACAATAGGTCTTGGTTCGCTGATGCCTCCTGTATGGAAATCTTCAAGTAATCGTAGAACATATCCACCCACTCCAAGATTCTGAGGTTTATAAATAAGTGCCTTGTGATTTACAAAATCAAAAGCAGCACTAAAATGTCTTTAAATTACTTTGCACTTAAAACCGTTACCAAGGTTCTCTTGCAAATGGCATGTCAGTTCTAAAATAGCTTAGCAAGTAATATCGTGCACAATAGTTGGTTCCCTCAGCTGATCCAGAGAGTGAACATGAATCCGCGACTATGAAACCCCGAAGCAGTTGAACAAGTAACTAATTAAGCACCCAACAGATGTCGCACCGTCAGGCCAAGGAAGGAGGAGAGGGAAGCAGGTATTTTTGTTGAGCATAGAGTAAAGCCTCCATAACCTAACATCGTTAATTAAGAGAGAGTGATCGCAAAGTTGTTGTTGACGGTACTGGGTTTGAGTGTGAAATGTGCAGTTAAAAAAATATGCGAAATAGATATCAGAATAAAATTGCCTAGGAAGTCAGTATTCACGGATTAATATTTCCTATAGGTTATCGTATCTTACGAAAAAACACGACTGTTCTAAGATCGATACAAAACTCACCAACTGTGTCAACGGTGGTGTTTCTGTAATGTGCAACCCATCTCTTTAAAAAAAAAAAAACTAACGTCTATAGTAGCAAAATAGTAAAATTTTCAGTTCACTTACGACTTACGTTATTGAGGTAGCAACCACAAACTGATATATACGTGTGTGTATATATATATATATATATATATATATATATATATATATATATATATATATATATATATATATATATATATATATTATATATATATATATATATATATATATATATATATATATATATATATATATTTGTGTATTTGACTGTGTGCATATTTTGGTGGAGTGCCCTCATTTTGAAAACAATCGTAGAGCTTGTTTGCTGGCAAATAAGACTCTTGCCGATATTTTAGGTGAAGGTGCTCAGGTAGAGCAAATAATGACATTTTTAAAAAATATTAATCTTTTTATGAATTGTAATTTTCTCTTAATTGTTTTAGGTTTCTTGCTTGGTTTTTATAATTGAATGATTTGTATGTTAGATCGGTTGTGTGTATGTTTGTTTGTACGACAATGACTTTTTTATTCTTAAGATATATATGCGCTGAATGGCCTCTCGGCTCCGGTGCTTGGCTATGTGCCAAAAATTTTATAATCTAATCTAATCTATAGCCTGTTCTGTTAATTTGAAAAGTTTCCACACCCTATATTGTTTGTGGATTAGTAGTTTTCATGACTACGGCATTTTTCATTGAGAATAATAACAATTGGATAGGCAAAAGACTATTCAATTCACAACGCATCTTCGTTACTGGAACCTCACACCACCAACAAAACCCTCAAACAATACATAATGATAAAATTATTCGCTAGTTACGTCTATTTGGCTACCACTTACCCAGAAACTCTCTCTCTCTCTCTCTCTCTCTCTCTCTCTCTCTCTCTCTCTTTTCTATCAATTTTTTTCTTTCTTTATATCTGTGCTATTATTGATATTTTTGTTGTGCTTCTTTCTTTCTAGCTTTTCATTGAATATGAACTTGTTATATTGGTGAAAGTATCTGCATCTTGTATTTCCCGTTATTTTAAAGAATTACTTATAGCCATAATTTGTAAGTTTCCAAAAACTGGCATTAGGTGTTATCACCCACATCGCCCGCCTTCTCCATGGATGTTGGCCCAATCATGCAAAATGTAAGTATATATATATATATATATATATATATATATATATATATATATATATATATATATATATATATATACATACATTTTGCATGCATCCCCTAGGAAAAGGAACTAGGGAGGCCATCCTCTAGGAAAAGGAACTAGGGAGGCCATGCCCTAGGAAAAGGAACTAGGAAGGCCATCCCCTAGGAAAAGGAACTAGGGAGGCCATCGCCTAGGAAAAGGAACTAGGGAGGCCATGCCCTAGGAAAAGGAACTAGGGAGGCCATGCCCTAGGAAAAGGAACTAGGGAGGCCATGCCCTAGGAAAAGGAACTAGGGAGGCCATGCCCTAGGAAAAGGAACTAGGGAGGCCATGCCCTAGGAAAAGGAACTAGGAAGGCCATCGCCGAGGAAAAGGAACTAGGGAGGCCATCGCCTAGGAAAAGGAACTAGGGAGGCCATCCCCTAGGAAAAGGAACTAGGGAGGCCATACACTAGGAAAAGGAACTAGGGAGGCCATCCACTTGGAAAAGGAACTAGGGAGGCCATCGCCTAGGAAAAGGAACTAGGGAGGCGGTCCCCTAGGAAAAAGAACTAGAGAGGCCATCCCCTAGGATAAGGAACTAGGGAGGCCATACACTAGGAAAAGGAACTAGGGAGGCCATGCCCAAGAAAAGGAACAAGGAAGGCGATCCCCGATGAAAAGGAACTAGGGAGGCCATCCCCTAGAAAAAAGAACTAGGAAGGTCACCCCCTAGGAAAAGGAGCTAGGAAGGCAATCCCCTAGGAAAAGGAAGTAAAGAAGTTGGTATAAGAAGGCTAGTGGAGGGTGCGGCGATAGACAGTGGTTTTTCCATGAAAGGCAATAAATCTTTCACACAGGAAGATAAATTCACCAATAACCTTATTTCCAAGAAATATATTAAAGGCTTTAAGAATAAAGAACATTATGAGAGTGTTGTCTCTTTAGCCACATCTGATGCTGCGGTTGCCTCTCTTTCTCCCGTTCAGGTAACTCGGCTACCTCCAGTAACCGATGCTGCCGGTGCCTATGCTGTTGAAGAGGACCATCAGAACGACCGCATTGGGCAAGGACCAATTCGACGTTCCAGACGGCATTGCCTGATTTATACTGGACGACCGGTTCCATTTTTAACAACAAGTCACTTAATTTTTGACTCCTCCTTTGTTTACTTCGCTGTAAAGTTATATCAACGTGGCAGATTGATAAGGGGAACCGTAAAGATTCCTGAAAGCTATCTTTGCTGTTTTTAAACTTAAATATATGTACATTTACATAACTGTGGATTTGTTTCTCAATTTGAAGACTCGTGCTACTATGAGGATTTTTTTATTTTTGGATCCACGCCTACACACATGGAGGGAACACCGTTGGTTTTTTACTCTCACACGGAACTTTGTGAATACCGGATATTAGTGAAGAAGTGGACTGCCTGCCTAAGAAAGAAGAGCCAGATGCGCTTCCTGAAAAATTGCTTAGAAGAACATGTGATTCCGAAAACCTTTGGACGAATTTGTGACGTTTCCTTTCTCGGACATGAATTTTCCGACTTCCAGAAATCATTCCTTAAAGATAAATTGAAGAAGCGACCTGGGAAGTGGAGTGCGCTCATTTGGACCTGAGGAGACAGATGAGAGAACTTCAAGATCTTCTACATCCGGTCATGTTCGAGGGCGCCAAACGGAGAGCAGGTGAGGTAGCCTTAAGCAGAAATGTGGCACATAATTGTAAACTTGACTCAAAATTAAGAAATTTGATAGGACCAAAAATGGCGAAAATTGTAAATTGGTTAATTTATCTTCTATGACTATTACAGCAGAACAAAAAGAATTGCTCGGTCTTGGCTTGAATTGCTGTTTAGGGACTAGTAACACAGACCTCTTACAAGGTATTAGCAATACAAACCATTTTAATTTCAGACACAATGAGTTTCAGATTAACTTTATGAAAGGTGTCTTAATCAATAATCATTTACATGAACAAATTGGAATCTTAACTAGAAGACACAAAATAGCCTTAAAAAATCATGTGAGAACAAGGACATCAAAATTATGAAAGCGGACAAGGGAGGGTCACTTGTTATTATGGACCATAACACATACATTTCCAAAGCGAATTCTTTACTTGGTGATGACAATACTTATATCAAACTTAACGAAATACCCTCATTGACTTCACTGCAATTAAAATTCAATAGAGATGTAAGAAAAATTGCTAGTTCGTTGACTAAACAGGAACATAAACAAATCATAATAAGTAAGATTTCCAATAAAAACCCGAGTCTTCCCTATTTTTATGGCTTACCGAAAATACTTAAGAGTGGTTGTCCCCTGCGTCCTATAGTTGCCACTTGCAATTCACCCCAATCGGTTTTAGCAAAATGGTTAGCAGAGCAACTGAGCCCCTTGTGGCGGTCACTTTTTCTGAGGCTTCATCCTTTCTTACTTCACGATAGATTTTATGGAACGTCTCAAGAAACTGGGAAACATTCAGGGTAAAATGATTAGTCTAGATGTGACAGCGCTTTTCACTAGTGTGCCATTGGAATATGTACTTAATAAGCTCAAGGAACAGTCCGATTTAGGTAACATTAGTTTTGCTATACCCACTAAACAGTTCTTAGATCTAGTTCGACTTTGTGTGTCCGCCACAGTCTTTTCCTTTAACAATCAAGGATTTAGACAAAAGTTTGGTGTTTCAATGGGGTCTCCTTTGTCTCCAATTCTTGCCAATTTATGCATGGAATTTGTTGAAGTTGAAATTTTACAGAACCGTGAACCTTCACTAAGACCCATTTTTTGGGTGAGATACGTAGATGATATTTTCATTATTTTTCAAGGTAACCCTTCAAATTTTGACAATTTCCTTCGGTATATTAATGGAATCTTGCCCTCTATCAAGTTCACAGCCGAACACGAAACAGATGATAAGTTGCCGTTTTCAGACATATTGATCTTCCATGACCCAGTAACTTTCACTTTTAAATTTACAGTTTATCGTAAAGAAACCAATGCAGAAACATACATTCATTTTTTCTCCTGGGACAATAGTGAAGTCAAAACTAGCATCTTAGTCAATTTTGTTTTGAGAGCCCTGAAAGTATGTGATCCCGCCTTCATTAACAGAGAACTTAAACACATTGAAGATTTTTTCAAAAAACTTTGTTACCCTTCCTATTTTATTAATAATACCTTTGAAAAAAGCCAGAAGAATATTCTACATAAATTCATCTAAAGTAAATGACAAAAAGAAGTTAACGAATTGTCTTGCACTTCCTTTTAATCCTCACCTAAACAGAATAAGGAAAAATGTTAACAAAAATCACAATGATGAAATAAATATAGTCTTTAATTATAATAACACTACTAAGAGACTTCTTATACATAATAGCACAACGAATCACAAACAAGTTGATGTTTATGAAATTCCCTGTTCAGAATGTGACTAAATATTTCGGGGAAAGTGGTAGAGGGCTGCCCACTAGAATCGGGGAACACAAAAGAGCTTACCAATTACATGCAGAAAAACAATGTATTAGTCAGTCACAGTCTTAAGCTCGATCACCGCATAAACTGGGAAGATTCTAAAGTAATTTTCAGAAGTAAAGAAGTTGGTAAATAAGAAGGCTAGTGGAGGGTGCGGCGATAGACAGTGGTTTTTCCATGGAAGGCAATAAATCTTTCACACAGGAAGATAAATTCACCAATAACCTTATTTCAAAGAAATATATTAAAGGCTTTAGAATAAAGAACATTATGAGAGTGTTGTCTCTTTATCTTTAGCCACATCTGATGGTGCGGTTGCCCCTCTTTCTCCCGTTCAGGTAACTCGGCTACCTCCAGTAACCGATGCTGCCGGCGCCTATGCTGTTGAAGAGGACCATCAGAACGACCGCATTGGGCAAGGACCAATTCGACGTTCCAAACGACTGGCGGGGCTTTCATCAGAAAAAAACGACGGCATTGCCTGATTTATACTGGACGACCGGTCCATTATTAATAACAAGTCACTTAATTTTTGACTCCTGCTTTGTTTACTTCGCTGTAAAGTTATATCAACGTGTCAGATTGATAAGGGGAACCGCACAGATTCCCGAAAGCTATCTTTACTGTTTTTAAACTTAAATATATGTACATTTACATAACTGTGGATTTGTTTCTCCATTTAAAGACTCGTGCTACTATGAGGATTTTTTAATTATTATTATTATTAATTATTATTATTATTATTATTATTATTATTATTATTATTATTATTATTATTATTATTATTATTATTATTTATTATTATTATTAAAAATTCCTCATAGTAGCACGAGTCTTCAAATGGAGAAACAAATCCACAGTTATGTAAATGTACATATATTTAAGTTTAAAACAGAAAAGATAGCTTTCGGGAATCTGTACGGTTCCCCTTATCAATCAATGAGATTGATAAGGGGAACCGTACAGATTCCCGAAAGCTATCTTTTCTGTTTTAAACTTAAATATATGTACATTTACATAATGTGGATTGTTTCATATTCCTTATTATTATTATTATTATTATTGTATTATTATTATTATTATTATTATTATTATTATTATTATTATTATTATTATTGTGTTATTGTTATTGTTATTGTTAATATTATTATATTATTATTGTTATTATTATTTTGAAGACTTCAACGACTCTTGTTTTTTTAAATTTACCTCTGTACTTGTCGTAACTTATTGTTCATTTGGACTGAAGATGAACCCAGGGAAGGGTTCGAAAGCTTTCTGTAAAGTCTTCAAAATTATACACGGACTTTTTACACTTTGTATTATTGTGGACCCCTTTAGAACATTATATAATACTCTCGTGATAGAGAGTTTTTCCCTACTAAGTTATTATTTTATTATTATTATTATTATGATTATTATTATTATTACTATTATTAATTAATAATAATAATTAATAATAATTATTATTATTATTATTATTATTATTATTATTATCATTTAGGAAGCAGATCCTCTCTCAAGCATACTTTATTAAAAGTAATGGCTACTTCAGCAGCGTTACACTTGTAGAGATTCTTCTCTATTATCCGAATAGCGGCTTTTTCCGTGCTACTTAGACAGGCTAGTAGAGCGCCTATGGAGGTCATGATCAAATACGGAGTCAAAATTTGTGTATATATTTGAATTTTTTACATATAAAACTAGATACCATAGTTATCAAAGTCATTAACTATATATATATAGATATACGTAGTATATATATATATATGATATATAATACTATATATATATATATATATATATAGTATATATATATATATATATACTATATATTTATATATACATACATACACATACATACTATTATATTATATATATATATATATATATATATATATAGGTATATATATATACATATATATATATATATATATAT
>NC_061090.1:45595587-45605587 GCF_015104395.2 Macrobrachium nipponense
TGTGTTTTTATGTCTGTTTTTCACGTCTAGAGGACGATATTGGATAAGGCAGTGTGTGTGAATAATGTACTTGAACGACTCTAAAAAGACCTTCTCCATATCCGGTACTTTTGTTGATTCTTTATGGAAAAAAAGGATTAAACATTACATAACCAAGCGAGTCATATAACCTACATAAAAACGTAACCTTTCAGGAGGGAGAATGATTTTCCTTTCCGGTATCGGACGTATTCTGTAGAGAATGCCCATGGCTCGTTAAAACAGACATATTGCCACAAAAAGCGGATGAATTTTACATACTTTTCTATTCCAAAATAAAATTATTACTTGGATACGTATGTGAGCTTTATAAATTTCAGGATGAATGTTCATAATGACACCTAAATCACATGTTATTTCCACCAATTAACTTTCCTTCTTATTTTGAATAATTGCCATACAAAATTTGCTTTCATGTGAAATGAAATTGGTCCAAATACTGATGCATGCAAATCCTCTTACCGCTCAAAGAACATGAGATTTCTTTGTCGCATGTTCAAAAATACAAGTTTTCGTAATAAAGTAAGCACATTAAAACACTACACTGGGAATGTTTACCAACAAAATTACAGTAAGTTACACTAAATCGGATAATTAATGAGAGCTTCTTTAGAAGGAATGGGTGGCCACAGTTAATTTTGATATTTGTGTCCAGTAACAGCTGTTTTATTATAACAGAAATGCACAGTTGATAGTACGAAGTAAGAGTATTAACATTTCCTAAAATGCTTCGTTTAGTGAGTAGATTCATTGCAGCTAAACATATGTCAGCAGGATCGTTCGTCGTTCATATCTTTTGACGAAATGGTCTTTTGTAGTTGGTGGGTGTGGAGTTACAGACTGTGTCAATGAATTTTCTTTTATCCCAAATCATTTACATTCTGCCTGCCAGTGGATTTCACACTGAACACCCATCCCTCCCGATTCAAGCCTCCATTTATATTTTTACTCTGCTTTCCAGAAGCAATTATTTTGGGGAGAAATCTGAAATCCAAGGCAAGAGAAAGCAGTTTCAAATTCCAGGCCTTTACTGAAATTACTCCATTATTTCTGAACGAGTTAAAAAATGTGAAACGTTCAGAAAATTTTTTTTTTTTTTTTGTGTCATCAGGAATATCTGTGGACACAAGCCCGGGTTGTCTACAAACGAAAAGAAGCGGGGTCGAAGTTCGTTCATCTGACTTATTGATGGATCTCATATCTTGACCTAGAATAGACCAAGCACGCGAGACAGAATATTCTAGAACCTTCAGCGCAGTAACAGAGGAACTGTGCATGCAAGTGCATGCAGGGAAAATCTACAGGATATTTTTTGTCGTCGCGTCAACATCGAAAATGGAAGAAGAGGTGATGCAATGGACTGGAACATACACGTAGGTGGCATGTAACGATTTCCAAAGATATGACGACGGATTGGGAAGGGGAAATATTTCTGTAAATGTGAACATACCAAAACTTTTAGTTATTAATTCACTTAGAGCTTGATTATATTACTGAACTATATAAAATAAGGAGCAATACCATTTCTTCATGTGGTCTTTCTCCGTTCTTTTATATTGTCTTTTTACAACATCTGAAGGAAAATCGTGGTTGCGTAAACAGCGAAATTTGATGCATCAATCTTAAGTATTTGATAGTCTTCTGAATGAGGCAGTGGCCACCAAGAATTAAAATATCATGAAAACGCGAATTACTCAATCCTTTTTTAGTATGAAATAACAAAAGGGATTTAATGGAACTGTCTTAAGAAAAAAAAATCTGCTTCAAGTGACTGTATTATGTAAGGTGAATCTTTACATCTCTGTACACTAGCGAAGTTGAGATTACATTTTGATCAAATATTTTCATAGAACTATAAATTGAACGATGATTACATAAATGCTTATTTGCTAACCTTTTTAATTAAGGGCAAAGGCTATTCACTCTGGGAAATGTTATCACTGAACATGAATGGTTACCGACGGGTGAGAAATGAAAGATTAAAGCCAATGAGAATGAAATTGCAATGACAGTCAATGGTAAATACGTACGAATAAGGTGAAGGCAGGTGTAAAGTTGGTTAAGACCTTTCTTGGACAGAAACAAAGTCGGCAATCTATGATAAGCATGACTTTCAAGACTGCATTGCAAGTGCAAACTGTCACATGATTATTTTTAGTAACATTACGACAACGGCAGTTATCTGAGTACTTTTACTGCTCTAACAAGCAACGAGACTACAAAGTACTCTAAGGGAGCAAGAACCCTATCGTTCTTAAGGTACAAGTGAAAATGGTTCATATTGGGGTTTAGGCATTCAACTATTGTCTCCTATGTAGAGAGCGCTTTAATTTAAAGCGTGGTTTATCTCTGAAAGAGTTGGACTGACTCTCTCTCTCTTCTTGTCCTATCTTATCAGCTTTTGAAAACAAACCTCCCCCAGTCTATTTTTAACTTGGTAGTCCAGCGCTAATTTGTGCTCTTTCAGTCTGCATCTCCTATTCTCCGTTCAAAAATATTCGCATTGTGAAATGTTCATTTTTTCTCTTTACTCAAACCTTCTCTCTCTCTATCTGTCTGTCTGTCTGTCTCTCTATCTATCTATCTATCTGTCTTTCTATATCTGTCTATCTGTTTACCTATCTATCTATTTGTTGCTGAAACATCTGACAATACCGAAATGTTTCAGGAGATCCAGGTACTTGTATGCACTAAAAACGAACATCCTTAATTAATAAAGCCTTGTTTATTCGCATAGTTTCTTTAAATATATATATTATATATATATATATATATATTAGAAACCTATATATATAT
Source organism: Macrobrachium nipponense (assembly GCF_015104395.2). Taxonomy (NCBI): domain Eukaryota; kingdom Metazoa; phylum Arthropoda; class Malacostraca; order Decapoda; family Palaemonidae; genus Macrobrachium; species Macrobrachium nipponense. Next base: position 45,598,423 of record NC_061090.1, read on the forward strand.
ATAGATATATAGATATAGATATATATATATATATAATATATATATATATATATAGATATATATATATATATATATATATATATAGAGAGAGAGAGAGAGAGGATTAGAGAGAGAGAGAGAGAGAGAGATAGAGAGAGAGAGAGAGAGAGAGAGATATCTATATATATATATCTATGTATATATATATATATATATATATATATATATATATATATAATATATATAATAGATATATATAGATATATATATCTCTATATATATATATTCCTATATCTATATCTAAATAAATTAATATATTATTATTATATATATATATTATTATTTATTTATATAATATATTATTTTTTTTTATATTTATATATTTTTATTTTTTTTATTTTTTTTATATATATTTATTATATATATACTATTATCATTTTATTTTTTTTTTTTTTATTATATAATCATGTATATTTAATATTTTTTATCTATATATTTTATTTATTTAATATATATATAGATATATTATATTCTAATATATATATATATATAATATATCTATATATTATATATAATATATATATATATATATATATATAAAAAATATATATATATATATATTATATATATATATATATATATATATATATATATATATACTTGTAAAAAGCCTAACACTTATTGAAAGTAGATTCAGGAATTTTAGATTCATTAACCTTTAATTATTCAATGAACTAAAAAATATTTCATCATGTGCATATACATAAAATACACGTACATATTTATAAAGTAAGATAAAAGTTCCTTGAGTAATCTATATATATCAAACGTAGATTTTATCTCATTATATTTCGAATAAATATATTAATACCTAGTGTCATAAAATTCCTAAAGCTTTATTGGTAAGGGAAAGTATACGTGCCAAATAATTTCACAGTCTAGTTTTAACCAATTTCAATGGAAGCTCATAATTATTGATTGAATAATAATCCAATGGTGCAATCAATGTCATTTAATTTACTGTTTATCACCATACAAATGATACAAAGCCTGCCGTAGAATATTCGTTTTCAAGAGTTTTAGCTTGATTGATATGTCCAGAAACTGTCAGTTCGCTCACTTTACACGCAGTAACTTTGTCTTTTGTGAAGGACTCAGAAAATCCCAGTGATTTCCGCTCACTCTTGCAATTCGAAACAACTTCACGGTGAAACCCTTAGCATTAGTAAAACAGCAGGTGATGAACTGTTATCGATATTGTCTGATACAATCACAACTAATACGTCATGGAGCTAATATGGTTCACAGACAATATTATTTTGTCTGTATCGTTTACACATAACTAAATCAACCTGATCATTCGTATCAGTTGCATTGCATGTCGATAAGTAATGCGAGAAATTGAAAAATCATAATTCGCGTAAAGAGTTTATAACCGATTGATTGATTTCATCATTATTATTTGGTGACGCAACTACAAAGGTCACTGACCCTAAAACAAAGTTAACAGATAATTCAATATCTATGCAGTTCGTCTTCACAAACGCTCAAGCTAACATTAGCCCATAAAATAACTGACTTCTTATTCTATAAAATGGAAATAAAGCTAGATTGTAATCAAAAGGATAAAAATCCAGATGATTATGTAAAGGAGATACCTTGAAATCCGCAATTATAGAGATACAACTCATCTCCTCGCAGAGTATACTGGAAATGAAGTAGTCACCATCGCCCCTCCTGTTTCCAGATCATAATCATCGCCTTCTTTGTCATCGTCATTATCTTTTTTCTCCATCGTCATTATTTTCACTCTCCGTCTTTTGATTAGCTTCCAGGGGAGGAAGTCACGTGTTCAACTTTTCCAGCTTCAAGTCTGGCGCCTCGAAATCGACCTTTATTAAATCCACGGACGACAGCATATTTAAAAGAAAAACATTAGAGAGAAAATAAAGCGGAAAAGAGACAGGACCCACCTCCCTTTTTCGCGTGTCCGGTTTTATGAAAACGATATTGTCGCAACGATCTTTTGTCCAACTTAAGCAAAATAACTTCTTCATTGGATACATGAAAGGAAATAACATGGTTTATTATTATTATTATTATTATTATTATTATTATTATTATTATTATTATTATTATGAACGGAGAAAAAGCGTTTTTTTTTTAACCTGCGTAACTTACGGTGAAGCGGAGTCATAGATAATTACTGAGATACACCAAAAGAGAATGAGAAGCGTCATTTTTGTAAGACGAGATTTTATATCTGTGCTTTTATTTCCATTATATCAAACAGTTAAGAACCTATATACTGTTAGAACGATATCTAATCCGTGCTTAGACTATCTTATATAGATACCAATGAAAACTTTAGGTGTAATAGAGGAGACCCATATATCATAATATTCTACAGCATTACATATGTGTCAACAAAGTAACTTCGTAAAAGCAACAAAAAATATATATACCAAAGAGAATTTTTTTACCCAGTGCAAGGTACAATAAAGAAAATGTCGGGAGATTTCTTTTGAATGCCCGTTAAAGAAAGAGAAATTTTATTAGGATATAATTCACTCTGAAGTAACAGAATCGAAACAACAGTGTGATAGTTTCGAACCAGAGGGATTATTACGACTTTCATGGCACAGGTGTTGCTAAAAAGCCCATCTAGTAAGACATGACCTTGCAAGATCAGACTGTTTCGTGGACTTTAAAGTTCAAGTATCAGGTGTTCAATGCAAATATGCTCTCTTGGAATCAGGTGTCAGGTTTATTGTTTATGTAACTGAATAAATGTTTTACCTTTCTTTTCCTTGAATCATCAGTATTCAGAAAATTCATGGAATTAGTTTGCTTCTATGCCTCTGAGCTCAAAAAGTATTGTAAAACTGTCTTAGATATTAGAATTTTGCCAAGTAACTTCATTCTGGTATGACATTTTATTCAAATGGAGAATATACTCTTAATACACACTTATTCTTGTTCATTATAGGAGGATATTGGTCGACAATATTACACGACTCTAACAAGTAAAAAATGTTTCGAAGTTTCTTTGGCGCAATCGAGTTTTCTGTACAGCAGATAATGCTATATGAAACTCTCAGCCACGGCCCGGTGGTGGCCTGTGTTGTAGGCACCTTAAGCTGTGCCAGACGCACGATCATGGCTAACTTTAACCTTAAATAAATATTGAAAAACTACTAGAGATAGGGGGCTGCAATTTAGTGTGTTTGATGACTGGAGGTTGGATGATGAACATATGAATTTGCAACCCTCTAGCCTCAGGAGTTTTTAAGTTCTGAGAGCGGACAAATAAAGTGGTGACTGACAAACAAAACCATCCCAGTAGTTTTCTTTTACAGAAAAAGGAAACTTGCAGATCACATTTCTTCCTTAAAATGAAACAAAGATCTCGTTCACTAAAAGCAATCAGTCTCGTTCACCTATTCTGCTGAGCAACAAGAATACAGAAACTCGAGATGTGGGCCTCAGAATGATGACAAAAAATGTCAACTCGCAAGGGAATTATCTTAGGTAATTAATTCAATGTGTCCGATGATGATAAAAATTAAGAATACAGATATTTTAAATATTAAATATCAACTGATTTAAGAGTTGAAGTAATTTCGGTAGAACTTTTGTTCATTATATTATAAATAATAAAAGATAGAACAGATTTATTCTGAATGTGGTGGATAAAGTCCACAGTAATCTTGCAATTGAACGGCCTTGTGATAATTTATCTGTGCACGTCCTGGCACTCATATAGAGTACGTACTAAAATATTAATTTGAATAAAATATACAAAAGGAGAATTTTAGACTAATTAGTGTTGGTATTAGTTCGGATGAAAATGCTGATTATTATTATTTAGGCGGCGTTCCTAAGTTTTGTAAAGTCGCCTACTTAATTTTGTACGTGACATGTTTTATTATCGCAAATAGATTTTCAAGATTGCTTAGCATGTAAGGAATGGCTGCATTTTCACTGGAGTTACAAAATGAAATTCGTAAAAACAAACTCGTTTTCATAAACTGGTGTCTTGTCAGAGATAAAATTGTGAAGAATGAAATAAACATATTACAGATAAATGGTGCATTTTTTTATTTCCACAACAGTTCAGGCGACAAGAAATAAATTGTTTTCGATATAGGGATTGACGGATAGGAAAACGATGAAATATTCTTTGTAAAATCGAAAATATCAAGACGTCTTTTATAGAGCCAAACCAGGTAAATGCAATGTGCTTTAAACACAACTCTACCTACTATGCCTATGGTTGTGCTGCTGAACTATCCCGACATTATAATTGGTAGTAAAAATAATTCAAACTGTTGTTTCAAACTTGGATTAATGCAGTATCGTCGGCCTCTAATCACGAACATGAATGCAAAATAGCAATATAAATTACAACTTGCTTGCAATATACAAATGCTGCAAACGATGGAAAATTCGCCAAAATACATTGGGACTAAAACCTCACTTCCTCTCTCTTTGTTGACAGTTTTCCTTCCAAGGTTCCTGGAAATTTCTCTTTACCCTTCTACTTACGCTTAATTTTTCCCCCTTTTATTTTAGATTTCCCAGCATTTACCTCCTTCTGTTCCTCCTTCCTCTAATCCGTCTACTTATTCTCCTTCTCCTTTGATCATCATCATCATCACAATCACGGTCATTAGTCGCTGGTTCTTTGAAGTTTCATCGAGAAGTTAAGGATGTGGCTGGTTTTTCCTCCCACAAATATTTAATGTCTTCCTTTATGCCTCACACACTTGTGTTGATCTTCTAGAGATGGTCCGACCATAGCATTCCATCGCTAACAGTAAAAAAAAAGAAATTTTTAAATGAAAGAGGAAAAATAAAAAAAACAGCGTAGAGACAGCCAAGTACCCGTCCCTGGTTTGCGTTTTTTTCTCTTATATTCTTTCACTATAATTAACGTTAGCCCCGAGTAAACGTTTTACATGTTTGAGGAAAAGAGCTTAAGCATATTAGTACAATAATGAGTCGCTTATTCCTTTAGGGTTGGCTTCTCAGTGAAGTACAGTCAACAGCAAACTGCAGTCGTTCACGTGTCTTTCCCAATATCAAACGGAATAATGATGTTTGCACACTGGAAATGGCGCTTTATTTCCTTGGGGAAAAAATGGTTTCTCGGAATAAAGAGAGAGGTTAATCCTGAAGTTATGCAAAATGAATTAAAGATGGAATACCTCTTTTTAGCAAGTTTTTCCGCATTTCGCACTAAATGTGACTATTGAAAACAAGTATTAAATTTTAAACACTTCAATCTAACCGTGCAAATATCCTTGCATCCTACGGTGATTTCCTCCTGGATAAGTTCCAGCAGCTCATCAACTAGCTTCTGTTTAACATAGCTCTTGTGAACATTTTTCCTGGTTTGTATCAACTCACGTAACATTTAATTTAAATCCAGTATAGCAACTATGATGACAACCCAGTCTCCATCAACAAGCTACCCTGCACATGTCTGAACAATTAGAAAGAGCTTTCGAGTGATGAGTTTCACAATCAAATCACCAAAAATAAAAAAATAAAAATGCCCTGTAAATTCCACAGCAAGATTTTTTTCTTATCCAGTTGGTGCCGATGCCTGTAAATACTTGTGGAATGTTTGGTGCTATGATATCCAAACAAAATTTTTATGGAAATATCAAGTTACGATGATGCGTAACATCAGATTCTTATCACTGATCAAAAAGTTGAAGATGGGTCAATATAAAAGAATAGTCATATAGAAACTTTTTTCTTTCTTTCTTTCTTTTAGCATAACACACAGGCCCTTGTCGTCGAAATCAGACTTAAAAAGGAATAAAAAAAACCAGACAGCGGTACCAGTCTATTCAAGTTGAAGCAACAAAATTTGCTATAATAAAGGTTTGGGTCAAATGACAACTTCTACATCCGAGTTTGAAAACTAGTGACACACTGTATTTTCAAACCGGAGCACAAACTCAAAAGGTCAGAGCTATCTAAGTAATCCCACCTGCCCAAAAAACAAAAAAGTGGACCCAGGTCCTGAATCTAGTTGCCCAATTGGCGCTGAAGCTGTTGTTTAAACTCAAACTTTTGAAGAAATAGGAAAAGTAAACTTTTGTCTCAATTTGAAATAACTAGATTTCCGATCTCCCACCCTGAGGGATAAAGTAAATTGATTTGTACACTTATCAGGAATCGAAGAGACCATACACTTTATAACAAAGAAGGTGGCGAATCGAATGTAGAAATAAAAGTTTTGTCACCAACCAGACGGAGAGCCTTTGATTGAAGCAAACAAGCATATTAAGAGAAATAGGAACATTTTGCTATTTCCTAGCCTCTTTTTAAATCAAACTGAATTATTTCTCAGAAAGAAAACTACTTGCAACAAACCTGTTAATCACAGAGAAATTATTCCGAGAAAAAGAGATAGGTGTCTCCTTTTTATAAAAAAAAGTGCTCACCAAATAATTTCTAAGGATTAGCTTTTACATGCAATAATTGTAGTTGTTATTATGTTTGCTATTGCAATGGAAATCAATCTTGTGCGGTCAAATATGCAACACTGTCTATCATGTCTGACTGCAATCTATTTAGAATAAAAAGGAAGAGCGTTTTCCTAATAAAAAAAATGTTTATGAAGTATTTTGCATTAGTGTGGTTCCGTTTCACTCCCATACAGGGAGCACTGCTTACTGTCATTCATAAAATTCATTCACACCACACATGCTCTGCCCGGGTTGTCGCAGTGGCTGAGGCAGTATCCAACTCAGTGCATGCTTCACCAGTTTACGTAACATCATAATCATTCCAGATCTAAGTCCCAAGGGTAATTTTATTGCAGGACCTAGACTTGACCCAAGGGTCTTCTTAGCCTCCTCTTGAGCCACGTCCCCAGGCTCCAGCTATGGGACCTCAGCCTAAGGTGAGAAGGAAACCAAGGAAGAAGAGGAGTAGGTAGTTACCAGAGCCACCTTGCTCTCATGGCGCTCATGTCCTGTATGTATAATCATGCCTTATCTTAACAGAGAAATCCTGGCACATTACCCAGAGAAGGATGCCTAGGCTGTCTCCTACCTTAGTCAGTAGTGGTTGTATATTGCGGAAAATTTTATCATGGTAATCCATTTGAGTTTTTTTTACCACTATGCTTAACTAACCTGAAAATTATTTTTTTATTATTAAATTT
>NC_061090.1:45613087-45618087 GCF_015104395.2 Macrobrachium nipponense
TTGGACACCTGCATTTGGCTCAACTAAATACCAGTCCCTTTCCTTTTGTTTACCTCATCTCTTTGCTTCTTCCCTCTATACCACACTTTCCTAACTTTCTATGATCTTACTGTCCAATATCTCTTACTAATTATTCTATAGTGCAAATGCTTAGTTTTCCCCATGTTGCACCTTTTGATCTTTTACTCAACTCCTTTCACCTTTTTCACGCCTTCCTGTCCTACCTCTACATCTCTCCTTTTCATTGTCTTGATCATTGATGAGGAGGTGCTGGTGCTTGAATTGGTGCTCACTTTCGAAGCCAATTGTGAGAGCTGTGGTGGTCTTGTCAGCCACCCGATAATGTTTGGATCTGAGATTTGTCAACTTACTACCCTGCTAGCACGTTGATAATTCAATGACGGAATTATTCCTTATAGTCGGTCCATGGATTCCGGGGATGGACTGGTTCAAGGAATAGAACTCTCGGCATTCTGTCCGGTTTGCCCACAAACATGATGAGGATGAGGATGATTACATTCTTTTGTTTTGTTCTCAGTCCCATCAAGCGGGTTTAGCTTACACTTGAGCCATTCTTATCATGTTGGTGACATCCCTTTCGGGGTAGGGTAGGGAGTGGACATTTGGGAGTCAGTTCTCACTGGTGTCATTGGTAGAGGAGTGAGCCTCATGAAGAGTTCTTGGCCTCTCTCAAAGATTTTCAGGCAGCTATTTTTTTTTTTTTTTTTTTTTTCCACAATAAAATGAGTAACGAATTAAGTACCCCTACCCCCGGGCCAAATGACTCTTCCCCGACACTGTTGCAGAACGAAGGCGCAAATTTGAATGTGGCCCTAAATACTGTTTCCAGTATTCAAACACTGGAAGCTTTCCTTCCTTCTTCCCCGGGACGCCAGGGGAATAAAAGTACTGGTGTTAAAAATGTTAATTTAAGAGTACTGTACTGCTCTGACATATCAAGAGATATAGATTACGAACAGCTTTTCCAATTGTTAAAACAATTTGGAATCATTGAAAGAATAAGGATGAAACTTAAGAATGACAAGAAAAATTTTGAAGCATACGTCATTTACAATAATCATACTCAAGCCCAAAGTGCCCTTTCTCATATAAATAATAAAGAAATTACTTATCTTTCCTGCCAGGGGAAACTTTATGATATCAAAAACTATGAAAATTCTGAACGAGACTTTATCCCTACATTCACGGACCTGTATGAGGAGGAGGATTCGGTTCCTAGAACTATTCCAGAACCAGTATGGTATGTAGCCTCATACAGAGAAGGCTGTAATAATTACCTTAAGGGTTATGAATGCCTGGAAAGAGAAGTAGGACCCATCCCAAAAGGAAACTTAAAAAGATTCGGCGAAATTTACTAATTAAGGCAGTTGATGAATTTAAGTCAGTAATGCTAGGAGCCTTTAAATCATCTCCTAATGACGTTATTCATAAAATTTCCTCCCATAAATCTTTTAATCATTCAAAATTTGTATGAATTTTCTGAAGAGGAGATTTTGAAAGATGCCCACTAACAGTAATTAATGTAAAAAAAATCAAAGGAGTAAACACAGCTATTTTACTCACATTTTCAACATCATCTTTAAGCCAGTCTTATCTTCAAAGAGAATAAAAACTTAAATTTCATCGCACTTAAAAAACAGTGATAATCCTCACCCTACTCAGTGCTTTAACTATATTAATTATGGCCACATAAATGAACACTGCACAAATAAAATTAGATGCTTCAACTGTTCTGAATTACATGAACTTGACCATCTATGTTTGGAAGACACCTTTTGCTTTCACTGCACAGATCCTCACTCTCCTAACTCAAGACAGTGCCCTATATACAAACAAGAACAAGCTGTCATCATCACAGCAAATGATGAGCACATTAGCTTTGGTACAGCCAGGAGAAAGTTATTTGGAGGTAACCCAAATACAAGGCTATCTTACAGATCTTTTGCTGCAAACAAGACCAGCATGAATGATTTAGCTAACTCCTCCCTTATTATGAAAACTAATAAGAACATACCCTTATCAGATTTTGATAGGAAGACTTTGACCCCAGAGACTAGAGATCCTTTACAAACAAAAAGTCATTCGGTTAAAAAGCCTCCAACTCAGTTGGACAACCAGTCATCATTAACAACAACAAACCCTTTTGAGGTGTTGAATGATGAAACAGATCAGACAATAGATGTTGAAATGGAGGAAGTGAAAAGATCAAAGAATTTTAAATCAGGTGGTAATACATCCAATGATGTTGAATTGGAAGCTGAAGTACTTATTGATGTTAATGCAGAAGGCCGTAAAAGAAAACGAGATAGTGAAATCCCTCTCAAGTCCCAAAAACAGTACTTGAAATCAAAACCAAATCACTCACAAGAATTAAATGAAATAGTCACAAAAGCAGAAATACATAATGAAGAATCTTTGGTATCACAATCAACTGATAATAATCTGTATTATGTCGAATCTGTAAATGAGGTATCCCTTTCACCCATTCTTGGTGAAACAGGAAAATATTTAGTTTCTACACCTACCAAATCAACCCATGACTCATCATGTGGATGTCATGACTGTGCCTTCAATCAGATAAACGAAATACCACAAATATCTGTGAAAACCATTAGTAATTTAATTGGCAATATTATCAAAAATAAGAAAAAGGGTCAGTATGGCGAAAAGGAAAGTCACACAGAAGACTGCATGTGTGTTGACCACCTCCTCAAGAAACATACATCTGGCTCTCTCAGTTTAGAAAAGTTTTTAGAAAGAATAAATCAGAAACAACAAAAGACCCATAACCCAGGTGGAACCAAACAAAAATCCACCATTTAAAAAATCAATTGAAATAATGTTCTGTCTGACGAAAATCCAACTCCATCACCAGAACATTCAATTCCTACATTACCCAGTGGAACATAAATGGTCTCAAAACAAGATTAAGATTAGGTGAAATACAAAGACTATTAAAAGAATATCAACCAATAGCAATATGCTTACAGCACACTAATGATACTGTACCATCTATTGGTAATTATCATCTTGCCTCTCGTTCTGTGCCCTCTACTGATACATTAGGGACAGCAATATACGTAAATGATAATATTACTTATGATGATATTACTATAACAACCCCAGAACTCCAGATAAAGGGTATTAAGCTCTATCTTAGAAATAACACCTTTAATTTATATAATATATACAATCAATCCTCCTGTGGTTATGATTTAAAAAGACTATAATAAATTCTCCCAAATATACAGGAGAACTTTTTATTAGTGGGAGATTTCAATGCCCATAATCCTTTATGGGACTCTTTCTGCAATAATGCTGAACTAAATGGTGAAAAGGTGGAACAAATAACTATTAATCATAACCTTTGTACTTTGAATGTAAGTGATATTAGCACCTATTATTCAAAAACTTATGGGTCATACTCATCCATAGACTTAACCATATGTTCCTCAAGTATTATTGACAAATTCGAGTGGAACGTCCTGGATGATCTTTATACTAGTGATCATTTCCCTATCTTGATAACTTACTTGGGACATACATCTGCTTCTTCAGTCCCTCGACATAATACAGACAAAGCGAACTGGGATATGTATAAATATCATATAAGTCAAATATCATCACTCAATCCTTTACAGGATCATGATGAGACAACTGAAATTATAACTGACCTTATAACCACTACTGCTGATCATTCTATACCAAAGATTAGTTCTAAGCCTCTGAAACATTGTGTCCCTTGGTGGTCTGAAGTATCAAATGATTTAATAAATGAAAAACATAATATTGGAAGGAAATTAGAAATGCTAAACAGACGATTCAAGGCATTAAGCTCCAGACCTTATCGATATAGCCATAGAAATCAATATTCTAAAACCATATTATAATAAAATTTCGGCAAAATTTAGAAGAGAAGCTATTAAAGGGAAGATTATGTCCTGGCAAAAGTATGTCTCAAGCTTATCAGACACGACATCGTTAAGCAAAGTATGGGAGAAATTTAGAAAAATTAATGGATCTTATAATAGATCACCCAGGCATGCACTTTTGCACAATGGATCACCAGTACATGATCCTAAATCAATTTCAAATATTTTAGGTCGCAGTACAGAAGCAATAAGTAGTATTGATAACATGGATGCCCATTTTCGATCCATCAAAACTGGAGAAGAATCGGTTTTTCTGAATTTTGAATGTGTAAAAGACATTTATTATAATAAGAAATTTACTGAAGAAGAATTTGAATATGCTTTTAGTAATTGTAACTCCTCTGCTCCTGGTAAAGATAGTATAAATTCTGATATGATCAAACATTTGGCTCCAATGGCTAAAACTTATCTTTTACAATTCTATAACCATCTTTGGAGCAGACATCTGTTTCCAAATACATGGAAACATGCCATATTAATACCCATAGATAACCAGGTAAAGATCCTAGCAATCCCAATAATTATAGACCAATTTCACTGACCAGTTGCTTGTGTAAACTTTTAGAAAAAATTGTAAATTTTAGGCTCACCTGGTGTATGCGTCGTAACAAAGTCCTATCACCAACTCAGTTTGGATCACAAAAAGAGATCGACTCTAGATTCTCTTTCCCATTTAGAAAACCATATACGGAGTGGTTTTGAAAGAAAACAAATTACAGTAGCAGTGTTCTTCGATATTCAAAAAGCATATGACACTACATGGAGACATTCAATACTTAAATGTTTACATCAGCATGGATTTAGAGGCCACCTCCCTTTATTTATTAAAAATTTTATAAATAGTAGAACATTCCAAACCCGAATAGATAATATCTATTCAGATATATATCAGCTAGAAAGTGGGGTACCATAAGGTAGTGTCTTAAGTGGTACTCTCTTTGCTTTAGCTATAAATAACATAGTAACTCCATTACCACAAGGAGTCCAAAATAATCTTTATGTAGATGACTTTACAATATATTATTCATCAAGTAACCTTCGTCATAT
>NC_061090.1:45623087-45625587 GCF_015104395.2 Macrobrachium nipponense
TCACTAAACCTAAAAACACATCCCCTGTTAAAGCTGAATATATCCCCCACCAAAACTAAACAGACTCACAACTAAAGCTTAAAATACCCACACTAAACCTAAACACAACCCAACCAAACTTAAAAACACCCCCACTAAACTAAACATTCCCTCACTAAATCTAAAGCCACCCAACTAAACCTAAACACACACCCCCTATAAACTTAAACACGCACCCCCACTTATCCTAAACATACCCCTACATATCCTAAACACGCCCCAACTAAAACTAAACACAGACCTTGACACAGAGTTTGTAATCACAGGAAAGAAAGACATTTTCAATAATATAGTTCTATGATCTCGAGGGCATGAAATGAGGTGTGATGAACCCGTAGAGTTTATTTCTATTCACTACATTCGTAACAGAGGGAAGTTGGAAGGGGGAATGGGATGGGAGAAGGACGAAAGGGAAGGGGAAGAGCTACGGGACTGATACTTAAGCAAAACCCTTCCTGGGGTCAAATTAGGGTCAAATGCAAAATTTTGTCGAGATCGGTCGAGCGGTTCGACTTTCTATAGAGAACAAGTTTACATAGTTACATTGACTTTTATTATGTTAGATGGTCATTTTACAGGAATAATTTTATTGCACAATACCTCTCTACAAACCGGCTATAAAGAAGTGACTTTTTGTGCGATATCTGTTCAAAATGTAGATGATGAGAAATTGCTTTAATTGCGTACTACCCTCCCAAAAAGTATGTGCTAGATTTGCAATTTATTAGATACTATAGTAGATTCACATCACCTGTGCATGTAATGTCTAGGCAAGTCCCTTACGACTCTCCTGATTGGCTGTTGATAAGACAATCACAGGGCTGGAAACTCTCAGTCTCTCGAGAGAGTTCATATAGGCAGGATGTATGCTCCAACTCTCCTGAGGGATCATTTTGAAAGACGTATCCCTAAGGAGAGGTGGAACATACATCCTTCCTGTGTGAACTTTCGAGAGAGACTGAGAGTTTCCTGCCCTATGATTGGCATATCAACAGCCAATCAGGAGCGCCTTAAGGGACAGGCCTAGGGATCAAATGCACGGTTGATGTGAATCTACTATAGCCGGTGCATGGCGGCGGACAACTGTAGACCGGCATTGTCTGAACCGGAATATCATCGTGATTTTTAGTCGTAGAAGAAAAGTAAGAGCTATCTGGAATCCTCGTGAAGAGTTCCATCAGAATAATATTTTGTTTTTCTTTTTACAAATAATATTAGAGAAATAAGCATGGCCGGATATTCGGATCAAAACTGTACACGGTTAAAAACCATCCCTTAACATCATCGTTATTATTCTCCAGAAGACGAGTCAGCGCGCTTTGGAAACCTCGTGAAAAGTTCTGTCAGAATATTGCTTTCTTTTTCTCTACCTACGAAATAATAAAGAAGTTAGCATGGTCGGATACCCGGCCGGATATCCGGATCAAAACAGAACCCGAGGAAAAACCATCCCCTATAAAATCGACATATATGGTCCGAGTTTGGTTCAATTCGGTCCAGAAGTCTCGCCGTCTATAGCGAACATACACATATACATACATCCATAGTCCGACTGTCAGCTTTATATATGCAATTTTATCTTTTCGTCACGTTCGCGATGTGATACAAGCTTTGTTGAACACTATCTCTTTTTAATATGACTGCTCTTTCCGCATGTTGCAATGACTTTATAGCACAATATCTTTTTTCATAAAGCTGGTAACAAAGAAGCAATTATCTATTGCGAAATATCTTTTCATAAATTAGGTTACGTGGGCAAAACCCCTATTGCATAATAGGTTTATATGTAGGTGCTGTAGTAATAACATGTTGTAAATAACCTTTTTATTGCATTCTATACTTTCTTTTCACAAAGTAAGTGATGTGAGAATATTTTATAGCATCATATCTTTTTAAAACGTAAGTGTTCTTTGTTAATTTATTGCAACGCATCTTTTTATATAACAGGTGATGCAGAGGTATCATTATTGCTAAAACAAAGGAGTTAGACCACTAATTTCCCTCAGTTTATCCCGTAGGTGAGAACTGGTGTTTCGGATGACCTATGAATCTGTCACTTAGTCGAATGTGCTTTGTAATTCTGTAATTGATTTGCTGCAAATATGAAGGTAAGATCATGAATTTTGGTCTGTCACATTCATTGACTGAAAATTATGATTATGAATCTAATCTCAATTTTTCATAACTCAAGACAGTCAAATTAACGAAAACTCAAATAAATATATTTTTTCCATTTAGAAATCACATGCGGCGAATGAAAAAGGAAAGGCCTAAGCCATGAAAATGCATATTCTTATATTCATTAACAAGAACAAACTCATAGAAAAGCAAATTATGTCATTTCAAAACTGACAACGAAAACCGGAAACAAAATATGCAAATGTAAGGCGCAGAATTTAGAAAATCTGTTGACATTGTCGTAAAAAGCTGAACTAGAAATAAGACTAAGAATGTTGAAATG
>NC_061090.1:45630587-45645587 GCF_015104395.2 Macrobrachium nipponense
TTCGGCGTACTTTTTACTTGTTCCCATTCTTCCTCGCCGTGAAATGGCCGAACAAAATTTGAGTTTTGTGTGATTTAGTCATCACAGAATACGACGGTAACTTTAACTTTGAAGGACTGTAACCTTTATTTTGCCTCCAGCAATAATACTGGTTTTGGTAAGACCGTTACTGTAGAGATTGGCTGATTGATTATGTCTATTAAAACTGGCGTCAAACATTTAGGTTACTGACGTCGTAATAAATTCAAATAAAAAAACTAAAAATAAATCAGTAATATTAAAAAGAAGTGCCTATAAAAATATCTAAAAAATACATATTTTTATAATCATATTTGTTCGAATATATTATCAATACTCACTTACGTTTTATATGTAGAGAATTAGGTTGAAATTCAGTACCAAGAAGACTTGCATTTTCTCAGTGATCTTGAGCATCGTGCAACTCATTCTTAGCGCGATGCAATGGGCGTTGAAGGTCACAGTTCATATCATACATTTTACAAATTCCCAGTATTTCCTTTGATTTGTTATCCTCATGACATGTTTATATCATTTTTGTGAATTGGATACCAATACCAATGATTTTTAGGATCGTACAGTAGCCTATGAATATCTTCATTAAAAAAAAACTATAATCTAACGAGTCAATGAAATGGGAAAGTAAATCCACAGTAGTATGCCTGTTTGATATTTTTTAATATACACAGCAGATATATACATAAATATATATATATATATATATATATATATATATATATATATATATATATATATATATATATTGTTATGAACTTCACGATGGTCTGAAGTTAAGGTTCTTTTGGACCTGATATTTCAGATCAGTACCACAAAAAGAGTATGATCCCTGACAAACCAACACTTAAAAGAGTACAATCTCAGAGAGGATACACCAAACCACAAACTAAAAATTAACAATAATTTATTTCTTAAAAATCAACACAACAAAAGAATCCCTCTGAAAACTGAATAATGGGGGAAAAAGCACAACAAGCACATACAATACCAAATCAGTCACTTCTTCAATCGCCTACCTAACTATCATGCGAGGAATAAGAGAAAGTAAACAGTGGAAGTAAGAAAAACACTCTTTCCCTAGCATACGATAGATGGAGATTCAAAAGGGGAGAAAACCTTAACCTATATCCTAACCTAAATCTTCACAAATCAGTTTTAACAAAGTACATTGTACTAAATACATACTCAGATAACAGTATAAAATATGAATAACTCAATAAGTCGAGTCCATAAAGTAACACTCAAAACTCTCCAAGGACGTCTTTATATAGTTAAATGCCGACGCTGACGCACACTTATTTTCGAGTAAAAGACGTCTTTACTAAATAAGGGGTTGCTGCTCCATCACATGAAGAAAATAAATTAATAATGTTAATAATAATAAAGTGGGCTTACTCTTCTCCGCCACTAGAGGGCCTCCTCACGACTCCAAGGGCGCAGTGTTCAGGCAGAGGCAGGAGTAAAGGGCGTATAATACGCTCGCACTACGGGCCATTCACGAGAGCAAATGCTGAGCTCTCCTCCAACAATAAAGGGCAGTAGAAATCTCCGGTGAGGCACAAAGTCTAAGCCTCCAACAACAGGCCCCAAGCAATCCAGCTTCGGACAAAGGGCACGAGCACACAGGGTCACTCTCGAGTGATGCAATACGATGCAGGTGTGCAAAAGGAAGTATCCTGTACCCAAAATACGTGCACTGCCGTTGACTGCCAAAAATACAACACACTGGTCCTTCTATGGTGGAGCCGAGTACAGAACTCTTGCACTAATGCCACAAGGCCCCCTCGAAAACTCCGGGAGAGGGTCAAAATATGACGTGGCACAGACGACGGAAGCCAAATCACCATCACAAACATGAAAAAAAAGAAACAAACTTCATGGGCGGAGTACCAATATAAACTAATAACAACCATTAAGGAGAGGCAAAAGACCCATATCCAGTGTTCAGAGAGAATGTCAAAAGAAACTGGATTAAACTAGAAAAACTTACGTTAAAAAGGGGCCATCAAAACTGAATAAATTACGTTAATTTATAATACCATCCCCACCAAAAGGATTTTTTTTTTTTTTTTTTTTTTTGTTTTTTTTTTTTTTTTTTTTTTAGGTCAAAAACTAAAATGGCAAAACTTAAATTGATTATTTCAAATACTCAAATTAGTTACTTTAAATACTAGAAATAAATCAAATAACTAATACAGAGCAAACAATAGAAATTAAACCAAAACCTGGAAAGGAAAAGTCAGTAATACCTAACCTAGAGACCAAACTACAGCCTACTCCCTACTCTTAAAAAGACCTAGATAAAACATCTGGTATAACATTATCCTTCCCTGCTATATGCCTAATTTGAAGGTCATATTCCTGCAAAAAGAGACTCCACCTAAGCAACCTCATATTTTTGTCCTTAAACCGTTGGATAAACACTAGAGGATTATGGTCTGTGTAGACCATAATAGGATGAAGTGATGAACTCAAATAAACTGAAAAATGAGTTATAGCTTTTATTAAACATAAGGCTTCTTTTTCAATAGTTGAATATCTCGTCTCTGCCGGTGATAACTTCCTCGAAAAGTAAGCGACGGGGTGAACCATCCCTGCATCATCCTCCTGGAGAAGAACCGCTCCAAGTCCCATGTCACTCGCATCTGTCGCTAATCTGAAGGGGAGATCAAAATTTGGAGATTGCAGCAAAGGATAATTAGTCAAGACTGCCTTTAACTTTTACAAGGCTTCTTGGCACTCCTTGGACCATACAAACCTTACTCCTTTCTTTAATAAATTTGTTAAAGAAGTTGCAATTTCAGAGAAGTTCTTTATAAACTTCCTGTAGTACCCAACCATTCCTAGGAACCTCCTAACCCCTCTCCTATTTTGAGGAGCAGGAAAGCTAGCTACAGCCTCTACATTAGCTTTCTTAGGAGCAACTTTGCCCAGACCTACCTCATGTCCAAGATATAAAACCGTGGCCTGAGCAAAATCACTCTTCTTCAAGTTAACTACCAAACCGGCTTCCTCAAAGCCTTAAACAAAGCTTCAAGTCTTACCAAATGAGACTCCCAATCATCACTATATATAACCAAATCATCAATATACACGACGCACCCTTCCAAATCCTGAGTGATACGATTCATCAGTCTTTGGAAGGTGGCAGCCGCATTCTTCATTCCGAAGGGCATAACTTTGCATTCATATAAACCGTCACCTGTAACAAAAGCAGAAATTTCCCTCGCTCGAGGGGAAAGACCAACCTGCCAATTTTTTTCCTACCCTTTCAGCAAATCTAGCTTTGTAATAAACTTGGCAGACCCAATTCGGTCGATACAATCTTCCACCCTCGGCAAGGGAAAAGAATCTGTCTTGGTCATCTCATTGACCTTCCTGTAATCAAAGCAAAGTCGGTGTTGGCCTCCTTCCTTCTTAACCAACACGACCGGGGAACTCCAAGGACTACAACTTGGTTTAATTAAATCATGGTCTAACATATAGCGGACCTCCTCCTGAACAATCTTCTTCTTGACAGGGTTAAGCCTATATGGGCACTGTTTAATGGGCTTAGCGTCCCCAACGTCCACGTCGTGGTCCAAAACATTCGTTCTACCTGGCGCGTCCTGAAACAAATCTTTATACCTGTGGATAATATCAATTAAAGCTTCTGATTTCTCAGAATTCAAATGCTGAAATTTAATATCAATGTTATTTAAAATATCGGAATTACTTGACAAAGCATCAGGATTAACAGACATTTTCTTGTTAACCATAGGATTCTCATCTACCTCTACAGACACTACTGCAATTGCATCTACTACTACTGGTTCTATTTCCTGACCTGTCTAACATCTCTACTAATAAAAGGCTTTAATCATATTTACATGACAAATACGAGAATTTCGTCTCCTACCAGGAGTTTCAATCAAATAATTTACATCATTAATCTTTTTCAGCACCCTCCATGGGCCTGAAAACTGAGCTTCAGTGGGTTACCTGGTTTTATAATGGGGGCACACACAGTTAAAACTAATACACACGATCTCCAGGCTTAAAGATACGAACCTTGGTACCAATGTCATAATTAGACTTCATTACAGACTGACTTTTATGCAAATTCTCTTGAGCAAAATCCCAAGCTCTCCTCAGTTTCCCCTGTAAATTAGAAACATAATCTAATACATTAACTTCAGGTGTCTCTCCTTCCCAATGTTCTCTTACCACATCAAGAGGACCGTGTATACTATGGGCAAATACAAGTTCGAAAGGAGAGAAACCCAAAGACTCATTAGGTACAGACCGTATAGCAAATAGGGCATAAGGAACCTCCTTATCCCACTCATTACCTGTTTCATAACAAAACTTCTTTAATACAGACTTCAGAGTCTGGTGGAACCTTTCCACTTGACCCTGACTTTCTGGGTGGTAAGGAGAAGAGGTAACATGATTAACACCAAGTTCAACCATTTTCTTTCTAAAAAACTTACTTGTAAAGTTTGTGCCACAGTCTGACTGTAAAACCTTTGGAATGCCGAATCTAGTGAAAAATCCAATTAATGCTTCCACCACCTTCTCACCCCGAATACTCCTCAGAGGGATAGCCTCAGGAAAACGCGTCACCCTATCAACCATGGTTAGCAGATATTCATTACCTCCGCGCGTCCGCGGAAGAGGGCCCACTACATCTATAACTACCTCCTTGAAAGGTTCACCTACTGAGGGAATGGGAATAAGAGGGGCTTTAGGGATCTTTTGATTCGGTTTCCCTACAATCTGACACACTTTACAAGATAATACATGTTTCTTAACCTCACGGCGCATCTGGGGCCAAAAGAAATGCCGTGCCAATTTCTGAAAGGTCTTCCTAACCCCGAAATGACCAGCGAGGTTATGTTCATGACTAAAATATAACAACTTACTCCTATACCTTTCCGGCACAACCAGCTGCCGAATTACCTCTACCTGGTCAGCAGGTGCATTAACTGACCTACTCACACGGTAGAGCAAACCTTCTTGTTTCATAAATACAGGTTTAGAAAGATCACTACCATCACTAAGTTCTAAATGATTGAATTCATTTCCTTGGGCTTCCTTAAAAACTTTTGCATTCCAATTTATGCCCTGAAAAGATACATTATTATGGCCCTGAAAAGATAAATTATTATCATTATTATCAATGTCAACATCATTATCATTATTAACTCCAGTCACAATGTCAGTCACTTGTCCATTAATTAACTCAGCATCGAGTTCTACCTCCGCGAGGTCAACCTCTTTGGACCGAGAACGCGTCACCACAGACACAGGATTCAACGAATCATCTATGCTTATCTGGTCACCTGCCAGGTCTACCAAAGTCAAAATAGGGAATACGTCACATTCAGCCTCGGCGGCTAAATCATTGGCAAATATAATGTCTACATCAGGAATAGGCAAAGTATCTACTATGGCCAAATTAACCATACCCTGAAAATTCTTAGTCTTCAAATATAACTCTTCCAGTGGATACGAGGCCACCGTATCAGGAAATCCACCCAACAAGACAAAGTTCTTATTCTTAAAGACAACACCTTCGGGAACTGACCTCCGCAATATCAACGACTGAGCGGCACCTGTGTCTCTTAAAATCTTCACACAACGACCAATTTGCATAGCGCTATCAACATAGACGGAACCATCAGATATATACTTATCAAATCTTAGTCATTTTGACTCCTCCCTTTGCGGTTGTTCCGCCGATACCAATGTCACGGGTTCTTTATTCTTTTCAAAAAATTTACGGCGCGCAAAGCAATCTGCCTTAAAATGTCCACGGCGGTGGCACCAAAAACAAACTACATCGGACCTCGAGGACCTACTATCATTACTACTACTACCATTCCTACTGCTATTTACGAAACTACGTGCTTCGCTACCATTACTCTTATTGTCATTTTCATTCTTGCTCTTTCTTCGGTCACCCACCGAACTGTCAATAAAGGTACCATGACCTGACTGATTCCGGTTATTCCCCCTCCAACCGTTACCTCGAGGAGGGAACCTCTTACCACTAACCTCTTTCACACAGTCCTGACGATGAGCAAGGGAATACTCATCAGAAGCGATAGCGATCTCTTGAAGAGAATCCAATTTAAGTTCATCTAAATGAATTTTTAGTTCTCTAGCAACCATTCTTTTGAACTCTTCGACTAAAATTAATTCTTTTAATTTTTCGAAAGAGTCAGTCTCCTTAGACTTAAGCCAATCATCAAGGAATTGTTCCTTTCTCCTCGCAAACTCAACAAAAGTCATACCGGGTTCTTTCTTAAGGTTACGGAACTTCTGTCGATAGGCCTCCGGAACCAAATCATATGCCTTAAGGATAATGGCCTTGACAGAATCATAATCAGCCGACAGATCCTCGCTTAAAGTGTTATATACCCTCTGAGCCTTCCCTTTTAATTTGCACTGAACCATAGTGGTCCACATATCCTTGGGCCAAGACAATTTCCTTGCTATTCGTTCAAACGAAATAAAGAAATCAGGAACATCTTCCTCATCGAATACTGGCATTAACTTCAAAGCACTCATTAGCTCAAAACGATTATAGTTGTTATTATTATTATTATCACTATTATTATTATTGTTAAACTCACGCATTCGCAACTCAAATTTTCGCTCTTTTTCGCGCTCTTCCGCCCTCAATTGCAAAGTTTTATATTCCATCTCTTTAAGCTTAAACTCCTGAGAAAGGATACTCAACCTTAATTTGCTCACCTCCTGGCTACCTGAATCCCCTAACTCCTCGTCACTACCATTGTTTACAAAATCTGGATCACCAGACGTTACTGCTTCCTTTGCATTACCTTTACTACTCTTAATAGCTTTAAGGACCTCACGTAACAATTGACCCTTCCTAATGTCTGTTGGTAATCCTAAGTTCAAGTACTCTGCTAAACACCACAACTCATCTCTTTTAAGATCAAAGATTTCCTCCTCCCAGTCGGACCTAGCTAAAAATAGCGCTGCCGCTTCCTCAAATTTATCCCCTACTAAAGGCATCTTCCTAAACCAAGGCAAAAGTAACAAAAGAACAAATAGGTTAATTTTCCCCAACTGCCTAATTCTCCCGATCACACCTCTCCAAGAAAAACTCCCAAAGGTTGGAATGTCAGTCAGGATCCTGTTACACGGTCGCCAATTTTTGTTATGAACTTCACGATGGTCTGAAGTTAAGGTTCTTTTGGACCTGATATTTCAGATCAGTACCACAAAAAGAGTATGATCCCTGACAAACCAACACTTAAAAGAGTACAATCTCAGAGAGGATACACCAAACCACAAACTAAAAATTAACAATAATTTATTTCTTAAAAATCAACACAACAAAAGAACCCCTCTGAAAACTGAATAATGGGGGGAAAAGCACAACAAGCACATACAATACCAAATCAGTCACTTCTTCAATCGCCTACCTAACTATCATGCGAGGAATAAGAGAAAGTAAACAGTGGAAGTAAGAAAAACACTCTTTCCCTAGCATACGATAGATGGAGATTCAAAAGGGGAGAAAACCTTAACCTATATCCTAACCTAAATCTTCACAAATCAGTTTTAACAAAGTACATTGTACTAAATACATACTCAGATAACAGTATAAAATATGAATAACTCAATAAGTCGAGTCCATAAAGTAACACTCAAAACTCTCCAAGGACGTCTTTATATAGTTAAATGCCGACGCTGACGCACACTTATTTTCGAGTAAAAGACGTCTTTACTAAATAAGGGGTTGCTGCTCCATCACATGAAGAAAATAAATTAATAATGTTAATAATAATAAAGTGGGCTTACTCTTCTCCGCCACTAGAGGGCCTCCTCACGACTCCAAGGGCGCAGTGTTCAGGCAGAGGCAGGAGTAAAGGGCGTATAATACGCTCGCACTACGGACCATTCACGAGACAAATGCTGAGCTCTCCTCCAACAATAAAGGGCAGTAGAAATCTCCGGTGAGGCACAAAGTCTAAGCCTCCAACAACAGGCCCCAAGCAATCCAGCTTCGGACAAAGGGCACGAGCACACAGGGTCACTCTCGAGTGATGCAATACGATGCAGGTGTGCAAAAGGAAGTATCCTGTACCCAAAATACGTGCACTGCCGTTGACTGCCAAAAATACAACACACTGGTCCTTCTATGGTGGAGCCGAGTACAGAACTCTTGCACTAATGCCACAAGGCCCCCTCGAAAACTCCGGGAGAGGGTCAAAATATGACGTGGCACAGACGACGGAAGCCAAATTACCATCACAAACATGAAAAAAAAGAAACAAACTTCATGGGCGGAGTACCAATATAAACTAATAACAACCATTAATGAGAGGCAAAAGACCCATATCCAGTGTTCAGAAGAAATGTTCAAAATAAGAAACTGGATTAAACTAGAAAAACTTACGTTAAAAAGGGGCCATCAAAACTGAATAAATTACGTTAATTTATAATAATAATATATATAGTATATATATATATATATATATATATGTATATATATAAATGATAATATATATATATATCTATATATATATATATATATTATATATATATATATATATATATATATGTATAATAGATAATCAAACCAGCATCCTACTGTGGATTTGCTTTCCAATATCTTGACTATTGTCTATCTATCAGCTTGAAAACCTGAGCACAATTATCTATGATTTCTGAACTTCAAATGTTCAGTCTTCAAACGGTAGAAATCTGATTTCAACAATATTTCAGTAGAGACTTGTTTGATTTTCAATCGCTTCTGTTTTGTCCTATAAATTTGCAAAAGGACAAAGGCCATCTTGAAGACTTTATCATTCCTAAGGAAAAGAAGATGGGTCATTTTGACCATCTAGAATTAAAGCCTTGGTAAAATATTGCCAATAGCCACCAAAGGGTCCATCAGATTACCAAGGATATTTAAAAGAACAAGTCAAAACTAAACAATAATATGATTCAAATCCCATTTGAAAAACATTAAGGATTTTTAACTTATTTACACATCCTTATTAAATCATTACTTGTCTTGTATCTATGATAATTTCACATATTTTCATTGCTGGACATATTTTTGTATCATTCACTATACATTACAAAGCATAGGAAAAATGAAAAAAATTTTGATTAGCGAAAAACATAACGAGTAAATGTGCTATATAAAAGGTGGTTTCTGTCTGTCTGTTTGTTTGTCTGTTTGTGTGTTTGTTACGCACGCCCAGACTATGAAAGTTGGGCTACCAAATTTCTACCATAGACTCCCCCTCCACCCCCTCCCACCCCCCTCTCCGCGGGAGATTTTAGTCAAAATCTGAAACTCGAGGGCCGTTTCTAAGGGAGATTTAACCCCTCTTTTTCATAACCCCTCATTTTTTACAACTTTCAGAGTTGACGGCAAACTCTTCAGATTTTTCACAACTTCTTTGGCTTGACAGGATCCCAAGTGAATACTTACTTTAGAAGTGATAAATAATCCGTCCTGTCGGGGTTGTCATCACGGACAGCATGCCCCTTTTTATCCCGAGCAACGCCGGGTACAGCAGCTAGTTCTCAATAAACCTAAAGAGCAAAGAGGGTAATCACACAGCTTCGTTAACTTGCTGTTACGTTTTCCTACCAACAGTATTAGTATACATTTTTTAAAACCCACAGAGCCTCACGAGTAAAGCACACATAAATATCCTAAACCAAATAAAAGAATATTTGGGATGAGAACTTGATGCTGCTCATAATAGCTCATAAGATAACAGATCTTCTTTGTTCGATCTATTGACATCACGTGTTAGAAAATAAGGTAAATGATCTCATTCAGCTTTCCTTTACAAATTTTACAAACGGTTGTTAAAGGGTTGCTTTGTACGATACAGTTTTATCTCTTCCCTCATCGCCCATTTAAAACTGAACAAAGTAATAAGCCTTTCATGCATTAAATGAAAACCAAAAGATGATGTTATATCCCAGTGTTGTTCCACAAACGCCCATCCTATATTTCCGGCTATTTGATAACTTGAAAAAATAGCGTAAAAAATTCCCCAAGTTTGCCTCAAAAGATTCCAGGGTTTATAGAAGAAAAACTGGAAGTCTCTTTTTCTTTTCCAGGCAACTTCCAGACCAGAATAGCAACAGGTATATCATAAATTCTTCCTATCATATCTAGGCTTATGGTAAGTAGGGCAGGTTCCTTGGAAATTGATTCTGCATTCTATCAACGGCGAGTTCGCTTAGAGAAAAAGGTGTGCGGTTTTCATATAAGATTTTCTGTTTTTCCTGCCTCTTGCAAGTTTGTATAAGGCGTTATGCATTTTTGGTCATTTATGTGAACTTGGAATCTGCTCATTTTGTTACTGCTTAAAACAATCCTAAATAAATGCGCATACGCGTGTTTAAATATATATATATATATATATATATATATATATATATAGATATATATATATATATATATATATATATATATATATATATATATATATATGTGTGTGTGTGTGTGTGTGTGGTGTGTGTGTGTGTTTTTGTGTGTATTTATATTTATATCACGCGCGCACACACACAAATACACAAACACACATACATATACACACACACATGTAATATATATATATATATATATATATATATAAGTCATATCACATTTCCGTGATTCATATACATATATCGAGCTACAATGTCCTTTAATATCTAATTCACTCTATCCGGTCGGAATTAATATATTTTCATATATGCTTAACCGAAGGGGAATTTTTTTCTCGATAATAGATGTGCCCTGGACCAGGGCGCGAACCTATGGATCCTTTCAAACCCAGGAACGTCAGTGAAGCGTTACCTCTCGCGGTGGTGTAGTAGGTAACGCTTCACTGACGTCCTGGGTTTGTTTAAAGGATCCATAGGTTCGCGCCCTGGTCCAGGCAAATCTATTATCGAGAAAAAAAAAATTCCCCTTCGGTTAAGCATATATGAAAATATATTAATTCCGAGGTAGAGTGAATTAGATATTAAAGGACATTGTAGCTCGATATATATATAATATATATATATATATATATATATATATATATATATATATATATATATATATATATATATATTAATATATATAATTGCACTATACTAGATTACAATAAAGTACCTAAAAAGAATATACAACAGTTAATAACTTATTGTTCCATTATAATGTACATGAAAATCACTATGTTCTCGGATAATTCTGCAGATAATTTACCTTCGTAATGTACTTAACCAAACATCGATATAAACATGAAAATCGTTCAAAATAAGACGTAATGGTTCTAGCTGCTGCCGGAGAAGTCAAATATTTTAGTTTGGCCAACTCTCTCAAACTTGTACATATCAAGTTGCTATGTGGAACTCGCAAACTTGAGGATCAGATGGTATACGACCAGTCAGTCGCTCACACTATTCACTCTCAATCTGTGGAATTCGTCGCCTACTTTTAGATTTCTGAATCATTTAACCGGCTTCAAATTTATGGTGTGAGGTATTCATCTCTTAAGGAAAGCTCGTAAGCTTTCACTAATGGTTTCATACTTGTTTTGGGGAGATTATGCTTGGTTTGGTCTCTTAACCATATAAGAAACCCAATGAGAAAATATCTATCCGGTCTTTTAACCACGAAAACAAGTGTATTTTGAAAATACCTCGTCTTGGCCTCCACACCATAAAAGCAAACCCATTCCGAAAATGCCACTCCTTTTGTAAAGAAAAACCATAAAAACAAACCTGTTCTAAAAATGCTTCGCTTTGGTCTATACTTTATAGCAACCCTGAAAAAATAACCTATTCTTAAAAAGTCTCTTAGCAGATCGTTCTGCAAAACACCTCACTCGTTCTCATAAATAGAAAAAAAAATAAATTCTGAAAATAATTTTTCTTGGTCTCTTAATCTTAGCTACAAAACTGAATCTTGATCAGAAAAGAAAACCCATCTAGACAATACCCGACTTAGTCTCTTAAAAAAAATTTTCAAGTCATTTAGCCGGAAATGTTTTTTTTTTTTTTTTTTTTTTTTCATTCTGGCCGATAGCCGAAAACCTTGGCCGAAGATTTGGAAATCTGGCCATTTTTTTTAGCCATTTGTGTATGTCAATAATTTTCCGTAATATTCAACTAAAATAGCAATAAAAATATGATTCACTCTCTCTCTCTCTCTCAGAATTTATTTTTTTTTCTATTTATGAGAACGAGTGAATGAATAATTATGATGAAGGAAGATCAAATATTATGGAAAAGTTGGATTTTTTAATGTCAGAATTTCTGGAAATGAAAAAAAGAACAACATACCAGAACAGGAAAGAGACATGGGAAAATCCTTATTACTACCAGTATTAAATGAAGGAGAAAACACGCAAACCATCATAGTGATGAATGCGCAGGGTTTAGATTTACGAGTAACTCAAAAAGAAAAATAGAGTACTTAGAAGAACTAACCCAAAATGAAAAGAAAATAGATATAATGAATATAAGTGAAACCTGGTATTCCCAAGAGACTGGGAATGATGATCAAATAAAAGGGTTCCAAACTTATAGATCAGATAGAAAAAATAGGAATCAAGGGCGAACCGCAATATATGGGAAAGACAAAAAACAAGGAAAAATATTATGAGATATAGTAACTCAGAATGTGAACTAATAGCGGTAGAATTTGAATCTGAAAATTGATGAACATAGTAATATATAGACCTCCTAATACTAATAAAGAGTTTGACTTAATAATTGAATAAAATTGATGATATATGTAGAAATCACAAGGACTGGACTATTCTCCTATCTGGTGACTTCAACTTTCCTTTCGTAGAAATGGAAAGAACGAATAGGAGATTGTGGTTGTACTTATACATATAAAAAAGAGAGTAATAGTAAGTGCAGAAGATAAGAGGCAATTTGAAAAGCTATTAGATATGCTACTAGAATACAACATTCAACAAATAAATCACCTGCCAACAGAAAGGAAATACTTTAGACCCTAGTATTTGTGAACGAGATGATTATGTTAAAGAAATAATAGTTTATAATGCGAGTATTTCAGACCATAATGTCATAGAATTAACAGTTCATTCCAAAGCAATGAAATAGAGATAAGCAAGAAATGAAAAAGTGGGAAGGATATGGAAACATACAAAACTTTTTCCTTCAGTAAAAAATATAAAAATGGTCCCAGAATTACATGAAGAATTAAACAAAGATTGGGATAACATTTTCGTAAGTGATGACATAAGGGTAAATACGGAGATATTATATAAAATTATTGGAGAAAATAGTGGGAAAAATATATACCGAAGAAGAAAAGTAAACATCATTCATGCATACCAAGAGACAGAAGGATCTTGTTCCAGAAAATCAGAAAGTGGAAAAAAGGTCTTGCAAAAGAAAAAATGCATGGAAAGTTATAGAAACTAAAAGTAATATAGAAAATGCAGACAAAAGATTATACAATCAAAAGAAAACAATGAAAAACGGGACTTGGAAGAAAAAACCCTATTAAATATTCAAGCAAAACCCCCAAACTATTATACTCTATGCGAAGAAGATGAACTTAAAAAGAAGAATAGAAACAAAATCAGGCCCTCTGAGAATTGAAGGGAGATTAACGAATGAAAAAAGGAAATTTTGCAACATACTCGGCAGAACGAATATAAGCGAGAATTCACCCCTAGAATAGATAATGAAGATAATGATATAGAAGTAAGGAACGAAAATAGTGAATAGAATTTAGCTGACATAGAAATTAATGAAGCTGATATTGTGCAGGCAATTAATGAAATTAAAAATGGAGCTGCTGCAGGGCCCGGATGGAGTCCCTGCTATTTTGTTAAAGAAAGTAGTTCATTCTATCGCAAAGCCACTTGCAATATTATTAAGACAAAGTGTAGATACAGGCAAGATTTATGATGAGCACAAATTAGCATATATCACCCCTACTTTCAAAAGTGGATCAAGACTAGAGGCAAGTAATTATAGGCCTGTGAGTCTAACATCACATATTATGAAAGTGTATGAAAGGGTAATGAAGAAAAATATTATGAAACATTTTAATAAAAAAAAATAAATTTTTTGTTTAATTATAGGACAACACGGTTTCGTACCCGGAAAAAGTACACAAACCCAACTGTTAGTCCACCGTGAGAACATATTCAAAATATGAAAAGCGGAAATGAAACAGATGTGGTTTATCTAGACTTTGCAAAAGCTTTTGACAAAGTAGACCATAATATATTAGCAAAGAAATTAGAAACACAATATCGTAGATAAAGTAGGAAGATGGTTAAAAGAATTTTTACACAACAGAAAACAGATAGTTATTGCAAACGATGAGAAATCGGATGAAACCAAGGTAATATCCGGTGTGCCACCAAGGTACTGGTTGCTAGCTGCAATATTGTTTGTTATTATGATTTGAAGACATAGACAGTAATGTTAAGGATTCGGTAGTGAGTAGTTTCGCTGATGACACAAGAATAAGTAGAGAAATTACTTGTGATGAAGATAGGAACGCTCTACAAAGAGACCTTAACAAAGTATATGATTGGGCAGAGGTAAATAGGATGGTATTTAACTCTGATAAATTTGAATCAATAAATTATGGAGACAGAGAAGGAAAGCTATATGCATATAGGGGACCTAATAATGAGGCAATCACAAATAAGGAAGCAGTTAAAGACCTTGGTGTGATGATGAATAGGAACATGTTATGCAATGATCAAATAGCAATTCTGTTGGCAAAATGTAAAGCAAAAATGGGAATGTTGTTACGGCACTTCAAAACAAGAAAAGCTGAACACATGATTATGCTTTATAAAACATATGTTCGTAGTCCACTTGAATATTGCAATATGATATTGGTACCACACTATCAAAAGGATATTGCACAAAATAGAGAGTGTACAAAGGTCCTTTAACAGCTAGAATAGAAGAAGTTAAGGACCTAGACTACTGGGAAAG
>NC_061090.1:45655587-45693087 GCF_015104395.2 Macrobrachium nipponense
ACTAGGCACGATCCCAGGATCCTTGAAAAGAAACCTCGAAAAAATTAGATGCTGAAGTAGCTCCAGGACTCATGCAGAAAAGTGTGCTCCAGGAAACAGCGCACATAGTAAGAAAAGTGGTGGACTCCTAAGGAGGCAGGATGCAACCCGGAACCCCACACTATAAAACCACCCAGTCGAATAAGATGACTTTGATAGACCATAATGACAATAATAATAAATATATATGATGTGAAGAACAATATCAATGTCTTCTCATTTCTGGAAACCTGTAGCATATCTCCTAACAGTTCTTCGCCTGCAGAATATGAACCTCTTTTGGTTCGTTTTAACACCAAAAGACAATTTTTAATATAACTGGCTATCTCGGAATCTATTACTGATATCTGTGAAAAGGAAGGCACAATTTCTGTTCTGAACTTGATATATTTCTAGGTTGTATCGGAAGCAAAACAGCTAGAAAATATCAAAATTAAAACAGAGCAACTGACCCACTTCAGCTTATACATTGTCATCGTATCATGGTCTCATGTAAAAATCCCATAGAGTGACTCATGGTTATCAGGCTGCTAATCTGACAAAAGCCTGTGTTGGTACAAGGCCAAACTTCAATTATACATGTAAGACATAGGGTTTTGATTAATTATATATTGTTCGTGCATTCTCTGTAACCTGTGGAATGTGGAGGAAAACAGTGCAGAGATAACGACCTGAGAATAGCTGATGAATGAGTTTCTAGGGGATGGCGTGAGATAAATGCTTAGTTTGTCGAGTCAATGTACGACAGTTTATGAACTCTTCCCAAAGTGCCTTTGTGAAACTAGATGCAGCTAGAACCGCGAGGCGTTGTCGAAGTGTGCATTCGTATGTGCGTGTGCGCCTCTTCTATTCATAATGCCAAGTTTATGGAAGTACTTGCACAGACATTCGGGGAGGAAGGCGAAGCCATGATGGCAGATGCCAAAGTGTTTTTTATTCATCAGTGAGTGATATTCCGGTTGGGAATGGGTAAGTGTTACCTTTACTTAGCCAAAGGGGTGGCTTGTTTGATATCTTGTAAGATGTTCCATTTTATTAACTTTGTCTTTAAACTTGTGTGTGTACTTACCGGGATGTGTTCTGTTATCTTTGACAGACGGTTCTGGATTTCGGTGGGACAGAGTTTCCCAGGGAAAGGTGTGACCTTTGGGTTTTGGGTTACTTGACAATGAGTTGTTTTAAGTTAGTCTGTAAGACTGATTACTTAGTTAATCGACCTAGTTATTATTGTAAATAAACGTTATGTTATGATGCAACTCTCTCATTTTCATTACCTGTTAGAATGGAGAAAGAGGTGGAGAGAAAGAGAGAGAGAGAGAGAGATGGGGTGATTGCCGGGAGAGAGAGAGAGAGAGAGCCTGAGTGTGTAATGGAGTTATGGGGTCTGCCTTCCGTTTCGTGTCCACGCTTACCTAATGAATACATGGGGTTTTCCCCATGTTTATAGTGGTGTCAGCGGTTAAAGATGGGATATAAAAGTTTTCTTGCTTTTCTATGCCTAGGAACGCCAATGTAGAGATGGTTGGCCAGTTAGGAAATAAAAGGGGTAGAGAAAATGTCCGTCCGTGAGATGGGGGGATGAGGAAAGATTTTCTATTAGGGTCATCAAATTTGCCCGTACCGAGATTCTTCAGGGTGGGAGTCGTGAGACAAGCAACTCAGTCTAGTTCATGAGTGAGTGTTGATAGGGGTCATCTCAGCGGTCGCGTGTGTATTGTGCCGACGAGATTTACGCGTTTTTACGAAGAATTTCGAGCTCTTTTTTCCCATTATGGAGTGGTGAGTGTTAAACTATTGTTTTGAAAGGAGTGGGTTTTTGTTTAAATATTTCAGGGTTATGGGATTGGTTCAAGAGGTCAAAACAATTTTTTCTTTCCCCATAGTGACGTGTTTTCTTTATTTGCACGTGTTTATAATAGACGTATGCATTCGTCTTTGTTTAAAACATAGGAGTGTATTTTTCTATGCATGGAAACTGTGCTTAGATAAGCATATTTGGCTTAGAGACACAGAGCGGCCACAATTTTGCGGGCTCAGCATATTTCTGCTAACCGTCGCAGGGAGGCATTGCATGGCGGGATATTGCAAGGGGAGTATGGCCTGCCTCGGGGGGATAGTAGCATGGGAGGTACCACTAGCCTCACTCGAGAGATAGTGCAGGGGAGGGCATTGCGAGATGGGGGGATACTACTGGTATGCCTCGGGCTGTTCTGCCGCTCGACTGAGGGGTTGTTCTCAGGGGGGGAGAAATTTTTTTTTCTCAGTGTGGGTGAACTTCCCCTTTTCCTTTTTTTTTCTTTGTGTTGGGGATGGATTTGGCCTTGACATTGAATGCTAAGATGTCAGCTGATTGATAAGTTGATGAAGTGAAATGCCCGTAGAGTCCTTTTTTTAGAAAATATTTTTTTTTTTTCTCTCCCTGGATTGAGAAGAGAAAAGGAAATAAAAAGAGATTTTTCTTTTCCGAAAAGGAGGGAAAAGTAGTTAACATGCACGGGATGTGTTATATGTTTCTTTTGTGCCTTGAAAGACACAAATATAAGGGGGATACACAGATTATTTTTTTTATTGTGTTGGAGAAATTACTTTGAAATGCCGATGATTGGTGTTGTATCTGTGTTGTGTGGCAATGGTGTTATGTCATGGTGTTGCATGCGGGAGAAATTGTATGTCATAGGATTCGGCATTACTGTTGTATGCTATTTTGAATTTCACCCTTACTTGAATTTTTGCAAGAGAATTATTGCTTTGGAGAGTTATTATTATTGTTATTATTAATAATTTTGTTATACTTGAGATGTGCACGGGAGGTTTGCCTAAGTATAAATTATCATTACGGGAGAATTGTTTTGCGAGAGATTTGAGATATTTCATGGGAGATTATTTAATAATTATTACAGATAATTATTCAAGGATAATTATTACAATGAATTAATGGGAGAAGTCTTGTGTTAATTAATTGTTGAGTTTTTGTAACTTTGGAGAATATTTCAGTGATTCACGGGGATGAGTTTTGCTGAATCTTGATGAATCTGACTGAATCTTGGTGAATTGTGTGAAAATTTGCTGAATTTTGTGCTGAAT
Source organism: Macrobrachium nipponense (assembly GCF_015104395.2). Taxonomy (NCBI): domain Eukaryota; kingdom Metazoa; phylum Arthropoda; class Malacostraca; order Decapoda; family Palaemonidae; genus Macrobrachium; species Macrobrachium nipponense. Next base: position 45,658,711 of record NC_061090.1, read on the forward strand.
TTTTGGAGAATGGACAAGCATTAACTTTGGTGATGTTTTTTGTACTGATACTGATGATTTTGATGATAGCAATTTTTTTTTGGTGATTTTTTGATAATGATATTTCTGATACTGATTTTTTATGTACTAATACGTGGGTGTTTTAATGCTGTCAAGGGAGGTGAAATCTTTTGTGATTATGGGAATAACTAACAACACATTGTTTTTAGTTTTTTTTTCTTTTTTTTGATGAGTTCAGCAGATAATTGCTTGACATCTAGTGAGTTACGGGAGATAAGTTAATGGTGCCGTTGATTTTTCTTTCTCCTTTTTTTTGAAAGTTTTAGCCATAGCTGACACAAGTTTTTTACCATGGGTGAATTTGAATTTTTTGTTTTTTTTCTCTCCAGTTAGTGTGAATATTGTCTCAGTTCATGACTTAGAGTCATTTAAGAGAACGTGTTCGTGTTTTAGCTATTTGATGCTATAGAGTAATATAGGGGAGAATTTCTTGCATGTTTTTGGATGCATACGTAATGGCACTACATTTTTTTCTCTGGATATTTGTGTTCCAGAAATTGTGAGTTTTCTTGCACAATACCCTTGTTGTATTTGTGACAACTTTGTGAGAGATAGGAAACTTGGTTAAGTTTTCTAATGGCCTATGTCGTAGTGCATATGGGGAAGTCTTTGCTTAGACACTGTGATTTTGGAGTTCTGTTATAATGACTTGTGGCACATTGGTGGTTTTTTCTAGAATTTTCTAGACAGTTTTATTTGCCGAGTTTTTGCCCTTTTTTAGCAGTTATGCTAATGGAGAGAGTTTTTATGTTTTTTACTATAACATTGAGTTATTCTCTGGAGAATTGAGTTATAATTGAGATATAATTGAGATATATTATTTTGGAGAGATAATTGGAGGTATATATTATTTTTGGAGTTATATTTGAGATATAATATATGGGAGATATATATATTGTTGGCCATTTTTGATATTTGCCAATGTGGTATGAGCTATGTTTTGGTTCAATTATTTTTGCAGCCATCTTTGTTGCAAATGGAGACACATATTTGGAGATTATGGGGCAATATTTGTGAGTGTGTGAGTAGATGCCTTGAGTGCCACATTTTTTGGAGGTATATTTTTTGGAGCCTTGTTTTGTTCCACATGGAGTTATTGGGGGAAATAGAGGTAAATATTTTTGTATTTGCCGAATAGAGGTGATTATTCTCTATTCCTGAGTGTGTTTTTTTTTTACTGACATGTGGCTTTGGAGAAATAAGAGAATAATATAGGGGGTTGGTTATTAACCAAATGGAGGAAATATTTTTATAACCGGAGTGGTGTTATTATTGATATGATGTCTCATAATGGAGTTGGAATTAATCTTGGGCGGGTAACCCTTTTTTTTGTGGTTATGGAGTTTTTTTTGTTTTTTTCGAGACAAGAGAAGTTTTCTGTGGTTCTCTTTTTTGATTTCGTGACTATTTAGAGGCGAATGGCATTACTGTATTAAGAGTCATATGGAGATGTGTGCATTTTTTCATGTTCACAAGTGTGTTATTCTTGGAGAAATATAATTTGGGGAAAAGTCATGTTGAGAATAAGTCTTCGAGACGAATTTTTGAACACATTAGTCATATCCTGGTTAGTTAATTCTGTGAAATGTGTCAGTTAGACTATTTTTTCTTGAGAATCATGAGTTTCCAAACTTATGTGTCTTACTAGACAATTTTTGTGCTGTTGTTTGAGCATGCGTCCGCAGGTGATTTTTCTGCTGACAAGCGATGTGATGAGCCGTGTGCTGAGCGTGTGCTGATTCTTTTCTTCTGATGGTGACAGATCAGAATTTTTGCAATATCTGGAAATGTGGCCTATAGCATTTCACGAAAGCGCATGTTATGAGAGTTTGCTTTCTGGCAATTCATAGCTTTACATGGAGCATTTCTTGGGGAAAACGCGGGAGTTATGCATATTAACATGTATTATGTATTTTGTGGATTGGGGAAATCTACTTGTGATTATTTTTTTTTTTTTATTTTTTTTCTTCCTTTTCCTATGAGAGATATGATTTGGGGATTGAGCTTAAGTAGCATTTCTTTTTTGGACGGGAGATTTGGTTTTACCGGGAGGTGTAATTTTTCGAGGGTTATTACTTACGTAAATGGGAGTTTGACATTAAGTCTCATTGGTTGATTAATTATTGAGCAGTAAAGGGGTTTTTGCTGTTAAAAGCTGGAGGTTTTTACTGATTTTGTGGGTTGTTTAAATGTCAGAACTAGAGAGAATTTTTTGGGTCTGGGTGTTACGTGATTCTTTTCTTTCTTGAGCTCGTTACGAATTTTTTCTTTTTTTTTTCTCTTGTGAGCACATTCGAGTTCGAAATGTGAGTGCAGAATTCCGTGGAGTTGCTGTGATTTCTGAGTTGTGTGTGTGTGCTGATGTGCGAGTTTGGAGATTGAGTTGGAGAACTTGATGTTTTTTTTTTTTTCTTAGAGAGTTGAGATAATGACTTATCATTTTAGTAGTCATATTTAAGGGAGTTAATTTTGGGGGAGACGTTCAGTTAGTATTTCTGACCTTTTTGAGATCATTGTTTGATAGAGGTAGTATGTTTTGGGTTAATTTTCTTAGATTGACCAGTGACCTGACTGACATACTAACGCCCAAAAGTCGTTCCCCGACACCAGCAAGACGTCCACCAGCCGTGCAGAGAGGTTGCTGCCATGTTGTCCAGGGTGATTACAAGTATTTCCATGATGGGTGTTCGAGAGATTCTACAGCGTGTTTTTTGGGGATCTACAAGAAGCCGTGAGAGTCTTCTACGATGAGGAGGCATTCCGTCTTCCTACAGTTGCTACAGCCTGCTATAGCCTGTTGCTGTCTGTTCAGCTAGTTGCAGACAAGCGAAGAGGGATATTCAAGAATCCTAATGCAGAAAATATGAGAGAAAATGCGTTTTGTGTTATTGGGAGATAAGCGTGATAAGACTTTATTTTATAATGCCAGAGACGTGCAGTTTTTTTACTTATTTTATTTTAAGCCGGCCAGTGTTTTGTATAAGCAATTTTGCTAGGCGGGAGCTAGCATATAGGTGGCGAGGCCGAGCAATCTGTAAGACATAGGGTTTTGATTAATTATATATTGTTCGTGCATTCTCTGTAACCTGTGGAATGTGGAGGACAGTGCAGAGATAACGACCTGAGAATAGCTGATGAATGAGTTTCTAGGGGATGGCGTGAGATAAAAAGAGGCTTAGTTTGTCGAGTCATGTACGACAGTTTATGAACTCTTCCCAAAGTGCCTTTGTGAAACTAGATGCAGCTAGAACCGCGAGGCGTTGTCGAAGTGTGCATTCGTATGTGCGTGTGCGCCTCTTCTATTCATAATGCCAAGTTTATGGGCAAGACTTGCACAGACATTCGGGGAGGAAGGCGAAGCCATGATGGCAGATGCCAAAGTGTTTTTTTTTTTTTTTTATTTATCAGTGAGTGATATTCCGGTTGGGAATGGGTAAGTGTTACCTTTACTTTAGCCAAAGGGGTGGCTTGTTTGATATCTTGTAAGATGTTCCATTTTATTAACTTTGTCTTTAAACTTGTGTGTGTACTTACCGGGATGTGTTCTGTATCTTTGACAGACGGTTCTGGATTTCGTGGGACAGAGTTCCAGGGAAAGGTGTGACCTTTTGGGTGACTTGACAATGAGTTGTTTTAAGTTAGTCTGTAAGACTGGATTACTTAGTTAATCGACCTAGTTATTATTGTAAATAAACGTTATGTTATGATGCAACTCTCTCATTTTCATTACCTGTTAGAATGGAGAAAGAGGTGGAGAGAGAGAGAGAGAGATGGGGTGATTGCCGGGAGAGAGAGAGAGAGAAAGAGCCTGAGTGTGTAATGGAGTTATGGGGTCTGCCTTCCGTTTCGTGTCCACGCTTACCTAATGATACATTGTCATCGTATCATGGTCTCATGTAAAAGTCCCATAGAGTGACTCATGGTTATCAGGCTGCTAATCTGACAAAAGCCTGTGTTGGTACAAGGCCAACTTCAATATACATAAGCTAAGGGTCATTATGATCATACAATCGAGTCTTCGGCTATAATCTCAACGGCATATGTCCGTTGCCTGAAATGCAGTAAACAAGTCCATAACAGCCTGTCGTTGCTTGATTCAAGACTTAAGAATGTCAACTTTTATTTTATGAGCGGGGACAAATTAAAGGGACAATTCGCTCCGCTTATCTATCTCAGACCTTGAAAGAAAAAAATGACAGAGGTGTGGAAACTTTTCCTAAGGTAGACGATCTAGAAGGTTTATGTATAATAAAATTTGAGATAATGTGCCATTCGAATAACGCTGACTTTCGTAGGGTAAAATGTGGAAACTGCAAATCTAGTGGCAGCTTATGCACTCTTTAGAGGAGGGACCACCATCTATACCTCCATGGAGCTGTAAGAAATATAGTGCCCGGAAAAGTGAGAGGTGAACTTTCCGTGTTGTAAAATAGAGCACAAGAATGCTCTGAGCGAGTTCAGAGGATAAAAAGAACAGTTTTGTCCGGCAGATAACGGGCCCTTCATTCATATGTACTTTCAAGACCTGACTCGTCCATTGGCGAAAGAGGGATTAGTAGAAGAGGTATGGAGGGGTAGATCATAGGAAACAATTCATATAGCTGTAGAGGTGACCTAAAAATAATGAGCGTTAAGGTCTCATAGCTGATTAGGTGACTGATGGAAATAATGAAGGGAAGCAAGTATTCTGCTGTCGATCATGGATCTAATACCAACTGAGAAAAATGTTAAGACCATAGAGTAAATATTACACTTCATAATTCATTGATTATGCTTTGCATATCTTCCATCTTACTCTTAGTATCAGTTTTTACTTGAAAGAAATTTGATTATATATTATTGATAATGAATGGATAATAGACTACGTATTTAAATCTACTTAAAACAGAGGAAAAGAAAATATAGCATAGAGAGCGCTTTCATTTACTTTTAATACTATCATGATGTGCATTCAGCCTCTTGAGCTTGAATTGTTTTTAAAGTATTAAGTTTACAACTTCGTATTTATGATTACATTATGTTAATCGTTACGGTTCAGGCTCAAGCCTATTATTGAAGATACGCAAATTAAATTTTGACATTTGAATCTACATTCTACTTGTTTCGTAAGGATAAAAGGAAGTAATGAACATTTATTTAGCATAGGCTATTAATGCTTACTAAGGATAAATGGTCTCGGAGTAGATGATTGTAACTTTTAAATGAATTTATTTCATAATTTAATCTTATACTTTCGATGAATCCAAATGTAGAAACTGGAAACAGGTACTTGTTATGATACAGTTGAAGAAAAAGATTTGTTATAATCATAAAATAAACTTAGTAATTTACAGTCTCGAATAAAAAGTCTAGAATTTGTATTATTATTATTTTTTTTTTTTTTTTTTTTTTGCTCTATCACAGTCCTCTAATTCGACTGGGTGGTACTTATAGTGTAGGGTTCCGGGTTGCATCCTGCTTCCTTAGGAGTCCATCACTTTTCTTACTATGTGCGCCGTTTCTAGGATCACACTCTTCTGCATGAGTCCTGGAGCTACTTCAGCCTCTAGTTTTTCCAGATTCCTTTTCAGGGATCTTGGGATCGTGCCTAGTGTTCCTATGATTATGGGTACAATTTCCACTGGCATATCCCATATCCTTCTTATTTCTATTTTCAGGTCTTGATACTTATCCATTTTTCCCTTTCTTTCTCTTCAACTCTGGTGTCCCATGGTATTGCGACATCAATGAGTGATACTTTCTTCTTGCTTTTGTCAATCAAAGTCCCGTCTGGTCTAGTTGCACGTATCACCCTCCAGTGGAGGGCTTTTGCTACTGAATCATGCCTCTTTTTGTACTGGTTCCGTGCAAGTGCCGGACATTCGCTTGCTATGTGGCTTATGGTTTCATTTTTCGTATTGCACTTCCTACATATGGGAGAGATGTTATTCCCATCTATCGTTCTTTGGATATATCTGGTTCTTAGGGCCTGATCTTGTGCCGCTGTTATCATTCCTTCAGTTTCCTTCTTGAGCTCTCCCTTCAGTAGCCATTGCCACGTGTCATCGCTGGCTAGTTCTTTAGTCTGTCTCATGTATTGTCCGTGCATTGGTTTGTTATGCCATTCTGCTTGTCTTTCTCCTGTCTCTGTATATTTCTGGGTCTTCGTCTACTTTTATCAGTCCTTCTTCCCATGCACTCTTGAGCCACTCGTCTTTACTGGTCTTCATATATTGCCCCAGTGCTCTTTTCTCGATGTTGACGCAGTCCTCTATGCTTAGTAGTCCCCTCCCTCCTTCCTTTCGTGTTATGTATAGTCTGTCCGTATTTGCTCTTGGGTGTAGTGCTTTGTGTATTGTCATATGTTTCCTCGTTTTCTGGTCTATGCTGCGAAGTTCTGCCTTCGTCCATTCTACTATTCCTGCGCTGTATCTGATTACTGGCACTGCCCATGTGTTTATGGCTTTTATCATATTTCCGGCGTTGACTTTTGACTTGAGTATCATCACGCTAAGAATGACCATAATGTTAAAGTAACGCGAAATGAATAATTCCCAGTATCGGAATTATTGATAATGCAACAGACCGTCGCCGCCTTCGCCTATTGGAGGTTCTACACATTGGAAAGCAAAGGCCTAACCTTAACACCACGCAGGAACTTCCTCCTCCCAACGGTGGCGCGTAGAATACCACACACCGGTACTCCGGTGCCGAACGAGCGGACCAATCCGGTGACGCCTCCATCTGCTGTAAGTGACCCTCCCTCCCAGTAATACCCACCCAGTCTCCAACGTTCGCAAGAAGAGGCGGGTGCAACCATCAGCATCTACAAGATGGCTTCGCTCAGTGGCATTAATCCCCTAACAGCCAATCAAAATTCACCTCCCGTCCAACCTGGGACCCTACGTGTACACGAGTATACTGACTGATGAGCCCATTCCAAACAGAACGAACACCCCCTCGCCCCCCACCCTTGATAATAGACCGATGATACGGTCAGAAACATTGCTGCCTTTGGAAAACCTCAACGAAGACTCTCTACAAGTCAAGGACGAGGCTACAAAGATTCTCTACCACTCAAGAACGACCCAGACATCCCAAACGTCTACGGACATGCCACGCCACGTTTAACTTACATCTTCGTGCACCTGAATAAGATCTGACTAATTTTTCAGAACTATTGTGTTTCTCCTTATCCAGATTATGTAAATCGGCCAGCTCTGAGCAGATATTAGCCCTAAAGGAAAGATGATAAGAGAAGAAGTAAAAAGACCATGATTAAAATCAATTCACTGATGTTGCCATTCTTTTTAACAAAATATTATTATTATTATTATTATTATTATTATTATTATTATTATTATTATTATTATTATTATTATTCAGATAACCTTCTGCACTTTCAGCTGGCTTTTCTGCATCGAAACATAAAGTGGTAATACAGAGAGAAAATTATAGCATGATGAAATATGAAAAACATAAGAAGTATTAATTTTTTATTGGAGTGTATTTACTGAGAGGTAGTTTGCTTACAAGTGAAAGACGGTTATAGATAAAGTAAGACCAGATGGCTTATTATTATTTTTTTCCCCCCATTTTTTGTGGGATGAATTCGGGAGTCTATATGTCTATCACAGTTGACTGGGAGGTTTTTATATTATAGGGTTCCGGCCTGCATCCTGCTTCCTTAGGAGTCCATCACTTTTCTTACTGTACTATGTACGCAGTTTCTAGTAGCACACTCTTCTGCATGAGTCCTGGAGCTACTTCAGCATCTAATTTTTCCAGGTTCCTTTTCAAGGATCTTGGGATCGTGCCTAGTGTTCCTATGATTATAGGTACAATTTCCACTGGCATATCCTTCTTATTTCTATTTCAGGTCTTGATACTTATCCATTTTTTTCTCTTTCTTTCTCATCTACTCTGGTGTCCCGTGTTACTGCGACATCAATGAGTGACACTGTTTTCTTGATTATTATTATTATTATTATTATTATTATTATTATTATTAATTATTAATTAGAATATAAATCTTTATTCATATGAAACAACCCTACAAGGCCATTGACTTGAAATTAAAGATTCCGAAGTTAATTTTATATGAAAGCTAGATATTTACTGAGTATGATTGGATTCTTTCTTTAAAGGGTATTAAGAAAATAGCATTACTATAACACAGAGCTCATTTTCCATCACGAAAACTGTATTTGTTTCCTTGGAAAAGCAATAATACAGCAGCCTGGGTTGTAATTCAGCCGTTAGTATTACTAAAATTGTATATTAGGTCGTAAAGGCGTTCAGAAAGACGTAGGACTTGATGATGATCTGTTGTTCACTTTACTCTAAGCAGATAATTAAGCAGACAAAAAACCGTGTAAGAAAAATTCGTTGGTAAACAATAGCATAATAATAAACAGAAAAATAAACAGCTCACACTTGAAGAAAGGTACGTTCGTTTTAGACACAAAGAGAGAGGGCGAGACGGAGAATGACAAAGGTTCCCCAATAAACATCTTGACAAATGATGTTAAAGTAATAAAAGTGGAAAACCTTTTCGAGCCAGATGGGTACCTTTTGTCACGAAGGGTCCTTGCATCTTGCGGGCATCACTCGAACGCTCTTACCTTGTACCTCAAAACCCAACAGCCGACAACGCACCCTGGACCGAACTGGCATCTCAAGATTCTCCGAACTCTACATTGGTTCCCTGAGGACGATGAATTAACTTTTATTAGTGGAGAAGTCTGATCCACTTGGCTGTCAAAAGCTTTCCGCCTTCAATGGGCCCTGTTGGGGAGGGGTAAAGGAAGGGAGAGTACGAAAGGAGGGAGAAGGTAAAAGGAGGAGAAGGGAAGGTGTGAGATGAGAATTGGAAGGAATAGTAACGAAAGAAATGTTTCGATTCTATGAAAGCTGCAGGTAAAAGACGTTGACAAAATGGGAACAGAATTGAGGAAGGAAGATAAATGAGGTTTTCTTACAAACTGAACTCATTTTTCTAAGCTCATCTAGAGGAAAACAACTTTCAAGCATCGTGATCTGGTCCAGGAAATCTCGCTATTGCTATTATCACCCAAATGATCATCGAAATATTCCACAGTCACTAAGAAGGACAGGGTTCGATTTCCGGCAAGGAGATGAGACTCAATAGACTTAAGCTTTCAATCCTATCAGACTCTACTAACTTAAGCGCTGGGCTATGCCTATAGTCGACTGCTATTGATCTCAACCAATAATGAGAATGGAATTCGTATTGAAACACTTCTCCAGAATACTTGCTGACTTGTTTAAAGCATGTACAATATATATATATATATATATATATATATATATATATATATTATATATATATATATATATATATATCTAATAAAAGGAGCCCATAAAAACACCAAAATATAGAGAGAAAAGTACTATATTTCAGAGACTGCTGTCTCTCTCTTCAGAGAGAGACAGAAGTCTCTGAAATATAGTACTTTTCTCTCTATATTTTGGTGTTTTTATGGGCTCCTTTTATTAGATGGAATTCAGTTGTTACAGAACATTTTTTACCAGTCATATATATATATATATATATATATATTATATATATATATATATATATATATATATCTTATATATATATATATATATATATATATATATATATATAATATGGTGTGTGTGTTACAATGATATGTATTAACGATAAATTCGAATATAATATGGCAAAGACGTCATAGGATGGCAAGGATTGGTGTGAAACAGTATAAGAGTGCTTTGAAGTGCTTTGGTCAGCTGGAGAGAAGGCATAACAATACTCTGGTAAGTGTCTGAATCTGGAGAAATTGGAATATAGAAGAAGAGAGTGGGACTAGGAATGTAATGGCTAGATATAAGTTAAAATGATTTGGAACGTTTTTAATATTCAGTGCGGTCAATGAGGATACTGTCCAGATATGAAAAACCGATATTATAGTACTTTTTACACCAGCGGCTCATTCCCTTGTACAGAAAGCGTTTGTTTTCTTGTTTTATTTGGAACCATTCTAAAAGAAAATTATATAGCTGTTTCAAATGCCTACTGAGTTTCCTCATCAGCAGTATCTACAGCTGTGTATACAGCACCATAAGCTTCCATTTGCGCACGAATAAATAGTAGCCTTCCTTCTAACAACTTTTAAACCCCATCCAGCCACTCTCGTCTTCTACCCAAAATGTTCAAATTAAGCACCGTGTCGGTCTATCTGTCTGTCCCTTTCTTCCTTTCAGTTTTAGAGAATGACGTCAGGAAGCTAGAGCCTTCCAGGGGTGAGGCAGCTAACCCTTCATCTCTTACAGAAGGAGTCAAGGAAAGGGATAGTGGTTACTTACCATGTCAACAGACAAGCTAAGAACCAGCAGGTTCTATCCGTCAGGCGTCACATTGTTCCAAGAGAAAAAAGGCATTCACCTAATACGTATATATATATAATATATATATATATATATATATAATAATAATATATATATACCTATGATACATATGTATATATATTATAATTATATATATATATAATATATCTATATATCATCTATATCTATACCTATATACATATGTATATATATATATATATATATTATATATATATCTATAGTATATCTATATATATTACATATATACATATGTATATATATAATATATATATCTATATATATATATATATATATATATATATATATATATGTATATATATAGATATATATATATATTTTTTATATATATATATATATATATATATACTACGTTATATATCTATATATACATGTATATATATCTATATATATATATATATAATATATATATATAGATATTATATATATATATATATATATATATATCTATCTATATTATATATATGTGTGTGTGTGTGTGTGTGTGTGTGTCTGTGTCTGTGTGTCTGTGTGTCCTGTGTTGTGCGTGTATGTTTTCTATGTGTGTTTGTTTAATGTGAAGACCATGTTATATCTGTAATCGCTTTTTTATCGCTAATTTCATCATTGAAAATAATTTTTTTGCACGTATAAAATAATAATAATAATAATAATAATAAGTAATAATAATAATAATAATAATAATAATAATAATAATAATAATTAATAATAATAATAATAATAATAATAAAATGCAACTGAAATAGAAAATTATATAGAAAGCTTATAAAGCATCGTGAAGGGAAAATGTAAAAAAGCAAAATATGGTATTTAACAAGGGGTGTACGAACTTAGAATATCCTTATTACATATATATATATATATATATATATATATATATATATATATATATATATATATATATATATTTGTTTTATATCTTATAAAAAGAGATTTTGCAAGAGATGAACTTCAACTTCTGATATGAAGCTTCACAGCTACAGATCAACTTGCCTATGATTTAATCTTTAACGGCGTGCAATCTCATTCTGTAACTCTTCTGTACTCTCTCTCTCTGTCTCTCTCTGTCTCTCTCTCTCTCTCTCTCTCTTATAGACTTTAAAAATGTAATAGGCATCTAATGACTAATAAAGAATGATCATGTAATGTCGATCAACATTTCAGTTTTTTTCCTTTCGCACATTTAGCTAGTCTGCGAGTATAGTGGTTGGTGTCATGGCATGCGGGTTTGTGTGTCCCCCAGGGCAATGAAAAAATACTGGCTCTGTATCATGATCCGTTACTGCTGCAGTGTGGGGTCTGCGGTGGGAGGTTGAAACTGGCATTCTTTGGAAACTTGAATTTCAAGTCAATGACACTCGTCTGCGTTTGTTCCATGTGAATAGGCTTCAACTACTGAAATAATAACTAATACTAATGATAATAATGTTCATGTAATGTCAATAGACATTTCAGTTTTTTTCCAAGCGCACATTCTGTCAGAAATAGACGATCAAAGCTCAATTATTGCTTAAAATGACAAGGTTCTATTCCAGTTAAGTCAGAATATTAAAGTTATACTTTCTTCACTTTTCATAGCTGCAATTTTTCGCATAAAAATCTGCGTCAAATGTCGTTGGCCAAAGTCCTTTAAAAATCTTTATTTTCCAGTTCGCTGATTCAGAAAAATAGAATATTGGTCCCGAATGACATTTCCAGTTTTATTATTATTATTATTATTATTTTCGGAAAATGAAATGAGTTTATTGCATTATATGCGCATTGGCTACTCCATTAGTTCTAAACATCTGGAAAAATGTGGATAAGGAAATGTGAATAACACGCAAATGGGTTATCTCAGAGAAAGAGAGATATTCTATATATTGGCCGTAATATTGATTCCTAAGCATCTGTCTGCCATTCGTAAAAAAGAAGTTGATCGCCTGTGGAAGAACATACTATGGGGGTGGAGGTGCAAGGAAGAAGAAGAAGAGGGAGACAAAGAAAAGAGAATGAGAAGGACTGTGTGAGAGGAGACTACATGAGAAGGGAATTGATGAGCAGAAGCGCAAGATAGAAATAGATGGAAACGGCTCATCCGAAACGGCGACCCCATATAAAAATGGGAACAAGCTGGGAAGAAAGAAGAAAATATATATATATATATATATATATAATATATATATATATATATATATAAAAAAGGATATATATATATATTAGATATATATATATTATTTATATATATATTATTATATATATATATATATATATATATATATAAATAATATATAACGTATATATATATATATATATATATATATATATATATATAAAAATAAATACATAATATATATAAATATATTATATATAAATATAATAATATAATATATATACTATATATATACATACATATACCATATATATATATATATATATGATATATATATATATATATATTTAACATACATATATATATATATATATATATATATATATATATATATATATATATATAATTCTTATACATATATACTATATATATATATATATATATATAATATATACATAATATATATATATATATATATATAATATATAATATACACATACATATATATATATATATATATATATATATATATATATATATATATATATATATATATATATATTATGGGTCCGCCCAAGAATACGAGATGCCTATTTTGCGATTGATTCTAACGCAACCATTCCAAATATGTAAAACGATAATTGAAAATAAAAATTTGACTATGATTTTAAATAGTAAGAATCAAACTGATTCATTTACACTGGAAATACTTAAAATCATACTGTTGTTTCCTGAATTAAATACAGTCCTCCTCTACCTAGTTTTTTTATGTTTCTATTTCTTTCCGTTTCCCTTTGTTACTGTTTCCATTCCTGCTCTGTTCTCTGTAACAGCAGGTTAGTTCATTTTCACCGCTCGGGGGTTTTTAGTTATTCAGTCTTTCTTTTGTATTATGGCTTTGATTCATTTATTTTATTATTTGATTGTGTCAAATTTTGCAGTCTATATTTTTAGCGGGTATAAATTCCAGGTGTACATATAGTTTACAAAACGTTGGAATAAATTGTGAGAATATTCATCTCATCGTATTCCTGGCCGGACCTTCTACAAAAAAATATATGTATGATTATATATATATATATATATATATATATATATATATATATATATGTGTGTGTGGTGTGTGTGTGTGTGTGTGTGTGTGTGTATGTCTATATACATATACATATATATACAGGGTGTTTCGAAATTAGAGCCCTCCCCTCTAGAGCATAAACTAAAATTGATATAGAAAAAAACAAAAGTAATTCAGAACAGGTATTTATTAAAGTTTCTCTCTAAGTATTTAATATTTTGTGTGGCCTCCATCTGCCTGTACTACAGCCTGCATTCTTGAGGGGTATGATCTCTGCAAATCAAAAAAAAGCTGAGACTCCATTTCTCTGAGCACTTCGGTAGCCTCTCTTCGCAGGTCGTCGAGGCTTGGTATACCATCATAGTTCACTGTGCGCACTTCAACACGATCCTTTAAGATACTACCAATGTTTTCACACAAATTAAGGTCAGGGGAGCTACCTGGAAATTCACTTGACGAGAAGAAATCGATACCACTGTTTCGAAGCAGCTCCTGTGTCTGAAGAACCTTGAAACATGGAGCCTTATCATGCAAAAATGTGACTTCTTCAACAGATAACAAATTTTCAGGATCTTTGAGGAAAGGAAATGCTTGACCAGTAAGCTCAGTTTCTCTGAAGTATTTGCCATTCCATGACTGTCCTTTTTCTATATGATCCACATTAACCATTTGGCTGTGAAACAGAGGAAAATTCCCAAACATTCAGGAAATTTCACAACCTAGGCAATAGGGCACGTAATTGCTGATATCATCCAACTTTGCAGCCCAAATAATGTCATTTTTATGATTTGGCTTCCTGACTGTGTAAATGAAGAATTCATCTAATGCAGCAACATGGAGAAAGTCAGCTTCATCTCAATCTTTAAGAAATTAACCACAAAACCATGCATGGTCTTCTCTCTGTTGCTGAGTGATGGTGGGCTTGCTGATAACAGGAAATGGCTTGATACTAGATTTTTTTCAACTCACGATACAGCAATATAACTTCTCTGCTTTCCCCTTTTTGTTTCTAGTTCAAGCGCCAATTTACGTAGAGACTTTCTTGGTCTACACACTGCCTCAGCTATGACGTCTTTTGACTCCTGAGAAAGGACTTCAGGCCTTCCAAGATTCTCACTCTTTTTGCAAAGACAGTCATATGGATTTTTGTTCCAGTTCTTTTAACAAAGAATTCATCTCTTTTAAAGTATTTAGCTATCCAAGAACGTGAAATGAAGGATGCCAGCATCCCTGGCCTCTCTGAAGGTTATAGCCCGGATTCGGTCAATCCGAGTCGTTAGCCATGGCTGTATCTAACTCCGTCACTCAGTCTGAAAATACAAGAAATGTAAAATGAAAAATCGCTTAGTAGAAACTTAAGATAATATACTTTGGGAGATAGGCTATAGCAGAAAACTTCATTGCTTTCCATTTGTTCTGTGGAGGGAGGGGGGGGGGCCTCTAATTTCGAAACACCAGGAGTAAATATATATTATATATATATATATATATATATATATCTATATATATATATATAGTATATTATATATATTAGAGAGAGAGAGAGCGAGCGAGAGAGAGATATCTATATATATATATATATATTATATATATGATATATATATATCTATAGTTGTATATATATATATATATTATATATATCTATAATATATACTAGCATACATATACAATATTATGTAACCTGGATAGTATTGGAGAGATGCTGTTAACATATTGAGCATAGGATGCATATCATACATACATATATATGTATATATATATATATATATATATATATATATATAAAATATATATATATTATATATATATAGTATATATAATATATATATATATATATATATATATATATATATATATATATATATATAGTATATATATATATATTTATCACCTTCAAAAAAAGGATAAATATTTTTTTAATTCCGCTTTTGTAAAAAGTTTTTCAACCAGTTTAAAGCTAAAAATGATATATAAAGAAACTGGAATGAATATAATGCTTTGATCCGTCCTTGAATGCGTTCTTTCCTCTTTTCCTGGAAAGCATTTTGTTTGTTCTCTTCGCAGTACTGATCTTTTAAGTAATAAGGTTCTCTCAGTGACACTTTAACTTCAGAAATACTGAAAAAAAAAAAAAAAACTTTTTTCATGAATTCATTTTTTCGTGAATGTAACTCTCCTGACTGCATCTTTTGAGAATAATGCCAAAAAATATTTTAACAAGAAAAAGGCAAAAATCTTTTATAACTAAATCTGCAAGTTTTCATAAAATACGTTATCCTGAATATTATTGGAAAGTAAAGCACTTTTTTATTCATATTTTTCACATGAGTCTCTGAAAGTTATTTTGCCTTTTTTTCGTCGCCGTGTTATTTAGAGGCAAAAATATATATGTCCTGGCGTGTATTGCACAGCATTCTTGTTAACAGGCCAACGACGGCTGGATTGATGGGACAGAAAGTCGGTTTTTTCATTGCGTTTTTATTCGGTGCACAGACAAAGGTTAGCCCTTTTTTTTGAGAAAATGATTCATCCTTGCAATTGCGTTGGTTTCTCCATGGATTTTGATCAGTCGATGTAACAATCGAGGAATTTATATAATTATGATAAAGCCGCAAACAATAAACGCTCCTTTATACTAAACTAATCACATCCATCCAAATATATAGAATAGCATTTGTTTTGCTTCAGCAAATATGTATGTCCACCTACAAATACACGGAATGTAAAAATTGCTGCATTCTCACAGAATCTACTTTATGTGAATGACCGATCCAGCTTTTCGAAAAATTTTTTTTTTTTTTTTTTTTTTTTTTTTTGTAAGTTTCAGTTTTTTAACCCATTTGTAAAGTACTGCACTACTCTTATGCCTATCGCTTTAAAAGATTTCTGTCATATTTTGGGGTTCATTCATTTTTCATAACTTAAAACTTCTAATCGTCGACCACATTTTTCTCTCCAGCATATCTTTACCTGCTGCGAGGCAACTTATCTAAACGCTTCAGCCATCACTTGAAGTAGATCACACTTCAATTTTTGGGGTCGACAAAGACTTACTGGCCTGCAACCTCATCCACCAAGCCTAGACCCCAAGATCGACCGCTTCCTTGATCGTATTTTGAAACTCCTGTCGTGTTTCCATTCCCATCGACTTCTATAGCCTCCCACCTTTAAATAGACAGGACTATGGCTTTTATTTCCCCTTCCAGGCCCGGGCAAGTGTAGGGCATCAAAACCAAAACTATCGATCGATCGCCCTCCCCATAAAAACAAATATATGTGACTAAAAAATCATGCACTATGTATCTGCAGAATATTCCCATTTATACAAATTCACGAACTGTGAATCCACTTAGCGTTTTTGCGGACCGAAACAAATAACGGAAATTCGGGGAATTTCAGAAACTTACAAATTGTGAAGCTTTTTTGGTATTCATTTTTGATTTTGGTTTTCTATTTTGCTTCGGTCATTTTTTATAACCATCGGGTTTAGAAACACTTGCTATTTTTCAATAAATATTTGTAACTCTCAAAAAAGCTCGTAATTCTTTTATTTAATATTCTTTTTCGGATATCGTTTTTATTTATTTCTGCCTTCACTATTTTTATTTATCGTAGTCTGCACTTCATGTTTTTATATATGCAGCGAAATATATAGGGCAGGGATGCCATTATTTACACGTGCAATTTCTTAAAAAGCAAAGTATCTTTCTACATACATGTATACATACATACATATATATATATATATATATATATATATATATATATATATATATATATATATATATATATACCTTACAAGTGTGTAATGTTAGTGAAATCACATATCATGTCTTGCTTGGAGACAGGCTGTAAGGGCAGCTTACTTGAGTGAAAGAATTTGGGTACGTAAGCGTTTAACCGAGAGATCGCTTGTCTTGTAGTCAAGTGTGTACATTCGTTTGTACAGATGTTACAGGCCTAATAGTCCAAGGCACTTGCGAAAGCCACTACCTTTTGATAAGATCAAAGAGGTCAGGTGTCAGAAGAGAAAGCCCCCTTCGTAAAGGTATGACACATATTTTGTAAGACTTAGAAAACCGTTACCTTTGAAAGAGAGAGAAGTGTGAAATACCTTCTTTTACCTAAATACTTTGGAAGAGAGTGATATGTGAAGTGTATCTTTTATCCATTGTTATCTTTATTACAAATGGGTTATATTCCATGGTACTAGAGACGGGAATCTCTAACCTGACTAATATGATGAACTTATTGACATTTTGGGTCTGGGAGTGAATTCTTAGAATGTTAACTTACTAGTTTTCTTTATGGGCAGATTTGGGTTTCTTGTCATTATGACTTGTTAATCATTTTGTTCTATTTTATATTCAACTGCTTTGGTTAATAAATAGTATATTTTTATACTTACGAGATCTTAATAGCCTAACGACATAGTTGCAGACAGAGGGCACCATTGACAACAGGAAGGGTTTCCAATTTGTGTAGCTTTAATAAATCGGGGGGTTAAGATATATATACTAATCTGTAAAAAAGATACTTTGCTTTTTAAAAAATTGTCATCTTGAGTTGCTTAAAGTAATTTAGGAATCTGTTTGTGATGAAAAATAATGTAGATGCCATTAAGTGCCAAAGTTTCTGGGAACCAAAGTGTGGCTGTCTATGTCAGACATCTTTCTGTCCCTGCACTGGACTCAACAATTTTTAGAGAATCATTATTTTTTGTTAGTATGAAGAAAATATTTTGTTAGCTCTAAGCAGATGGCGTTCTAGATCACTTGGAATGCGCAGGATACCTACAAGTTGTAATGAGAAATTGTCTGCTGTCCGTAGGTGTATGAAAGCAGATATAGTTAACACAAAATTAACGTGAAAATTGATTTAAAAAACAAGGTAATAAGACTGTAGAATATAGAATATAGTATAAGTATATAGTATATACTTCACTAACTTGAGGTATACAAAGCATTCTTGCTAGTTTGTTGGATATAACTGGGGTCATCTGAGAAGAAAATGGGGCTAGAGTCGTCAGTGCCAAATCAAATAGTTGCTAATAAAAAAATGGCAACAATAACTTCTGGAGCCATCCTTCTTAGAGGTAAATGGGATAATGTTGTATATATATAATAATATTTACATTAAATATATAATATAATATTAGTATTTATATAAGTATATATATTTAATATATACACACACACACACATATATATATATATATATATAGTATATATATATATATATATATATATATATATAATATATAACAGTTTGCCGTTTTTGCAATTTAAAGTCAATATAAAAAAACTAACATTACTACATAAGAATCGAACGAGCTTAGCTCATTGGCTTTTTCAGCTGTGAAATAAAAATCGCGGTATTTCGCTAGACTAGATTCCACTTTTAAGTCTGTATTCATTACGACAAATTTTTAATCAGTATAATAGAAAATAACTGTACATATCGATGAGGCAAGAATCTTACCAAATTTCACTAAGTTAGCTTACATGGTTCTAGAAATAAGTCTGATCTCGTAAAAGTGTTCGGTTTTCAGAACTGTCTTTAGAAAACTGACAAAAAAAATCAGGAAACTTCCATCCTTACCACTTAAAGTAATCATGACGATTCCAAAAGCCACTTTCTAAAAAATGAGTCTGACAAATTGTCAGAAACAACTATAATAAAAATACGATGGTACGAAGATTCTGATAAAAGTTTAAGTATATCTTAGTTTTACCAGACCACTGAGCTGACTACCAGCTCTCCTAGGACTGGCCCGAAGGATTAAATATCTTTATGTGGATAGGAATCCAATTGGCCGAGATCGGTAGAAGAGCCTAGTTAAGTCGCATAATAAGGTACATCATAGTGAGGACCTCTAGAAAATAAAAATAATAATTATAATAATAATAATAATTAGCCGGAGTCCGAAAAAAATGAAAACAACAGAAAGAAGGAATACTAAATCACGGGGAAAATCAATGATCAAGGAAGAAAGGACAATTACAGATAAGAGGCGGAAATGTCACCTTCATTAGGAGAAGAAGAAAGAAAAGCGAATAGTGACAAACGAAACTAGAAGCCGCCGGTGAGAAGAGACTGGCGGATAGAGAGAGAGAGAGAGAGAGAGAGAGAGAGAGAGAGAGAGAGACTGGATACCACCGCCGTGAGGTCACGGGAGGTAAGAGACTCCTCCGAAGTGAGCCGGAAACTTTTCATCGCCAGAAAGAAAGAAGAAGGAATAGGAAAAAGAAAATTTAAAGAAATGAAAAGGCCGAAGAAAAAGGAGGACGAGGAAAGGAAGAAGTCGCTCCTCCTCAAAGTCGTCCTTTCTCCATTCAGTCGCACGAAAGGAGGAGGAGGAGGAGGAGGGAGAAGAGGAAGAGGAGGGAGAAGAGGAGGAGGAGGAAGAGGGAGAGTAGGAGGAGGAGGAGGGAGAGTATGAGGAGGAGGGGAAGGAGGAGGGGGAGAGAATGCACACAGCCATTTCTTGTCCTCTTCCCCCGGAGACATTTTATGCAATCCTTTAGAAGTTCTAATGGGGACAATTAGGGCGAGAGGGTATCGAGAAAAATTCTTAAGAAAAGTTTTTTCCTACATCAGCATAATTTCGGTGGCTGGGGAACTGAGTGGATTATGAATTAGATCAACTTTTTTTTTTCGATGAACCTTTTCCAGCTCTCTTTTTATGTTTGTCCTTTTTTTTCGTCTTTGTACTGGAATTTGAGGCTGTTGTTAAGGCATTCTTCAAAAAAGGTTAACATGAATAATTATGTTAAATAGTTGGCAAGATGTATACCAATCTACAGAGACTCCGGTGTACGTATATTGTATCTGTTAAAATGTATGAGCAGTTACGTATTTGTTACACACACACACACATACACACACACACACACACACACACACAACACACACACACAACATATATATATATATATATATTATATATATAATATATATATATATATATATACACACATATATATATACATATATATATATATATATATATATATATATGTATGTATATATGTTATATGTATATATATATATATATGTGTGTGTGTGTGTGTGTGTGTGTGTATGTTTGTGTATTCAGAAGTCACCTGAAGACGTGATGCAAATAAGCTCATGTGCAAAGGGAAGAGAGAAACACGTAGTAAATCTTGACCGCATTCGTCTGTACTTTTCTGAGATAACCTCAAATAGGTTAATACCAAATGCTAAAAATTTAAACGTCATGTACTCAGAAAACAAATCTTGGTTTCCCATACATTAATTTTTTTTTTTTTTAATCATATGCGAATGGAAAAATCTCGCCAAAAAAATCGATGATCAATATTAAAACTCAATAATATGAATAAAAACGCCAAATCAATGAAAAATAATATTATCATTATCATTTCAGTAAATAACACCTATTCATATGAAACAAGCTCACAGGGGCCATTGAATTGAAATTGAAGCTTCCAAAGAATGTTGGTTTCAGCCTCCCACAGCAGGCCCCACACTGCAGCAGTAACTGAGCATGAAGCAGAGCCAGTGATTTTCCGTAGATAGTCTGAATGATATATGGAATAGGAGTTTGAGACTTGTGAGGTGTCTCTAGACCACAATATTGCCCCCACCCATAGTGATCAGTGAAAGACTGTCCCGAAGCATTCGAGTACGGGAAAAACCATTTCCTGCTAAGAGAATTTTCACTTACTAGTAAGTTAAGTATATTTTAGTTTAACCAGACCACTGAGTTGGTTAACAAGTCTCCTAGGGCTGTCCCGAAGGATTATATATTTTTACGTGGCAAGGAACCAATTGGTTACCTAGCAACGGGACCTACAGCTCATTGTGAGATCCGAACCACAATATATGGAGAAATGAATTTCTCGAACTAGTGACCACCGAATCGGTGGGCGGGCACATAACCAACTCGTCCAACAAGGAACTACTCACTATTAAGACATACCGATATTCATAGCACGGAAAAATTGAATAATTGATTGATTGATATCTATAAAAACTGGCGTCATAACAGATATGGACGACGATGCCAAAACCATGATTTTGCTTTAAAACACTTGAAAAGGAAAATCTTTCTAAAATATTTATCGAATCAGCCATTCGAGTCCCATGCCCGTACACATTATGAATATTTCTAAGCCTTACATCCTGAATTTTGCCACTGAAAATGGTGAAAATAAGTTAGCATTGTTATTTAAGTTTTCTTTAAAAGAAAACTACTGAGAGGCAATTTGTCCGTTCATCCTCTGATCTTAAAAGCTACTGAGGCCAAAGGGCTGCAAATTGGTATGTTGATCATCCATCCTCCAATCATCAAAAACATACCATATTGCAGCCCTCTAGCCTCAGTAGTTTTTAGTTTATAAATATTTAGATTTAGCTCTGATCGCACGTCTGGCAACGTTATAGGTGCCAACAACACGGGTCACCACCAGGCCGTGGCTCAAAGTTTTGCAATCCGTGGCTGAGAGTTTCATGGCCCGTGGCTGAGTTTCATACAGCATTGTACGCTGTACAGGAGCCCCAAATACTTGTTAAAAATACCTATCGCTTAAATTAAAAAGACTATCATAGCTGAGCCCATTGAAGTGACGGTACCTTCTTTTCTCGAAACTCGAGGAGAAAGAAAATACTTCACATACGTTACAACAAATGATTAAAAGGCAGTAACATAACTGACTCCATTTCTGTAGGCCGGCTAAATCATTGCCTTTTGAAAGGCAGAATAAGAAACTTCTTGTTAAAGTCTATTTCATCAACATGCAAGAGATTCCTCTTTGTGGGCAATAGATTTTTTATTCTATATCTGAAGGAAAATGAGACGAATATCGTGGCAATGAGAAGTTCCTAAGTGTAACAACTTGTTTTGGTTCATTTTGACTGTATCTACAGTTATCTCACATATTATTTATTCATAAATTCTAAGGTCCTCGTTGGACGAGTCAGTTACGTGCTTGACTACCGATCTCAGGGTCCGGGTTCAATTCCCCGCTCTGCCAACAAAGAATCAGAAGAATTTGTTGCTAGTGATAGAAATTCATTTCTCGATGTGGTTCGGATTCCACAATAAGCTGTAGGTCCCGTTGCTAAGTAACCAATTGGCTCCTAGCCCAGCCTAGGAGAGCTGTTAATCAGCTCAGTGGTCTTGTTAAACCAATATATTCTTAGCTTCTTCATAAATGCTTAGCCCACAGCTTCTCTCTCATTAGTTAACATTCGCTGGTCCGCTGGCATAGGGGTTAGTGTCATGAATGGTATGACACCCAGATGTCTCAGGTTCGCGTCTCCCACAGGGATATGAAAAATCACTGACTCTATCATGATCAGTTGCTGCTGCAGTGTGGGGTCTGCGGTGGGAGATAGAAACCAACATTCTCTGGAAGCTTGAATTTCATGTCAATGGACCCTTTGGTGTATTTGTTCCATGAGAATAGGTTTCACACACACTGTAAGAACAGTATTTCAGCATACAGTTGTTTACAGTAAAAATTTGACCAAGCGATTACACAGTTAGGGGAATGACTGTTATATCATTTACAAAGAAAAACTTCTCCTAATGTAACACACTCCTTTGCTCATCATAGAGCAATGACGAAGCGTTCTTGTCATTAGCGTGAAACTCAAGTCAGGCATCACAAAACATTCTGAAAAATCAGGGTAAGTGGATTGTCGTTGCCTGAATTATTATTATTATTATTATTATTATTATTATTATTATTATTATTATTATTATTATTTTAGGAGATGAAAGCTATTTACATGGAACACGTGCACCGCAGCAGGAACTGATCATGGAAAAGCCAGTGATTTTTCATCACCCCGGAGGAAACGCGAACCTTAGACATCTGAGTGTCATCCACGACACTAACCACTATACCAGCGGACCAGCGAATGTTAACTAATGATACACAGACACATACATATATGTGTGTGTGTGTGTGTGTGTGTGTGTATGTATCTGTGTATCTATGTATGTAGACATATGCAGGCAGCTGCTGCGCCTATGTGAGAACGTTATTGAACCGAACTCTGGCACACAAGAGCAAACAAAGCTGACATCTGCTGACATTCAGTCTATGGAATAAAACATCGTTGCCACGCACACACATCCACTCTGAAAAGCAAATAAAGTGACCCAATGGCGGCAAGAAGGGACTCACACGCTCGCTCGAACGTACAGGCGCGCACACGAGCCGGGCCTTTAATGACATACAAAACAAACAGAAAGTATTATATCGCTTCGACGCAATAACATGCAAATATAGAGGCCGCGAACCACATAGCTTGGCGAGAGGCGGATAAAACTATAAACATTATTTTAGCCTCAACACTTTAATGACAATAACGCTTAATGGAATTTGGAAAGATAAGCCTTATCAAAAACTGCCGTAAAGATGATAATTTAAACCATAATGAGCCATTAAAAGCATTTCGCCTCCAAACCTGTCTGTTGTTATCGTTATCGTCAGAATTATCGTCATCATCATCATCGCTGTCCCCCTCAAAAATATATTCTTTTGTTCTCCCATACACCAGACTGACTTCCATTCTCTCTCTCTCTCTCTCTCTCTGTTTACCCTCATCTCTTCCTTTGCTTATCAGGCTGCCTCTGCCTGTCTGTGTGCATCGCAATTCTCGGCATCATTCTGTTTATCGCCTCATCCAATTCATTTTCATTTGTTCCAACTCGCGTTCCAGTGTGCTTGAAAAACATCCTCATTTTCTTGGTCTCTCTAACTTCCATTTTCATTACAGCTTTGTCTGTCTGACACACTCATCGCTGACGTAAGAAAGAAACTGGGACAGACAAAAGAGAAACGGCCTTGATGAGGAGAGAATAGGGAGCGGGGGGAGGGGAGGGGAGGGAGAGGACATGAAAGAAACGAGGGAGGCGATATGCGCCTAAATTTACGTGAATATTACAGTCAAGATTTCATTTGGATAGGGGACGAAGAATAAAAAAGTTACTGAAAAAAACCTCTTGAATATTCATCTCTTAGGCGTGAAAAACACATTAAATGAACGCTAACAAGCCATCAGGAGCTAAGGGGGCGAGCCGCTTGCATACCGTCGAGGCAATATGGTTCAGAATTGCCTGTGTACCAGGGAGAGAATCGAACCTAAGACCTCGCCGAACGGATTGGTATTCAGTTCTTTATTGGATAGATGTCCCCCTTTATTGTCCTGTTAGTATCGGAATAATAATTTTTTTTCCACTCAGCGTCGAGTACAGTTTGATTTTCCAGCGTAATGGGCTCTCAACTCACGCTTGTTCGTTTGGCGAAGTTGTAAATATATTCACCCTTTCATATACATAATGCAAGCACTTGTTTGGTTTAGGTAGCTTTTCATCTGGTCTCTAACTGAGCTATTACGTGAACTGAAGTTTACCGGTGATTGGTTTGTTAAAGATAAAAATATTGTTAGACAGATATTCAAAGTCGTTAGTGGAATATCCATTAGATGATTGTTATTTTCACTGACAGTATTCATATTTTCAAAACGAATAACAACAATATAATTATAGTAATGGCTCTAGACTCTGAAATTCTTGCATTGCTGTTTGTTGAACTCCAGTAGTGAGTGAGATATTTTCATTTAATTAATTTGTTGAGCTTTCTCTAGAAAAAACATTGTATTCCCAAAGGCAACTAGTTCTAGAAAAGGAAAGTTACTACTGAGAAAAAACTGAATGAATTAATTTCTTGAATTTTATGCCAACAACAAGATTTAAGGCTGTCACTGAACATGATTTTTTTCTATGAGAAACGCTTTTATTACGATTAACATAGAGTTTTCTTTCAATTAAGTGTTCAGTAATATTTCTTTTCTAAAGGTTATTCTTGCGTTTCTGCCATTTATAAATGTACTTCATTACTCTCTCCTTACTTTGTTGCCCCTGTTACATTTGGAAATCCAGTTTGCAGATGGCTGCTGAAGTCTTGTAAGTGCTTCACTTTTATATGCATCATAAAATACTTTTTCTCAAGGAAGCAAGAAAACTTATTCTTGTCTCCACAGAATGATTAAGATCAGTTTACATGCAAGGAAAGGTTTGTGGCATACAATGACTGAACTGTCAGCTGGCAATTCCCAATACCCTTCAAACTTGCTACTGTCATCTTTAGAACTTGGGGGGCCGGGGGGTGTTTGTTGAATCTCGCCCTAAAAATGTGTAACGAAAGGTCAGCTAAAATAAATCGTGATAATGAAAATTGTGATCGAAAGAATGTTTACGTCACCAGTGTCACCCAGACATTTAAAACAATTTTGAATCACTACAAAAGAAGGCGCTAAGTTTTGTTTAACGTACTTCTATTCAAGTTAAAATCAGGCGTATCCCTTCCTTTCATCAGGCAAATTATTATCCAGAAAGCTTTTACCACCCTCTCCATTATCGTGATGCTTGCATTGCTCTACAACATCATAGGATTTATGGCGACACACGGAAGACTTCGTGCATTGTCGTAAATAGACAGACATTCGTTGTACGATTATTCTCATTTCTGTCAAGAATGTTTGTCCTCTGATCCAAATGTCGAGGTTTGTTATTATAGAGAGTACCTACGTCCATACACATACACACACGCACCGTGCCTTGTTTCACCAACGAAAATTAAAATGAATACGCTATATTTTATCAGAAATAATTTTTCTGTACTGTTTAACATTCACATTATTTATTTTTTACATTTTCATCCTAACAGATATATCATAAACATCCTATTCTAAAATTCTTGTATCCTTAACTCAGCGCTAAACACCTTTTTCAGACCTTTTCAGACTCTTCCATAGACCTTTCCGAACACCCACAACAACAACAAAAAGTAGTTTGTAGGCTTACTCGCCGAGTAAGCGAAAATGCCAAGCGCATAAATGTTGTCTCTAGTAAGATTCCGCCAGCCCCACCACGCACAGTAGTAGTGTAGCCCAAACAAAGCATAAACATGTATCTATTGGGAGCTTCCGTGTGTTTCAAGCTGCACGCTGATCCTACAGTAAACAAAAAAATGGACAATTTCCAATTAAATAAAATATTCTCTCTCGCTCTCTCACTCTCTCTAGCTGTTAATCAGACCCCTGAGGTCAACAATAATTGGGAGACTCGTCCCTCATCGCCAGTAGCCAAAAAATAAATTTCAAAAATAAATTTCAATTTTCAGTAAACGCCAGATACTTTGTGATCAATGTCCAAATCATTTTTTTTTTCAAATCGATATAACAATTTTATTACGTTCAACTGAATTCTCTCGTCGTTATGGTATCCTGGGGGGTTAATTAAACGAAATGTGAAAATTAACGCATGCACGGTGTAAAATTAAACTTGCCCTGGGTTTCCACGGGCCCTTGCTCTAATAGGCATCCGGTAAGAAGCTAAACCCTGGAGTTATCACATTTAAAGTAAATGAATAAGATAATGTATAATTGACTGCATTAAAATATTGACAAAAGTTTTCTTCAGCAAAAGTTTAATATACAGATATTCGTACTCATACAACGACATTCTATTTATATATATATATATATATATATATATATATATATTATATATATACATAGAAAGGTAGAAGCCACGAAGGAGAATGAAACAATGGAGAGTGTAGCGAGATCTTTCTCCAGGTGTATTCGATTCTTGGTACTTATTTCTTTGTAATCTCTATCTCATTTATAACGACCATTCCTTGATCACTCATGTTTCTTATATAAATTCAGTCTGCTAGGTAAAGGACCTCGAGTCGAAAGATCTCGCAGCCCACTCCACTGTTTTACTCTCCTTCGTGACTTCTATCTTTATTTATATATTCATCACGTTCCAAATTTTTGCGATTCAGTCACACAAACACACATACACACACACATATATGTATATATATAATATATATATATATATATATATATTATTAATAATATATATGTGTGTGTGTGTGCTGTGTGTGTGTGTGTGTGTGTTGTGTGTCTGTGTGCGGGCGCGTGCGTGTGTAGATTAAAATTTATGGCATCAGTCTATCGCTCTATCTTCGAAAGGCTTTTCTGCAATATAACGACGAAGCCCGGTTCACCATTTCCCTTCCGTAACCATCAGTCAGGATATCTTTAATTCCGTCTAGTATATGAGCAATCAAGAATGAAAAAGTTGGAATGAAACGGGAATGCCCAGCGGAGCTGAGGCCTCCACCGGCATAAAATCCCCGGCATTCGGCCTTTGTGTGCGGCAGTCGTAGGTCCTCTCTGATATTCGGTTCTTCATACTTTATGCATCTGTGAAGCGAAAGAGAAACCATCGGAACATCGGGCTGTAAAGTTCGTGTATTCAACAGTGCCAAGAAAAGCAACCGAGCAGAAAGCAACCGTACATCTATATCCAACCTAAACAACCACCCGGCAACCGCACCATTGCCTCCCCTAGCAACCAGACAGTGAGGGAGAGCAACGTGGGTTTATCTACACTCAAATGAGAACCTAGAATTTCCAACCAAGCAAATGCTAGGACGGAGGTTGAGTGGGGGAGCGGGGGTGGGGAGCAGTGAGAAGGGAAATGGGAATAGAGAAGGGGCGTACTATTCTCCCTTCCCATTGACAACATTAAACCACTCGCCGAAACCCATCTCTGCTTCAGCGAAGGCGTTTCGCGAGGCTCCCGTCATCGTGAAAATCATCCTTGTCGATCTGCGTGGCTTAGCTCCTTCCTCCCCCGATCCCTCAGAATTGTGGCGCGTAAGTTTATCAATCAACGAAGTTAGAGTGAGTGTTGTTAGTAGTTGAGGGTAAAGGGATGGTGCACACGCCCATGCATATAGCGCGGACAAACCGAGTGCCTCCTCCCCGCCCTCCCTCCCCACTCACCCCTCGGGGCCCCAGCAGAAGCCCGGCCTTCCATCCCTGGATGAACATCATTCACCGAGCTTAGGGAATACAGGAGTTTGGGAAAGAAAGAGAAGCGCAGGCAGTTGCCTGGAATTAAAACAATAGTCGGAGAGCGAATGCACTTCGGGTACATCCCGAATTTAGAAAATGAAAGAACGCAATACTGTTACGGGAGGTCTGCAGGAGGCGGAGTTTTTGTGAACGATAAATGGAAAGGGGAAAAAATGGGAGATATTAAGTTGCACAACAAAATAAAAATAATGAAGATCGTTACTATTATTATTGTTGTTATTAATGATAGGTTAGAAAAAGTGCAAGATGTAAAGTTGAGTTCAAAATTGTGATGATGAATAAGAGGGAAGGAGCCAAGGGGCGGATTCAGCTAATAGAAACGCCCAAATGGAAACAGAGAAACCAACTGCACAGGAAACAATGTTCAAATACGAAAATGGATGACGACGAACACTCCAACAAGAGATAAATATCTACATACTACATTCATCCAAGTATAATTGTTGATGCGAAAATCAAAAATAGAAATTGTAGAGGGCATTTCAGAGCCGGAGGACACCCAAACGCAAACTTAAATTTGAGTTGAATATAGAATTTAGACCAAAGGGCAAGCGCTGGGACCCATGAGGTCATTCAGCGTTGAAATAGAAATTGACAGTAAAAGGTTTGAAAGGTGTCACAGAAGGAAAACTCGCAGTTGCACTATGAATCAAGTGTTAGGAGAGGGTGGAAAGTAAGATGAAGAAAGAAAATATGAAAGGAGGTACAATAAGAGGAAAAAAGTGGTTGCAGCCAGGGGCCGAAGGCACGCTGCAAAGAACATTAAGTAATGCCTACAGTGCACCGCATGAGGTCCACTGACGGCACTATCCTCCTACGGGGGCAAACTTAACAACATCAGCACAGACAGACATACTGTTCCTTAGTTCTTCAGCAAAGGAATAAAGGACCACTATCCCGTAGGGGGTTACTGCCGTCAGTGCACCTCACGTGATGCAATATAGACATTACTTAGGGTCACTGCAGCGTCCCCTCTTTTTACTGTACCTTCGTTCATATGCTCTTTCTTCCATCTGACTTTCCACCCTCTCTAACAATTGTTTCAAAGCGTAACTGCGAGGCTTTTCCTCCTGTTAGACCTTTGTAACATTACTCTCAATTTTCCTTTCAGCGCTGACTGATCTTATAGGTCCCACCTCTTGGCCTTCGGCATAAATTGTATATTCTATTCTATTTAAATAAAGGTCCTCTTGTTTTAAGCTGTGTTACATCGTGAAACTTCGTCACCAGAGATGGCAACCTCTTAAAAAACGCTTATAGTCAAGCACGCGCGCAAAAGGTGTTAGCAAACTGCATACTGAAAGGCATCTTCTGAAATATGGTCTACATCAGTGGTGACTAACGGTGAATGCAAGACAGATCTCTTAGGGGTGCGAGTATAATGTATTCAAACACAATAACAACTCGAAGCGTACGAAAAAATTCGTTTGTCATTTCTCTAATGCAACTAATAAGCTTTGAATCATATTAGTTTCAGTTATTTAGTAATGATATGGGACAAGATGTGCTGAACTTTAGTATCATACAGAAGTCGGTGGTTGTCAGCTGTATTAGAATTATCTTGTGATTGAATTGCCAGAGAAAATCTAGACAAATACGGAGAAAAAACATGAATGTTTTTATCTTCTGATTTTCTCCACAAGCTTACCTTTTGACTGATGCGCTCACTACACCCAGCTCTCTTATTCTCTGCAGGCAGTGGCATAACAAAAGGTGGGGGGGAGGTGGCTGCGTATTGGCATCTTTTGAGCAGGTCTGATCTGGCACAATCCTAGATTTGCTAGCATATTGCATGTAATCAGAATGCTGAACAGTGATTTGTTTTACCTTTACAAAATATAATAAATGATTGAGATGTTAAGGCTTCAAATGTGCGTTTAATTTTCATCACTTTAGCACTTGGGTTGTCCGTATAATAAGATTCCCAAGGAGCTGCAGTCGCAAGGAACGCTGTTACGCGGGATCCGGCGACACTGGCGTGTAGCTTGGTTGCCCCTCTCCAAGTCCCCGCGGTGAGCTGTCTGCGACGCTCAGCCTTGGCTTGGCACCCGATAGACAAGGAACTCCACTCGCTTCTCCCACCAGGTGCGAATTACACTCTGTAATTCGTTTTTTGTGTGCAAAAAACACTGCACTGGTGGACATTCATTTCCAACTATGTGAAATCTACAGAGAAAAGCGTATGAGCGTACAACACATGCGCAAATGGTGCAGAGAATTCAAAGATGGACGTACAGACGTCCAAAACGCATTTCAGAACCGGAGAGGAGCTGAAAGAAGAGGTCTTCAGCTACCTTCGCGTAGCGGCGGGAGAGTTCTACGATTCAGGCATAAAGAAGATGGTACACCACATGCAAAAATGCATTGATCTCAACGGCGATTATGTCGAAAATAGGAAAAAGTCTAAGTTTTCCAAAAATGTATTATCCAAAACCAATAATCATTGTGAAAAATCTTTGGGAACCTTCTTTTACGGACAACCCTTTTACTTTTAACACGGGAATAAGGTGACACTTTCAGAGTCTGCCCCGGCCCCCAGGAGCCGCTAACGGTAGTAGTTACTCCACTGTCTGCAAGAGGACATTGCTTTAGGGATTAAGTGTTTTACAAAGGAGAATTTGTAAATATTCCAGCCTTGAAAGAAGATTACCACAGGATGCTTCCTTGTGACCTGGCTCGTTTCAACTGATATTCTATATTTTCAGATGCTGCAAACCAATGTAAATTGCTACTTCTTGTTTGAGGTTTATAATAACTGTATCAGACAGTATTTCTGGATTGAATTAAAGGGTGTTGATGATGACGTTAAACAAAGTAGATTTCAATGAGATAAAATGGAGTTTGCTAATGGTTTTAAGAAGTACTTTCGAAAACATCCTTCAATAGCTGTGAAGGCTCTGTCTTGTTCTGGTGATTTACACAACCTCATATTAGAGCGAAACGTGATTTTTTATATTGTTTTATATCAAAACTGAGCTGAAGTCGTTTTGACGATCAGCATGACGAGGACGAAGCACTCGGCAAAAGTTCACTATCGTCTTTTAACATCTTTCCCACCGTTATCCCTACACTATGGGGTCGGTTGCCTGATATGCCTTTCCTTACAACATCAGGCATGGTTTATTATTTGGCAAAGGTGTTTTTACGACAGCATGCCCTTGCTGTCATCAACCACAGTTATTGGCAGTGGGACTCGCCTTTGACTAAAAAGTTCACCTGCAAGGCAGCAGTTTCCACAGTTATTGGCGGTGGGTCTAGCCTTTTACTAAAAAGTAAGACTGCAAGGCAGCAGTTTCCACAGTTACTGGCGGTGGGCCTAGCTTTACTAAAAAGTTAAGACTGCAGCATTCAGTTTCACAGCCATTGGCGGTGGGTTTTAGCCTTTTTACTAAAAATAAGACTGCAAGGCAGCAGTTTCCACAGTTATTGGCGGTGGGCCTAGCCTTTTATCTAAAAGGTAAGACTGCTAGGCAGCAGCTGTCCTTTTAGTCGCCTTTTACGGCACACAGACCTACAGTGGTAGAATTTTTACATCCCTACCACAGGGTAGCCTGATGTCTCCTCATATCGTCAATTGCAAACAACAGAGTGAAGTCACTGAGCTTGGTGCTCAAACGAAGTTTCTTGTAACACGCAAATTCCTTGAAATTGAATGAATTTCAAATATGTAGATTTGTAAAATATAAAGATTAAAACCACGAAAAATCTATTGTTGATATTGATAATATTCTTCTTGCAAGACAATGGGAAGAGTGTTTGTATCTTGCAAACATGACAGGTAAAAAAAATGTTAAGAATCACTGGAATATATCACAATTACTATTGCTAGAACAGAGGGAATGGAAAGTAGAACATAAGAATCTACGGAGACTGCTTGGATTCACGCAGAAGTATTATATTCCAAAAAGAGTAATTAGTAAAGGAAATGTTTGAGTTGTGTCATTAATACTCATACTGTCAGCTACCGAAGACTTATGGACAATATTAATATTCAGTTTTTCTGGTGGCACTACAAGAAACTCACATAAATGATTTAAAAACCTGAATCAGATATTGAAACTGGTCGTTATAATGTTACCTTTGCAGTGAATCATGGAATGGGTACATGATATGAGATGGGCTGCATCACCCACTGAAAACACCAATAATTATTGATGCATCTTTAGAGAGAAAAAAAAGCTACAAGACATGTCATCTTCACACTCTACTGACTCATTTCAAAAATGTTAAAATGGCGGAGGGTACCAGAGCAGTGAAAAATCTAAAGACATGTCATCTTCATACTCTACTACCTCCTTTCAAGAAAGTTGAAAAAGCTGAGGGTACCAGAGCATTACCCAGTTGATAGAAAAAATAATAACTCTAGGCCCATTAGCAACACCATGCATGAAACCTCCAAAACTATGATCTGGTTAACCGAGTAGAACGCAGTGTTTAAGTAATAGAACAAGTCTGAACCTATTTTCAGTGCCCAGAGATAACTGGTCTGACCTAAAATATCATCTCAAGTACCTATCCATTACCTGTAAGCATTCGAGCTATCAGGAAGTAAGTGTTTCGATGTATGGTACATGAAAGCATCAAGGGGCAATTGACAGTATTACTGAGAAAATTTGAAGACCAGAAGAATAGAGATTGATTATAACATTTAGCTCTATTCAGCCGTTTGATATAGACACAGCACTGCATCATTTCTGATCAGAAGAAGATAAACTAGAGTCTAGAAATCTTGAATGATAATGGGAAAACCCTCTGTGGACTTTACTAACTATAAAGGACTTTATAACTATAAAGAAAAGATCAAATACACACACAAAATAATACATAAATATAATACTCCTATGAGCGTTACTGATGCTTTGAAAAGGATGAATATCAGTTTTAGAAAACTGTGTCGAACAAAAGAGTAACATAAAAAATTCTTCACCTTTCACAGCATATGCTGTCATATCTTTGAAGAAGGTAATTTTCAAGTTCTCGTAAGACTTTTTCAATCTATCATCCAGTATATGCTTGCCCTTTGAATTTAAAGAAAGGATGACAATGAAAACTTATCTATCATTGAAGGAAAACATCTACATTCATCAGCATCTTTGATTTCTTGCACACAATTCAGTTCTTGCGCACAGAATCATAGTTGCCATTATGTGAACATGAAACTTAGGTCAAGTTTTGTAGACAGGAGAACAGCTAGTTTGGTATGCAAGTCATAAACAAAATTGCTGTTCGATCCCAGGGGTATTCAGCGTAACTGTAAAGTAACTAATGAAATAATTTTGAGAAATAACAGAATATATAGGTGTAAAATGGTAATACAAAATTGAAAGACAAAAGTACAATGACTGAAGTTTGCAGATGGGGATGTACTACTGTTTGATGAGAAGGAAAATCGTATAAATTGTTGAGAGAGTTCGAGAGCGTCTGCAGGTTAAAAACTTGCCGGTATGGGATGGTGAGACTAGGAAATAGGAGTAATTTGTAACCAGGAAGTAATAAACGCCCGAAGACAAGACAAAGTACTATAACACGAGTTCAAATTAATCATCGGGTGGGTAGGGAGGGAAAGACTTTGCCGCAGGAAACGCGGCATAAAAGCAGAAAGCCTGAGATAAAAGCTGACTTGTGCTGATAGCTTATAGGAAAGATTAAAAAGCATACCGGATTTGCATTTGAAAAATGTGAAAAGAATAATTGTTTGATATGAATGCAATTTGCAGTATGAAGGACTTAAAAACTGAAAACGCAGCATAAGATTAAAACAGAGGAATAAATGTATTAGAATGCAATGGTGGAAGAATATGAA